>NC_141039.2:13160000-13512500 GCF_052040795.2 Danio rerio | reverse complement strand
AAAAAAAGATTTTTGCTCTTTTTAGTGTGTGATGTTCTCCAATGTGACAAAGCCGCTCATCACAATGATGAAACTTGAACTAGGGTTTTTAAAAGTATTGACTTTAAAACCAATTAATAATGTCGTTTTTAAAATGTCTGTTTCCAGCTAGCTTGAGCGCTGTTGAAGCGAATACCTTCAGAAACAATTACAGTCATATGTGTTGACCATCTGAACACAATGGCCAATTAACAGTGTTTAAGGACCTGTGCAACAGTACTCAAATGTTTGCATGAAATAGACGTTTTTAAAATTTCAGCATTAACTGGTACCGAAGTTAACCATAATCTCATCTATGAAACAGGATTTATGTATCTGCTTTTTGTTTTTGTTGTTTTTTTTAAACAAACTCCTGGGGCCCGTTTCAGAAAGGAGGTTAAGTGAATTTTAAGAGTATTTTAACCCTGAAATAAAAGAAACTCTGGGTTTTCCGTTAAAACGGCAGGCTTGTTAAACTCAAGAAAGCAGGGTAAGTCAAGCCTGTTTCTGAAAGAGAGGTAACTTTAAATTAGAGTCAGTTACCGTGGTAACTTACTCTGTGACCCTAACCTGGTCAGGAACAGGTTTTATCCTCTAAACTTTTCGTTTCTGTCAGTCTTCTCTCCTTTTTTAAAGACGAAGCTGTATTTCTCGCCTTAGCCTTACGTTTCCACCCACCTATTTTAATGCTCATTTTGTAGATGTGCATAAAAACGATTGATGGAAACGTCATAATGCACATAACTTTTAAAAATACACATTAAAAACAGGTGCATAACTAAGTATGATAAACGTTTATTCGATAGAAAAAATGAGCCTAAAATACGATGGAAACACTTTTACTGAACAAATTCCAGTATGTGCATTATAAAAAATGTTTGTTATAGGAGATCATACGATGATGAAAATGTGTGTAAATGGACAAAACAGCAGGCTGAGGACACTGCAACACATCTTAAATGTTGTTTTGGTCATTCTAAAACGCCTTAACCGTTTCAGTATTTAAGTTATTTATATTATTAAAGACCTTCAGAGCGTCTGGAGCATGTCAAGAGTGTCTGCTCACCGTGTCTCAAGGGTTCAAACGCCACCACGTGTTCATTGTGTGTCAGTATTGTCTTCTGAGGCGCAAGTACATTTATTAAATAAGGAAAAGATTGACGCAGCTTCTTCTACCGCAGTAAATTCAGTTTTACTGTTGATATTTGGCACCTAAATCAGGAAGTGACGATTTTGTTCTCCTTGACTCATTGGATGGAAACGCTGCACATCTTTTATGCAATATTGCAGTTTTGTACATAAATTTAATTCATATATATTTGGATGGAAACATAGCTATTGCCTACATTTCAGTCACACAATGAACAAGGTCATGTACGAGAAGGTCAAGGTCACTTGTCCTTTTTTTATTAAATATTAGCTTAAATTCACTGACCTTCAATAGGGACATGTACTGTTACTAGATTAATGGGATTATTTTTCTTTCTAAAACTACTGTTTAGTTCTGATACACTGTAAATGTCATATCAACCTCCACCACTTGATCAATAAAAAAGGCAGACACAAAAGTGCACTATTAAATCTATTAAAACTGATCAACGTGTATAAAAGTGGGAACGTGTGTAAAAATTTTATAAACATCACACATTACATTTTATTATACTTAAATATTTAAATACTTTAAATGAACCCTAACTTAACATTAATTAGAGGAGCTGTTTTCCCACGCTAACTGTCTCTGTTTCACTGATGTAGTGGTGTTGCTTTTTTAAATATATGCTCATATTTGCTATAACTTTGCATGAGCATATCAAGTTCAGATGGAGAAAGAAATGCTGATCCCTTTTTTTCAGATGTTGCCATAGTCACTCGTAATATCTGCGCTCCATTGATAATGCCTTTTTATAGTCGCGGTGTGCAGGCTTAACTCTGAGTTGGCAAAGAGCATAGAATCACCAAGTGGCGACACTCTAGTGCAATTTGAAAAACAGCCACTAGATGGCGGTCATAGACGGCGGCCATTTTGGAATGAAAACTCCAATAGAACTACAGCATATTATAAGTCTGTAAAATAAACTATTAAAGGCACTGGTGATTGTGTTGTATTGTGGTCTCTGGTTGTATCTCAGCTTTAATGCGCTTTTTAAATAAATAAAAAATAAAAAACAAAGTAGGGGTTTTAAAGCATGTTGGCACAGCTGCTAGGTTAAACGACAAGTTGAAAATGTCTGCGAGTACCCCAGCGAGCTGTTACCTTGCCTTGCCTATTCGGAAACTGAAAACTCTGAGTTTTTATTCTCTCTGTAAATCAACTCAGAGTTCAAGTTTAAACTCAGAGTTGGTTGAACCTCCTTACTGAAACAGGCCCCTGTTCTACACTTAAAGGAACACTACATTTTTTTGTCGGGGTGGGGTGGATGCTCGTTTAGTAAGTCTCCTAGAGTTAAACATTTTACTTTTATTTTTGATCATTTTTATCCATTCAGCCGTTTTTTTGTTCTGGGGGGTTCTGCTATTTAGCTTAGCTTAGCATAATACTTTTATTTGAAACCTTGAAAAACAAGGACTGCATTCTGTACATGTGCACCATACCTGAAGAGTTCAGTATGAATACAGTTGTTGCACGCCCAATGTTGTATAAAAGTTTGGTTACACTTTAATTGTTGAAAAAAACACTTTCACGGTACTGTTATAGACTTGACAGCACTGAAACATTCTGGAAAACAGTTTTACAAACCCAATGACTTTGCCCCCGTTGTTTGTCGTTGGATTCTCCAACTATCTCCTCCCACACAGCTGCAGTGCGGTCAAAGGAACAAGATGCCAACACTTGACCAAACTCGGGATGTGCCCACGTCACCCTCCACACAGACCCACTATGAGTCTACAGACAGACAGAAATCACAATAATAGACAAAATTATAAATATATATGTTAACGTAAAATCTACCATCAATTATTGCCACTGTCCTTCACACTAGGATTTACGCACTGGTATGCAAGTGTTTATTAATCTAAAATATAATACACTTCAAAACTATTATGTATTTTTCGATGTATTTTATCCATTTATTAGGCGAAGAGCCATATATGATAAAGTCATTGATTATTACACAGTGCTTTCCACACATAGGTTTTACTTGGGCGGGCTGCCCAGGTATATTATCAGTCGGCCAAGTATATTTAGTAGGGATGGGAAGATTAATCGATATGTATCGATACGCGGTCATGCGCGTGCACGATGCGAGTGCATCGGTAGAGCAGCAGAGGATGAATGAAATTTTGGAAGCAAATCGAGATGCATCGGTTTTTGCGAGATGTATCGGTTTTTCCAAGATACAGCTTATATTTTTAATATAGAATGTATTTTTTATTTATTAACAAGTGTTGTCAACCTGTTTTTGGCGCATAATTTAACGGATAACGGATTTGCGGATGTGTGCACTTACACTACAACTGTATCAGGTGTGCGGATGAAGCTAGTGGTGCGCCCTCAGAAAGCGCGAGAAGCAAAACAAACATTTTATTCCCCACTGAGTTTTAAATCTAAAGTATGGCAACATTATGGATTTAAGGATGGACGACATGACAGGACAGATGCAATTTGCAAAATGTGCCGCGCATCTATAAAATACGCGGGCAGTACGACTAATCTGAAATCTCACTTGAAGCGGCGCCTCGGTGTTGTTGTGAAAGCATCTTCCAGTGGACCTCTATTCTGCCGCCCTATGCGCGGATATAACTGAGGACGCGCGGGTGTCGCGGATCTCTATTCTTCCGCCCTATACGCGGATATAACTGAGGACGCGGGTGTCGCGGACCTCTATTCTGCCACCCTATGCGCGGATATAACTGAGGACAAGCGGGCGCTGATGGAGGTGTCGCGGACATAACTGAGGATGCGGGTGGTAAGGGGGGGGGTGTTGCGGACGCCGCCCTCTCTATACTGCCGCCCTAGGCGGCCGCCTAGGTCGCCTCTATGGACGTGCCGGCCCTGTTCATCTGCAAAGATATTCAGCCTAGTGTCACGGAGAACGAAGGTTTTGAACACCTCCTTCTGTTAATTTTTATTTAATTATAATAATAATAATAATATTAATAATAATAATGATAAAAATAATGGGTGTCACGGTGGCACAGTGGGTAGTTTGACCACCTCACAGCAAGAAGATTGCTGGTTTGTTATATTTTTATTAGCCTGTTGTTTACAGTGCAAGTGATGTTTCAAAGCAGCATAACACTGCTAGTTCACAACCTTAAGTTTTGAATAATCAGTGGCAAAATATATCTTTGTAAAACTTGTTTTCATAGTTGAAAAGTTAAATCACAATTCTTGTTGTGCAATGCTCAACCTTTATGTTGAAAGAGTGCAAATATAAATATTTTAATATATATTGCACTTATACATTCTGTTTATCTTGAAAATACTTAAATAATATTTGCTATAGGTTCTAAAATGGCCCTCTACTGTAAACTGACACTCTGGCTCTGAGAGAAAAGCCAGTTTGTAAAAAAAAGTCTTGGTTTTGCTTGGTTAATAAATAATCAATCAAACTCATTCAATGGCACAGCATCCTCTTTCACATCATCTCATAAACTTGAACTAATTAGTTAGTGCTGAATTATCGCATTGTATCGTGATATGGGTGTAAATCGTATCGTGTTGCATCGCAATGTCACAAATGTATCGCTAATATATCAGATCGTATTCTTTGTATCGAGATGCGTATCGGATCGGCATTATAGCTTAGATGCCCAACCCTAATATTTAGTGACACATTTATTTTGTATATTTTATAATATAAACAAAAATTCACGAATGATTAAGTAGTTGAAAAGTAGTCTCATGTGCTCTGCAGACCAACAGAGACATGTACCTTTTTGCGACCGGCCGGGATTTCTAGATCTACTAAAATGTCCGGAAATTGGTTTTGCTTTCGTTTTCTAAACTGTTATTTTATGCAAACAGCCGCAAGAGAAATATTAAATTATTAATTCCTTTATCTCAACGACTCATAAAAACTTTGCTAAATACTCAGAGGACGGAATTACATCTAAACTGGCTGCAGAACATTTATACAACATTAGAAATGGGTAATCAACTATATAATCGACAGGTTTTATTCTAACTATTTTAATTATTTAGAGATATTTTCTGTTTTTATTAATTTTCCTGTCTTTTACTTCTCATCTGCTCTGCTGTGTATTTTATTAATTTGATGATGTCGATATATTACATATTTTATACATCTCTAATGCTTTTATAGTGTTTATTAGGGAAAAAGCATAAAAGAGAAATAGTTAACGTTTTTATTTATTTATTTCAACAGTGTTTTTTTTTTTACTTTAGCCCATTGAAAAGAAAAGTTCAAAACAGATAATAATAAAATATGGTTAAAATCAAATTATGTTTTGTTTATCACTTATAGTCAACTATTTATGTGCTGAAGGTAAAAAGTGTTTCAATCCAGCCACAACTGCAAGTATATTTCAAACCTTTGAAAAAGCACTGATTGCATGTTTTTTAACCATAAAAGTTCAGAAAGCCCAGTTTTTATCATAATGAGCATTTCAATTAGTACTCTAAAAGGGGTAAATAAATATAGGTATGAAATTTCTGATTATTTTTACACCAACCTGTCAACGTATAGGTCAAATAGTTAGATTTCACTTTTTGCTTGAGTTATATGCATCTTTGCAAAATATGACAAACAAATCTATATTAAAACCTAAAATTCATACTTTTAAAGCACATACAAAACAACAGCTCATACCTTCCAACTAGCAGTGCAGTGCCATTCTCCATCATCACCTTTATCCCAGACCTACAACAGTATAATAATAAAAACAATTATAATGAGGGACAGTTTTAAACATGTGATAAAGAACCGCTGTACATCAGCTTTAAATGTCTGTGTGCATTAACGACAAGTAGAAAATGGCTTATAAGTCTGCTTACAGAGAGACAAACACCTTTAAACATATTCACAATCCGTAAACAACGTTATTATGTCGTTATTGCAGAAACTGTAACTTAACTTGGAAGAAGACTATTGTTGTCTCTCAAAAACTATGGTTGTTTGAATAGAGTCTATATTGGCAGCTTATTGGGTTTATGGACAATGAACAAGCAAAAAATCTGAATTCGACTTTAGTTTTCTTGCCTTGACGCTCTGATCACTGGAGCAGGTCGCCATCCTCCGTCCATGGAAGTCGTAGGAGACATCGTGAATCAGATCTTTATGATCCGCTGCGATGCTTTTCGCAACAAACATATTGCATGGAAACTAACTATTAATTAGGCTTGTAAAATATATCCTACAGTTTAGAAAAAGAATCAGCAGAAGGGGGTTTGTTCAAACTTTAGCAGAAACATCGAGCTCTACGGTGCCATGTTTCTTCACTCGAATTCGTTGTTCGCTGCTTTAATACTGCAGTCGAACACAGTTTACTGCCATCTATTGCACTAGCGGAGTTACTGCAAGTCTCCTATCAAGCCTTACAAAAAAATGGTGTAATTGTTTATGTGTATACCGCCGCCTACTGTACCGGGATATGCAATTTCAATGGTTCATGTACAGTTGAAGTCAGAATTATTAGCCCCCTAAATTATTAGCCCCGTTTATCCCCCCCCCCCCCCATTTCTTTTTAACGGAGAAAGATTTTTTTCAATAGATTTCTAAATATAAGTTTTAATAACTAATTTCTAATCACTGATTTATTTTATCTTTGTCATGATGACAGTAAAGAATATTTGACTAGATATTTTTCAAGACACTTCTATACAGCTTAAAGAGAAATTTAAAGGCTTAACTAGGTTAATTAGGTTAACTATGCAGGTTATGGTAATTATTGTATAACCATGGTTTGTTCTAGGGGCTAATAATTTTGACCTTAAAATGGTTTTAGAAAAAATTAAAAACTGCTTTTATTCTACCTGAAATAAAACAAAAAAGACTTTCTCCAGAAGAAAAAAAAATATCAGACATACAGTAAAAATTCCCTTGCTCTTTTAAACATCATTTAAGAAATATATTAAAAAAAAGAATATAAAAACAAAATCAAAGGGGGGCTAATAATTCTGACTTCAACTGTACATTGTACAGAAAGAAAAGAACTACTAGTCCATTTTACCGTATTTAAAAATAGATTTGTAAATAAAATTTGTATTATCATTAGTGGGTGATGCAGTGGCGCAGTGCTGTCGCCTCACAGCAAGAAGGTCGCTAGTTCGAGCCTTGGCTGGGTCAGTTGGTGTTTCTGTGTGGAGTTTGCATGCTCTCCCTGCGTTTGCGTGGGTTTCCTCCAGGTGCTCTGGTTTCCCCCACAGTCCAAAGACATGCGCTACAGGTTGGATAGGTTGAATTGTCTGTAGCGTATGAGTGTGAAAGAGTGTGTATGGATGTTTCCCAGAGATGGGTTGCAGCTGGAAGGGCATCAAGGGCATCCGCTGTGAATGTGAGTTTCTACACACACACACATACACACACACACACACACACACACACACACACACACACACACACACACACACACACACATTGTAAAAGTTTCAAAAGAAACTTTCATGTGTTGAAAATATGTTTAAGTTTATCATTAATATGAATATTGCTCAGTTCATTCAGCCATTTAATTTACCTGCATTCCAAAGTCTATAACAAATTGATTATGAAATGTCATAAAGATGCTCAATTATAATCCGTTTAAAGAGAACTTTAGAAAATACAATTGATTACATTTCATTCATTCATTTATTTTCTTTTCGGCTTAGTCCCTTTATTAATCTGGGGTCACCACAGCAGAATGAGCTGCCAACTTATCCAGCATATGTTTTGCTCAGCGGGTGCCCTTCCAGCCGCAACCCATCACTGGGAAACATCCATACACGTTTTTTCACACACACTATGGACAATTTAGCCTACCCAATTCACCTATAGCATGTCTTTAGACTTGTGGGGAAAACCGGACCACCAGGAGGAAACCTGGAGAAGAACAAAAATGCCAACTGATTCAGTCGAGGCTCAAACTAGCGACCTTCTTGTTGTGAGGCGATCATCCTACCCACTGCGCCACCATGCAGCCCTTTAATACATTTACTTTTTTTTATCCAATCGCATGTTGACTATTTATCTGCACTTTTTTGGATGCTTAAGGATTTCAGCCAATGTGGACAAAAGTAAACAATCCTTTATCACACAAATCATTGAATTCTCAACAATATGTTAACTGCTAATATTTCACTTGAAATCTCTGATTTATGCATTGTATAAGTGCTGGAGAACATTTTTATTATCATAAACAGCCCTACAATGTACATAGAGAGGTATTCATCAGTGCAAATCATGTTTGCATATAAACAGCTTCTTACAAAGACTTTATCCATATTTGCTATAATAGCATGTGCAACTGTGTGTTTCACTATACTCCCCTCTAGTGGACCTCGAGGAAGTTTGAGTGCATTTTCTATGGTTACTCCCGTTTTGCTCACGCCTATAAATCTCAGAACCAGGAAATCACATCTACACTTCTGGGAAAACAAAACTTAAGTGCGGATTATTTGTGTTGTGTCTGCGGTAAAATGGCTGAATCCAGGTTTTCTCAGGAGCAGTTCAGCTGTCCAGTGTGTTTGGAGCTCTTGAAGAATCCAGTGGCCATTCCATGTGGACACAGTTACTGTATGAGCTGCATTACCGACTACTGGCATCACGAGGATGAGAAGAGAGTTTATAGCTGCCCTCAGTGCAGACAGACCTTCAGTCCAAGACCTGCTTTAAATAAAAACACCATGCTGGCTGAAGTGGTGGAGCAACTGAAGAAGACAAAACATCACACTGCTGCTGTTCCTGCTGGAGATGGAGACGTGGAGTGTGACAGCTGTACTGGAAGAAAACACAAAGCCATCAAGTCCTGTCTGGTGTGTCTGAACTCTTACTGTCAAAATCATCTTGAACAACATGAGAATCTCTTCAAAGGTAAAAGACACAACCTAATAGACGCTACTGGACGGCTTCAGGAGATGATCTGCCGTAAACATGATAAACTCCTAGAAATTTACTGCCGTACAGACCAGAGGTGTATTTGTATGCTCTGTATGGTGGATGAACACAAAGATCATGAAACTGTATCAACTTCAGCAGAGAGGACAGAGAAACAGGTATGGACTGAAACACTTTCATTTTCAATGAAAAGACAAACACAAATGCCACATACTTTCAGTTTCACTTTATTTCCATGTATTCTCATACAGAAACAATTAGGAGAGATACAGAGAAAATTCCAGCAGCAAATCCAGAAAAGAGAGAGGAAGCTTCAAGAGCTAAATGAAGCTGTGAAGATTCATGAGGTAAAATGCAAGAAAAAAGTAGCACTGATTTATATAGGTTTATGTATGTGTTGGGGGGGGTACTTACAATATAAAAAAAGTATTCATGCTGTTGGTGGATCAACTGAGTCTACGAAACAAAATCAATGCCAAAAGTATTGAAATAAAAAGCTTATCGAATAGCACAAGCTGAAAAAAATACATTGAAATAACAACTGCTCGCATTTTAATGAGTTGAATTGTGAGGGTTTGTATTTTTAGGGCCTGGAATTTAAGACAGCTGTTTATTTAAGCTTTGAATATTTCAGCTAAAAATATTTCCAACACGTTTTCATATTTAAAAATTGAATAATTTAGATTCAATTATTCAGATTTTATGTATAATATTCAAAAGACAATTTCCAGTTCATTTTATTTCAGTTAAAAAATTCGCTTCCATAAATATCATTGGATCAAATTTGACTGTTAAAATTCGACATTGACAATATTAAATGCTATTTTTGTGTCGTTATTAGCCTCTTTCCTCACCTTTTCACTTTTTCCTCACCTTTTCACTTGTTTAAATCTTAAATTGGTCCACCTGCTAGTGATAAAAAGCAGCTGGAGATTGTCAATCTACAATCTATTGCTTGTCTTGCAGTTGCCAGAAGTAATGTCAAATTTTAAGAGCTGAATTTGGTCCACTGGATTTATGGAAGCGAATTTTTGAACTGAAATAAAATGAAATTTTCACCGGTAATGAATATTTTGTAAGTGAAATCTGGAAATTGAATATGAAATATTGAAATTCTAAGTATGAAAATGTGTTAGAAGTATTTTTAGTTGAAATATTCAACGCTTAAATAAACAGCTGTGCTAAATTCCAGGCCCTAAAAATACAAGCCCTGGCAATTCAAGTCATTAAAAATGCAAGCAGTTATTAATTCAATGTATTATTTTTTTTCAGTTTGTGCTATTTGAACAGCTTTTTATTTCAATACTTTTGGCATTGATATTGTTCCATATGTGTCAATGATGCACAATATTTCTCCTCAGCAATCAACTACAACCTGTGCTATACAACCAAAAACACATTTCTTTGAAGCCGTGCTCCAGAAAGTCTTGTTCAGTGATTTATGTCTTCATTATCTTGAGTGAAGTGCATTGATGGGTGTGCTCTTGAGCAGGGGTTCCCAAACTTTTCAGCCCGCGACCCCCAAAATAACAATGCCAGTGACTCGCGACCCCTAATATCTTCTGTGATGGTTATACTGTAAATACAGAAACCCTGCTTGCAATGTCGCACACACACACCAATAGACCCAAGTCTATTCTTCGTTTATTTTTTTTTTAAGTATGTGAGTGCTGTAAATGGGCCAGAAAGTTTAACTTGCTGTTATAAAATCAATCTGCTGCATCTAACGCTATTGCTGTGTCTTTAATAATAGCCCAGGGGTCGCATTCCAATAGAACTAGTAACTATCAGCTACTATAGTAACTATATATAGTAGTATATAGTAACTGTTAATGACTATTTTTTGCTTTTTAGTAGGTTATGGTTTAATAACAATAAATAGATTTTTGGAAATCACCAGGTGACCCCCCTTCATTGTCCCGCAACCCCTTCGGGGGTCCCGACCCCTACTTTGAGAACCACTGCTCTCGAGAACTGGTCATATAAGGACTTTCACTCTTAATAATGTCAATTAGAGCCTTGTTCAACCAAACTTTCTGAAACTGGCACCAACAACAGAAATATACGATTGTTGACAAAGAAACACAAAAATAACTCTTAATGCAGTGATTGGTTAAAGTTGCTGGAAGATAATTCAAGGTTATATAATGCAATTTCAAAGAGTAAATGTGCAACTGAGATAGTTCACCTAAAAATGAAAATTTACTCACAATTTACTCACCCTCAAGTGATTCAAATCTTTGTAAGTTTCTTCTGTTAAATATATAAGATAATACATTGTGCAAAATCAGAGATTGTGATGAAAGCTGGAAACTTGTAACCATTGACATCACCCATATTAGATTTTGTCCTTGCAAGTCAGTAGTAACACCTAATTAAAAAAAAAAAAAAACTTATTTTGAGTTTAACCAGGAATAGTGAAAGTCAAATAGGTTTTAAGCAAGTAGATTACAAGCAAATAATGACTGAAATTTCATTTTTGGGTGAACTATCCCTTTAAGTAGAGAAATAGAGATTTTTTAACATTGTCAGAGCTAATTGTGATGTCTGTTTTACAGCGCTCTGCACAGACAGCAGTGAAGGACAGTGAGAGGGTCTTTTCTGAACTCATCCGCTCCATTGAGAGAAAACGCTCTGAGGTCACACAGATGATCAGAGATCAAGAAAAGATCACAGTCGGTCGAGCTGAAGGACTCTTGAAGCAACTGCAGCAGGAGATTGATGATCTGAGAGGGAAGAACGCTAAGCTGGAGCAGCTTTCACACACACACGATCACATCTGTTTCATCCAGGTGACACTAATCTTTACATCACCAAGTGTTTTTACTCATATTGCATCTGTTGACCATTGAATAGCATACGTTTTTTTATTTAAATTAAGTTATACTTTAGTTTTCCTTTTAGTTGTTTGACTGTCTTTGTAGAGTTTCGCATCTCTCCCTGTTCCTCCTGCATCTCCTGATGTCCCCAGCATTACTGTTAGTTCTTATGATGATGTAGGAAAATCTGTCTCTCAACTGAGACAGAAACTGGAGGATTTCTGCAGAGAGGAGACTGAAAACATATCTGGTCAAGGTAAAACAAACCTTTAAAAAAATAATAGTTTTAAAGATAAATCCTAAAATGAAACAATGTAAGTGTTGTGAAATTATATATATGTGCTGTTTTCACAGTGACATGCATCCAGATCATTCCCACTCCAGAATATGAGAGCAGGAATGACTTCCTACAATGTAAGTTGTTCGGAAAATTGAAACATACATATATACAGTTGAAGTCAGAATTATTAGCTCCCCAGGTAGCAAAGATTTCTGGCCCAGACTTGGCATAAAGCTGGCACAGCAGGCATTTGTCCGGCCCTGGCATGCAGCATGTGGGCCAAACATGGCCCAACATGGCTGAGGTGGCACCGACTTACAGGTGGCACTTAAGACTTGGGCCAGATATCAAATGTAGTATTTGGCCCAAAATGTCAAATTGTATATGTGGGCCACGTAAGTTTGGCTTATCTTGACCCACTTTTAAAATACATTTAAAAACCTTTTGAGTAAAGAAAAAAATATTTGCTTCACGAAAAAGCACAGCCATGAAGTGAAATGCTTCAAGAGTTTACTAAAAACATTGCAGTCGTGACACACCAACATATCTGGCCCAGTTCAGGCCCAGTTTTGGGTTATTAGCTTGGCTGAGACTTGGCCCAGATATGGTCCATGTTCGCCTCTTGTACGGAAGCCAGACTTGTTCCAGTCATGTACCGTAATTCACTGCAGCATGTGGGCCAAGCAAATGCTCATGGTGTGGGCCAGATCTGGGCCAGAGAAATTTTGCTATGGGGGTCCCCTTTTGAATTTTTTTTCTTTTTTAAATATTTCCCAAATGATTTTTAACAGAGCATGGAAATTGTCAAAGTATGTCTAATAATATTTTTTCCTCTGGATAAAGTCTTTTTTGTTTTATTTTGGCTAGAATTAAAGCAGATTTTATTTTTTTAAAAACATTTTTAAGGACAAAATTATAAACCCCTTTAAGCTATAATTTTATTTGATTGTCTGCAGAAGAAATTGTCGATATACAATAACTTGCCTAATTACCCTAACTTGCCTAGTTAACCTAATTAACCATCAAATCAAAAAATGTTGTTTCAGTTTGTTCATTTTTATAGGTTGAATATAAAATTGAGCAAAATAAATCACAACGTTTGATCCTAGTAAACACGGTATAACAACAGTGATTATACAGTAGATAACAGCTACTGTAAATTATGTCAAATCAGTTTTGTATTGTGTTGAAATAAAATTTGTAAACGAATCAAAATCCCCAGTGACTAAATATGCTTAATGTGTTAAATCTGTAATAATGTTAAATCCACTTACACATTTAAAGTGAAAAAAAATTAAACTGATTCATAAATGATAACGATTTAATTGTATTTGTGCCTTGTTAATGCATATCCAGCAAAAGGTTTTACTTTGTTTTTTTTTCTATTAGATTTCTGTCATTTCTCCCTGGATCCAAACACAGCTCATCAATGTCTCTGTCTGTCTGAGAGGAGCAGAGTAGTGACCTTATCTAGCAGACAGAATTATCCTGATCATTTAGACAGATTTGATCAGTGTCGTCAGGTGCTGTGCAGAGAGAGTGTTTGTGGACGCTGCTACTGGGAGGTGGAGTGGAGTGGGAATGTAGATATTTCAGTGTCATATAAAAGCATCAGCAGAAAGGGAGAGGGTGACGTTCAGTGTAGATTTGGATGTAATGATCAGTCCTGGAGTTTGTCTTGCTCCCGCTCCAGTTGTTCATTCAGACACAATGACATAAAGACTGATCTCGCTGTAGTGCCCGGCAATAGAATAGGAGTGTATGTGGATCACAGTGCAGGAATTCTGTCCTTCTACAGTGTTTCTGACACAATGACCCTCATCCACAGAGTCCACACCAGATTCACTCAGCCCCTCTATCCTGGCTTTAGATTTTTACATGTATTTGTTGGTATTTTAAAACAAGTTTTAGATAATTTTTCAGGTGAAACTGCAAGAGTTAAACTGTGTGACAGATAGATGGTCAAAGTGATTATTTCTTCAATACAGTAATTCGGCTAATATAATAAATTGTATTTTAATTCTTAATGCAAAACATTTGATTGGATCCGATACAGATGAATGCATTTGAGAAGTTTGTGAGGTAACTATTTTCTCATTTGATCATCTTTTCATTACAGTCTGATCTGTATATTATTGATCTTCTGTTATACAAAAATGTATGCATGTCATGAGATTAATGCCTACGTAAAGCCGTAATGCCTATACTGAAGTCAAAATTGAAACAATGGACAAAAAACATTGACAAAAATGGACAAAAAGACAAAATATATATAATAAAACAAGTTTGCTTTGGTAATGTAAATGAAAATTGGAAAATCTGCTTCCACTCTTGACTGGCGTTCCTTCTACATCAGGTTGATTGTGCAGAAATTAATAATGTGTGTATTTAAAACAGATACATTCAGTTGATTAAAATGCTGTCTGGACACAGTAGACATCCTATTGTTATTCTGTTGTATTGTCTCTTTAGTTGTGTGTCTTAAAGTGTGGTAAACTATATAAAATGACAAGCAACATGCTATTACAGGATGTGTGAATATGAGGATAAACCTTATAATTCAAACTTTTGCATGGGGTTTCATGGTGATTAGAGATATGTGAACATCAAGCTTCTTTAGCCTTATCTACTAATTACTTATTCATTTTTTGTTTATTTTTTCTTATTGAGGAATCAGTTATCCAATTTGACAATCCTTTATATTGATAATTTGTTCAGGTATGAATTCAGGTAATTGGCATTGTTGAATGTGCAGTATAGGTATACCCATTCGTCACAGAGGAACATAAAATTTGTAGATTCATTTATACTACCTTTATGCAATGATTAACCTAATAAAAGTCTAATGTTATGTAATATATTGCAAAATTGATGCATTTTTCAGTTTTATTAACAGA
The DNA here is from genome assembly GCF_052040795.2 of Danio rerio. Lineage (NCBI taxonomy): Eukaryota > Metazoa > Chordata > Actinopteri > Cypriniformes > Danionidae > Danio > Danio rerio. The sequence continues at coordinate 13,497,490 of NC_141039.2, read as the reverse complement.
GTAAATTAACAAACATTTGTTGGACTGGCATTTAAACAATAATGACAACAGACTGAAGTGATATTTATGTATGTGGGACAGTTGTGCCCTAATTGCTAGTGTTTTGGACTGCCATGATGGGACAGCAGAGATGAGGATCCATGCAGTTTATTACACAGAGAATGGTCAGGCAGGCAACGGTCAACAGGTACAAACTGGAGCATATAAGCAATCCAAAGAGCGTGGTCAAAAGCAGGCAAGCGAATGGTGCAGGCGGCAAAAAGGGTAAACAATAAACAAAACACGGGTCAAGACAAGAAATAACACTTTGAACTGCGTAAAAAAAGACTCAGCAATGTGTGTGTGTGTGTGTGTGTGTTGAGAAGTGACTAAATAGTCCAGATAATCAGTCCATGATGAGTTACCAGGTGTGTGTGTGTCCAGATGACCTTCAGCTGTGGCAGAAGTGATTGAAGCAATGACTTCTGGGATTTGTAGTTTGTAGTTCACTTAATTGTAGATTTGTAGTCCGGGTGATAAGCCATGTTTTTTTAGCGATCTGCAAAGCCTAGATTACTGGTGATCATAACAACTGCTAACCAGGGACGAACTTAGTGATTCGGAGGCCCTAAACAATTTCAGGTATGGGGCCCTAGCATTAAAACTCAAAATACGTTCTTTCTCTATAGATTTTTTTTTCTCTCTAGATCCATTTTTTTTGTTAAAAATATATTAAGTGGAACCTTCTTAATGTAAATTTAAATACAATAAATTCACAAATAAAAAACAAGCTCACAAACTTAATTAGCCATACTTCTGATTAGATTTTGATATTGCATGTGCAGTATGGAAGGACTTTTTACTATCCAAGGGGGCCTACAGTTTAGAAAATAAGTAGTAATTTTAAAATCTTCATGGTCATAGACAGATTTTACAACATATGATAGACAAAAAAATATAAAAGACATATAGGATGATTAATATAGGCTTCTTGGCATTGGTCAGGGCCCCCTATTTCCCTGGGGCCCTAGGTGGCTGCTTACCTTGCTTATTTGTTAAGTCCACCCCTGCTGCTAGTGCTAACCCAAAGGTTGCTGTTTACAAAATAGCAGGCCAATGCTTTGGGTGTATGCTCAGTGTGTGTTTGTGTGTGCTCTCACTCCTTACTCAAAATGTGTATGTGCTCTTGGATGGGTTAAAAGCAGAGGACCAATTTAAAGTTTTTCGAAACCACTTATTAACTAAAGGTCAAGATCAAATCGAAGAGTCAACTTCATTACTGACTTCTCAGGCTCAGAGGGATCCTCATAGATGTAGGTTTTCCAAAGTCAGCAGCCTGGTCCTACTGGAGAGCTTACCAATCACAATGGAGACATTTTTCAAACATGTCTTCTCAAACTACAACCTCACAGGAAATAAAAAAAGCATCTTTCCTTGTGGTTTCTGGGTTCCACTCATTTGTAAATGGCAGTGTGACAACAAAGGAGAAGCAGTGAACAAAAACTAGAAGGTCTGACTATCCACTATGGACTTATCAGCCAAAAGATAAAGTCCCCAGCTCACTGACCTACAGTTTAGGAGACTCTCAATTATCAATATCAGTGTGGTCATTGGTTCATTTCATTAGGAAGTGTACTTATCAAAAGAGAGTTTTTGGATGGCTTGTCAACATTTTCAGCAGCTTTAAAGCAGCATCCCAACTTCCCAGCTCTGCATGGATTGGGATGGTCATGATGCTTTGGTCCTGGACACACTGTAGTTTATGTAGTAGGAATATTGTTACTCTGACACCGTCCTCTCTTCAGACTCCCTATTCAAACTAATAAACTCTAATGAACATCAAAACTCACCAAAAGCCCTCAGTCGTGTTTTTAACTGGTCACTCAGACTGTCTTATTTGTTTATGACACCCATTTCCTCATTGACTTAATATAGCAGCCATGCTCCACTTGTGAAACTTTCTAAATAACAGACAATGTTATCTTGTAAAGATATCACCAAGTTTTCTATAAACTAAGTTTACACCATGGACAGCATAGAACTAGACGTGATTGAACATTCTTTTCTTTTTAGAGTCACATCTCTCAATATCACATCCTGTTTTTTTGGTTTATTGAAATGTTTCTTTTGTAAATGTTACATTCAGTTGACCAGAGTTTGTTTGGAAGCAAGTCAAAATGCAAAGACCAACTTACATGTCACTAGATTTTCACACAAAAAGGGCTTGAGGCTACAAAAAATAGTGACAATGGATAAGAGTTTGATTTATCTTACCTACGAAGTGTGTTGTTTGACTTTTCCTTGAGGTGAAGCACAGGAAATTGGCATCTTTCATGCATTATTGAAAAGGGGTTTCTTTGAGAGATGTGTAACATTTGAATACCGGCTGAATAGAAAACAAGCCCATGTTCCTGAATTGCTGTGCAGATGGATGTGCATTATGTAACTTCATTCTTCCTTCTTTGTAAAATAATGGGGTGAAGGTAGCACTTCCTTATAAGTCAATAGTGACAGGTATAAGGAAACAAAAACAATTGAAGAGCTCAGATCCAAAAGTGCAGTTTCAAATTTTCTTTAAAATTGTAACTTTTCTTAGCCTCCTAATATTATGTTTAAATATTTACCTTCGATGGCAATGAAAAGAACATACTCATCACCAAAAGTGACAAAACTGAACCTACACACACGATGAGCCTGAGAAAAAATTTTAGAAGAAAATTTCAGATGGCACGTAACGTTTTTGCATCTAAACTCTTCAATTATTAGCAAAGAAATTAACATACACAGACAATAGGGCTGATCACTAACTGGATTTTGGGTTTGGCCATTTCAATGCTCAATATTCTATGCGTTAAAATTATTATTATGTATAACCTTATGTTGTATACGAATATTTTGAGGGAAATACAATTTAACTTTAGATACACTGAAAATCGTTTGTTTTCACATTGATATGTATCCACCTAATCCCCACAGCAGAATATGAATGTAGAAAAATACTTGTGTAAGTTACTGGAAAAATAAAGAGATTCAATTAGTCATTTCTGGTTATATATAGTTAACCCAGAAATGTATGTCATCATTTACTCACCTTTTTCTTTTTTAAATCTTTATTTTTGTGTTTGTTCTGTTAACCACAATAGAATTTAGTTAGAAAAATGTTAAAAACCTGTAACGACTTCCATGGTATTTGTTTTTCCTGCTAGGGAAGTCAATGGCAACATTTTGTTTTAAAGCTTTTTTCAAAATAACTTATTTGAATGCTTTCTTCTGTCTTACTCTTTGATATGTTGACAAAAATGAGGACTTCAGCATCCCATTAATCACAAACAGAAGCAATCCTTAATTATTCAGTTGACCTTCATACAGTAACTGACCTGTGAATGAATAAAGATTGTTCATTGTGTTCAATTATGAAAAGGGCACAAAAATGGAGCAAAGCTTCACCAAGCTTTACAGTATGTAAAGACCTTGCAGAAAATGCAAGTCATTTTCACAAATCCTTGTTAGTTTTTATTTAGCATTAATCTATTTGGCATAAAATGATGTTTACATATAGTTCACAAGACAAAAATTGAAAATAGTTATTTCTCAGATTTTTAATTTTCCATATTCTGCCGATTCTTCGGTTTTCTCTTTTATATTCCTTTTCACAATGAGGGCAATCAAGGGACTCAAGCACAAAAACATTCAAATACTCAATGCATCAGTGTCCCTGGCAAGAATGTGTGTATTGTATTTAAAAAATTCAGTATTTCTTTAAAATTGTGAATTTTATTTTCGGACAGAATGTCATTTTTACTGCATCAGAAAGGAAATAATTTTGAAAGCATTTATTAACCATGCTAAGTGTCTGAGCATCAGACAGAATGACGGTGCTTGTTTTGAACCACCCGATTTGTAAATGATATTCATTAAAATTAGACCGACCCAAGTCTGAAATCGTGGTATACTTTCATGAGTGTTATGACATTTTTAAAAAGTATAGTGTTTTTATACATATTATTGAAGTAATTATTTAATAAACTTCCCAACTACTCAAACTGAACTAAATTGAATAAAAATTTAACTAGCAGCATACATTCAAACATCAACTAAATATGTGGTAAATGTCAAATCAAATGTGCAAGTTTTAACACATAAACGAATGAAAATAAACACATGAAAACAGCAGGGGCCAGTTCTACATTACATGTTATTTCAGTCTTGTATCAAACACATCGCATAATTAATAATAATATAATAATCATGTAATAAGAAATGACTAATTTGTTTACCCAATTTTTTATTGAATCACTCAAAATGTAAAAATAGCAAGGGGTTGAATACAAGAATATAATATGCAAACATTTTTAACAATTGTTTTTTTTATTGTTGTTAATGTCAGGGTAACAATAACAGCATTATAAAAAATTGTAACATCGAATGTACAGGAGTTTTAACGATAGGTAACGCATCAAATAAACTACTAAATAAATAAACTAAAAAACAAACAACATTTAATATAAAATCATGCGTTAAAAAATTAAACAAGGAAAATAAGTTAACAGTTCTAATAATAGTTTTAAAATTAAATTTAAAATTAAATTTAGAGGATGCAATAGCTCTAATGTACTGTTGAAGTTCCTTTTCAAAAACAATAAAATAAGGTGTATGTTGAGAGAATTTACAGCGGTGTACATGAAATTTTACAAGAATTAAAAGGAGGTTAAAAATGAAATATTCCTTAATTTTATCATCAGGACTATTGAAAAAACCCAACAGGATATCACTAAAAGATAACAAGAATTCCGGTAGAGTTTTGCAATGAATAACCAAAGAAAGTTCAATCAAAAAGCATTGCGTATGAAGGCAATTCCAAAAAATATCATCAGCAATTTTATTGGGTATATAAGAGAAAGAGCAGCATCTATCCGACTTAATTTTATTTTCTAAAATGGCTGGGTAAAATGTGTAACAGTTTAAATTATTTTTTTCTAATTTTGTTAGTTATTGTATATTTTACAGACAAAGACCAAACTTTTTCCATTGGATTTGTTTATATTTTCCACCCACAAAAACTTCACATATGGGGTTGCACTTTTCTTTTGAAAGAGAGACCTGATTTTAAAAATTACGTGAGGAGGGTAGTGACAAAAAGCATATTTTTTCCACTTAAGTTTCCAAGGGGTGTAATGGCACAGATGGAACACTTAATACTTTATCATAACCTCTAAAAAGCATTATGGCAACGTAGTTTACAGATGTTTGACACGTTTGTCCTGCTCTGGAAGCTCTCTTTCACGCATGAGCAGACAAGAGCCGCTGTTCTCGACGCGCACGCGCAGTTGAGTCAGCTTCCCGTCGCAAATGTCAGCTACACGGACAAACACTGTCAGACTATCTCAGCGGTTCAGTGTGAGAAAGAGAAATGACTGATCTCTTCAGCTGTGACGTTTATTTTTATTAAGAAACAAGCTCAAAGCGGAAGGAATTGACGGAGAGATGGAGCAGGAGTTTGAGGACATAGATTCAGAAGGCCGCTGGCAGAACATTTACTTAGTAAGTACAGCTAAGACAGCTAGCATGCTAATGAGCCACGCAATCTGCAGTTAACCGTTAGATATATGTCTTTTTATCGTAATGTCTATTTCGAAACAATAATTCAGTGTGCTGTCATCCTTCTACTTTTGACAGTTCTTGTAATGTGTTAAAACGAAAGTAAAGCTATGAGACCGAGATGTTACGCTGATTGATTGGTAAACTGTAAAAACTGTACATCAAAACCTAATGAACTGTCTGTCTAGACAGCATGTTTGGTCACTGAGTCTGCTTAGCTAAGACTTTTTAAGCATTATACTCTTTTTGTTATAAAAACCGTAAAGAACAGTTGAATATTTACGATTGGGCATCAAATTGAAATCGAAATAACCAGTAAACAGTTACAGAATGGAATATTTTAAAGCGACTTCGATACCAAAAGTGCTGTCTTGATAGGGAAAGCACTGGGGTTTGAGATAAAGGTAAAGTTGGTTTTATATTCGCACATTCTTTCATTGAGCAGTCTCTATATTGTTTACCATGTTACTTTGTATATTTGATCGGAATTAGCATGCAAGTATGACTTCTAAACAACATTAATACTTTCTAATTCACTGTGAACAATGTTGTACTTTGATAATCATTGGCTGCTATTATGATTTCCCTATTAAGATTTTGCAAAGAATATTTTTCTTAAAATATATTATTAAGAAGAATGTTTGAATATTCGAATATAAAACCAACTTTACCTCTATGGTTTTGAGTAACAGACATCATATGACAACAATGCAACACATCGTTTATTCATCCGTTATACGAGTAACAGCTGTTAGCTATTTCTGACATATACACGTTTATTTACTGTAACCAGCAACTGTTACGTTTTCGTGTGATCAGTGACTAAATTTATAAGCATTACAGGCAACTCTACTGACATATTAATGAAGTTGTTTACTTAAAAATCAGTATTTTATTCATAGAACAAGGCTAAAACCTTATATAGTCTTAAAGTGCTAGATAAACAAACATAGGCCTCATATAGTTGTGTTGTGTTGTGCTGAGTGAGAGTGTGTATGTGACTAAACAAACAACAGTGTAGCTTCCCTGATTAATATTTCCAGTAATATTATGTAACTATTTCTGGGAGCTGTTCAGTCCTGATTGACGTGAGCTAATTTGTTTTATTATTTTTCCTGTCCGCTGTTTGCTGACTTGGACAATTAATTTAAACGCAACCTAATGAATCAGTAATGGCCTGATTAAGCTTGTTTTGAAGCTCTGCGTGCATTTCTTTCCCAGGAGATACGCAACCAGTCGCATGAATGTGCATTCAAAGTGGCCAAGTATCCAGAGAATCGCATTCGAAACCGATACAGAGACGTGAGTCCATGTAAGTAGCCTCAGATTTGAGTTTATATTTTGTTATTTAATGAATGTTTTGTTTCATTTAACATTGTTTAACGTTATTTCCTCAAATAATCAGTTGATCACAGTCGAGTGAAATTGGAAAATACAGAAAATGACTACATCAATGCCAGCCTGGTGGTAATGGAAGAAGCCCAGAGGAGGTACATACTTACCCAGGTGAGTGAACACCACCCAGGACAAGGACACTATGTGTGTGTATACGATTACACAACACTGTTTCATATAAAAAAATAAGGCCATGTTTTGACCATTTTTTATTTGTATTGCATTAGTTATTTGAGGCTCTGAAAAATAACTTTTCAAACTTATTCATACAGCTCATTTTCAGCCTATAATTGTATGTGTAAGGACTTGGCAACCAACTAATGAGAGCGTTACAGCTAAATATACGCTATTTGTGTTTATTAATGAGCTCTTCAATACAAACCACAAATGAAACTAGCTGAAAGACAAATTAAGTGTTTATTATACTTTATTTTTGTTAAGAAGAAGTCATATTAGTTGTTGGTTTTCAAAATAAATTTGTGTAAAGTTATGCTAGTGAACTTGTTATATCTGTGCATGGTGATCTACACATTACAATTTCATATTTTATATGTCAACGTGTAAAACTTAAGTTGGTATGGAATGTTAGTCTGGACCCCAGTATTGTAGAATAATAACTTATATAGCTTCTAATAGGCTGCTAAAAGTAGTAAACGAGCTGATTGCACTTCAAAGTTAATGCACATTTTTTGGTACACTGTAAAACCCAACAGTCAACTTTATCAATTGAAATGAGTGTAGTTAACTCAATTTACTGAAAGTTAATTCTACTCATTTGAAAAAAGTTTTGAACTCCATGTTTGAGGTAATGATGAGTTAATAAAATACCTTATTATTTCCACATAAATGGGGTAAGTTCACAGTACTCATATAGATTAGTTTTTGAACTTAAATGATTTGTTGCAATCAGTTTCCTCAAATGGTTTGAGTTAACTTATTGGCTTTTACAGTACTTAGTTGGTTTGAGTTCTCTTCATTTATTGGGTTTTAATTTGCTTAAATTGCTTCTTTTACTCAAATGTATTAAGTTAACAGTACTCAATAAATGGATTGTTGCAGTCGGTTTCCTAAAGTGGTAGGAGTTACTTTACCTTTTTGGGTTTTACAGCGTATAATTGCTTACTATATAATCCACATCTAGCTTTTTTTGCAACACATGTGCTTGTACCTCACAGGAAAGGATTTTATTTAGCACTAGCTATATACTGACCTCATTTTAGAAATTTCCTGGCATTGTAATTTATTTGTGTCTAGACTAGGGATTGACCAAAATAAAATTCTGGTCTAAAATCAAAAATTCTGGATTCACTTTGGCTGAAAACCGATACTGAAAATGTTTTGTAACAATTACATATTATTTTATTATATAACAAACTAATTTTGTAAGACTATTTAAATTTAGAACTATTTAAATTATACTAATTTAAAAAAAAACACATAAGCCAATAAAATAATTAAATTTTGTTGACAGTGGAGAATCATCATTTTACCAGCATTGCTTTGACAGCACAGTAGCGTACTGCAAACAGCAGGAACATGTATATATCATAGAAATGTCCTGTCATGAGAGATTCATCCTGATGAGAGATATACATGTACATGAGCGGATTATACAGTGCACAATATTAAACTTAACTTAATCTTAAACTTGACTGCACTTGTACAAGCTAATTGGTGGTTCACTCTGAATCACTCTTGTGTAGAGCAAGCCATTGAAATGAATAGGTTTCTGAGTGCTTTTTACATGTGGTGTGATTTAACTTGCTTCAAAATGCGCAGTGACTACAGCTGGGGGGAGAGTAAAATCAGTGCCCTGATCACTGCACAGTTTTTCGGCTCATATTTTTGGCAGTTTTTCTCTTTCAGCCAAAAATAATAATAATTCTGCATCCCTATGTGAGACTTCTGGTCTCATTCACTTCCATTGAATTTGATCATATCAAACAGCTCTTTATTATTCTGGTATTTTCCTATCGTATTTTCTTTTTAATGTATAGTCATAAACAGACTGGTTTGTAGGGCAAGCAGTTTATTTATTTACATTTAATTCCTAAGTAGATTTATTATAAGATTAGATTATTTCTAAATAGAATGTTGTAAAGATTTTACTAGTATCCACACAGTTTATTGCCTTTGCCTATATCTGTTATGATTATTGCGGAAGAATCTAATCTAATCACTAATTTGTGTGTATTGTACTATATAAACTGATTTTATTATATCCACATATTGAATAAAATATGTATTGAATATTTAATCCTAAATTATATATTTTTTTAAGTTTGCCAATGCCTGTTCAATTATTATTATTAAGGAAACTATTGTCACTGTATGGGTTTGTTCACTGTGGTATTACTTTTACTTCTGCAGTTCACTTCAGTTAAATCTTACATGTTCTTTTAAATGCTCTGCCAAAACTTGAGAAATAATTTGAGATATTTCATGCTGTTTTGCATGCAGAAATCATATGAATGTTTGACTAACACCTTTACACTAATGCTAATGCTAGCTGTATGAATACAAATATGAAGAGTCAAGAAAGAAAACAGTCATAGGACTTGTTTTTAGTGTTAGAAAGGTTTTGTTTTGATGTTGCGACTAATTTGCCTCAAGCAGGCACTTTTCTTGTAAAGATATTTTCAGTAGACTAACCTACAGGGAAAGCTGTGCTCAGACACACGCAAACGATTTTGCAAACCTTAATATTAATCTTAATAAAACCTTATTGTAACCCTTCTGTTCCACAACCTTTGCTTTCCTTAATTTCAGCACTGACAGTTATTTTATGCTGATGTTACTATAGAACGCTGTAGGCAGGTGGCAGGTTTACACCTCTGATACAAAGTTGTGTGGGTAGCATACAGAAGCTCACAAATACATTAGTCAGCCATATGAAACATGGCTTTGGTTTGATCTTTATTTTTAACAAATGTGTAGGTGTGTCAGACTTTGTGGTGTTGATTTTGCATAGCATTTGTAGAGAAGTGTAAGACTACATGTTTATGAAATCAACTAGGGTTCACTCTGTGAACGGTAAACTAATCTGCCTGAAGAATTAGGCTGGTTTTGGGTTCACATTTCTTGGGAGCTGTTACATAAGTCAGATTCTTTTGAGCATTGCGATCAAACCCTACTTATTGTCAAACTGGACTGTGTTTCTTTATTGTCAGGGTCCTCTGAGAAACACCTGTGGTCACTTTTGGCTGATGATCTGGGAACAGAAGACCAAAGCAGTCATCATGCTTAATAGAGTAATAGAGAAAGGCTCGGTAAGAATAGATCCTTTTCTATTTAAAAGCACTACTCTAAGATTGTTTAGCCTCCATGCTTTTAAAACAAACACAAAGTCTTTCTCTAAGTATGTATTACAGAGCTCCATAGAGTCTCTGCAGGTATATGGGAGTATGTTTCAAGTAGAACCACATGAAGGAATAATAGAGGTCTAGAACATGTAGTGTTATTGTTGGCTGAAACTATAGCATTTATCAGAAAATCAGAAAGTAATATAAATATTTTTAATGGTGTTTTTAAAAAGTGGTTAAAAACAAAACAGCAGTGTTTGCACAAATAGTCTACTGTTAGTTTGTTGGATCATGTCGTCTTTGCTTTGCCTTCAGTAATTTAATGTGAAGAATTATAATGTTGTGTATATTTATTTATTATATTTCCATTTTGTCAAGCCTCCTGTGGACAGGTGTTGAGAATTAGCAAGTTTGCTAAAACACTTAAACAAATGCATTTGGTTGTCCAGTGTAATTGTGATGTCCATGTCAAATAAATAAATAAATAAAAATTATAGAAAACTAACTGAAATAAAATAAGTAAAATTGAAAATCTATTTTTTATACAAAAGCACACAACAATGCTGTTTAAAAAAAAAAAAAAAAAAATTATATATATATATATATATATATATATATATATATATATATATATATATATATATATATATATATATATATATTCAGGTAAAAGCAAATTAAAATAAATTATGCAAGAACTGTATTTAAGTATGATATTGAAACATTTGAGACTATTGTCTTAATATTAAGCCACAAAAGTACTGTTTAATGTGACTGTTCACCCAAAAATGAAAATTGTCAGTATTTACTTTCTCTTTACTTGTTCCAAACCTTTCTGAGTTTCTTTGTTTTGTTGAACACAAAAGAAGTTATTCTGAAGTACATTGGAAACCGGTAACCATTGACTTCCATGGTATTTGTTTTTCCTATTATGGTTATCCACGATTTTCAATTTTCAACAGAACAAAGAAACACATAAAGGTTTAAAACCTTTATAAAAAGGGAGTGAATAGTGAGGCAGTTTTCATTTTTGAGTGAACTATTCTAAAACTATTTTAGAAAAATTACATTTCATCAGGCCCTACATTAAACTGAGCATTTTGTTCAGTATCTCAGAAAGCAATATATTTTCTTTATATATAGAGGTATTTACTGTAAACAGCAAGTCTATATTAGGCTTTAAGAACAAAAAGTTGTTTAAAGAAAGCTATAACTAACACACATCTTTCATTCAGCGTTAATCCAAGTGTTTTGCTTGCTTTACTTATTTAATTGCATGTAATAATTTACTTTGGAATATTAGTCATCATATTTCAAATGATTAAACATTTGAGGCAGTGTTATTAATCTCTTTCTAAATTTTGTTATGAAGGAAAAGTGTGCACAATATTGGCCGACACAAGAAGAGAGAGAGATGTCTTTTCGTGACACGCGTTTTGTGGTAACACTAGTGTCAGAAGACGTGAAGTCATATTATACCACCAGAGTGCTGGAACTCCAGAACGCAAATGTAAGTCCCTCATTTTGACTATTGAAAATCACAATGTTGACAATAGATTTTTTTTTAATGCTTGTATTTTTTCATTATTATTATTATTATTATTTTTTTTAATCTACATAGACGGGGGAGACGAGAGAGATCTATCACTTTCACTATACCACATGGCCTGACTTTGGCGTCCCAGAATCCCCAGCCAGCTTCCTTAATTTCCTGTTTAAGGTGCGAGAGTCTGGTTCACTCGGGATGGAACAGGGTCCAGCAGTTGTCCACTGCAGTGCCGGAATTGGGAGATCTGGAACATTCTCTCTGGTTGACACTTGTCTTGTCTTGGTGAGTTGAATCTCTAAAACTAGGATATCCTGTGTGTTTTTTTTATTTATTTTATTTTTAATTTCTCACCAATTTTAATTTCTCACCAAAAGAAGCAGTGCATTAAATTCTATTTTTCCCCGCCTTGTCTTTAAAATATTACAATTTATATTACCCCAGTATTTTCAATGAAGTTTCCGCACTCGTCTGCTGATCCTGACGGCGCTTTTATATAGTTTTACACTTGAGCAACTAAATAAATGCTGTTTAACTGAATGTATTGTAGTTATGTTGCAACATCAATGCTGTAAAAGGAACATCATGAAATTGAAAACAGAAACATTAAGCTTGCCTTTCACCTGAAGTTTATTATTAGCTGAAAAACACTAGCTGTGCACAGAGTTGCAGCGTGCAGTTGACGAGAGGGAGAGAGGTAAAGCAGTTGTGTTGTTATTTCTGTGTTACAAGCCAATCAATTATTACACAAGTGTTGAGATGATTGTTTATAACAGGGTTCCTCAAAAGGTAGTCACATCTGACCTGCGAGATGAAACATTTGGGCCATGCCTGATTTACCACATCAAAAAATGGGGATGCTGCAATACAAAATAAATAAATTATATATCTTTTTTAAATGCAACCATTCAATACAACCTCCATGGTTCAATACCATATGTACACTGCATTTTTTCAGCATTGTGTTTTAATTTAGAAATTGCATTTTTCTTTATTTCCATTGCTTTAATTACTCTTTACATTAAAGTTAGGGACGCTGTTATGTCAAAGTGACATAAGCAACTGGAATTTGTTTCCTGCATTTTACCCATCCAACTGCACACTTTGTTAAGAGCTGAACAGACCAGCATGAACACCAACCCGAAGTCTATTTAAGTCATGAACTTAGGTCGTTTATTGTTTTTGTTTTGTTATTTAAACATTTGTGCAGGAGATTTGAGAAGTGCCCACATCTGTACGGGTGAATGAAAGTTATCACACTCAAATTAAGTCTTACTTGTGAACTGTAAAACTCAATTATGTCCACTAAATGTCAACGTGCCTGAATTGATGAGTATTCAACTGGTTATGTCTCACACAAGTAATTTGACTTCTTCTCTGAAAGAACATGATTGTGTGACATTGAAAGTGAAATAGACCTAGCTTCTTTTTAATTAGGAAAGTTATGTAAATCTCCTTTTGATGTCTCTACTCTGTGGTTTACAGAGCATAATGAGGATTTTGTAGGTATTTTTTTTAATTGTATTGTAAAGGCCAATTCAAAACAACTAAAACATTTAAAATATGCCAAGAGTTGTAATAATTCTGGCCACTTAATTATCTGTCTACTTTTGTAATGAAGTAAAATATACAAATGTTTTTCTTGTTTTTTTATCATATGATTTAAGTTTTTTTGTTATTTTTTTAAAGTTTTACTAAATTACTGTATACTATTTAATAAAGTAGTAATTATAACATCATTTTCGCTTTCGGTTTTTCATCCAGGGGCATAAATAATTTTTGGTTTTGGTTTCAGCCCAGAGTTCTCAGTTTGGTACATGCCCAATTAGAACCTTCAGTAAATTTGACTCAATATGTTTGTAAGTAGTCTATTCAGAAATGAGAGCGAATGTTGATCAATATTTCAAACAAATCATTGTTAATTCATTTAGAATTGTGCAGCTCTAAATTACTAACTTTACAAACCTCAAATGCATATTTACCACATCAAGAGGAATACTTCAAGTATCGCATTTTTAAAAAGAGCAAGTTCATCTCAAATTGCAAACTTATGCACTATCCTATGCCATTTTATAGTATAGTTACAGTAAATAGTGTAAGTAGTGCACACTGAAATTCTAAAAAAAATTAAGTGCACTTTAAATGCCCGGATGAATCACTTATTTAAAAGAAGTGTGGAATGTTGGACACTTCACACTCAACAGTCGCTGCTTTGCTTGCGTATAGCAGAAAGGGTGGAGCTTTCGGCACTAATATTGATTACTTTATTCATTTTGGTTTGAGAAAGCAAAATTTTCCTGTGTAATTGTGATTATACTAATGGCAGGTATTATTTGGTAGTTTGGTCATTTATTTCACTAACTTGGCAGCCGTCAAACGTCATCAAGGAAACAGTTTGAATTTCCGCTTCCTAAAAAAACGTTAGTAATCCATTTGGCACGACATTACATTTATATACTATGCTGTTCAATGTGTAAATGTATGAGTGTGTAGTGTGCCATTTGGGACGCAGCAAGTATAATATCTCGTTCTCCCTTCTTCCTGTTTGTCCTTCATTAAAGCTTATTTACTACTGTTTTTTCTTTTCTTCCGACACTGATATATCACAGATGGACAAAAGAAAAGACCCATTATTGGTGGACATCAAAAAGATTCTTCTAGACATGAGAAAGTACCGGATGGGTTTGATTCAGACCCCTGATCAGCTGCGTTTTTCATATATGGCTGTGCTGGAGGGTGCCAAGTACATTATGGGAGACTCGTCTGTGCAGGCATGTGATCTAGACAGTATTTTCAACTGAGTCACCATTAACCCAATCCTGTATCCTGTGTTTGTGAAAAAAACTGATTTGGTTTTTTATGTCCGTGTGCAGAAACAATGGCGAGAGCTTTCCAGAGAGGACCAAGAGCCCCTGTCTGAGTCTCCCCCTCCACCGCAGCCCCCTAAATGCACAGAACGCTACAATGGCAGCAAACCAGCTCATCTGGAGGATGGGATCGACTCAAAGACGGGAAAGAAAACAGGGCCAGAGGCCCCCAATAAAGAACCAGACAGGGATGCTGGAACACAGTATGTAAAAAAAGACTTTTTATGTTTCTTAGACTTGTTCCAAAACTTGAATGTGGCTGATAAGGAATCAGCATTCATCAAGCATGAATTCAAATGCCAAATTTGCCAAATGAATTCTGAAATTCTCGAATCTTCTGTGTGTGTTCAGTGTTTCCTCTAGGAATTTTTTCAGCTGTGGCGGCAGGCATTTTTCACAAGTCTACCTATGGCGTTATTCGAATGACAAATTGAGAAATGTCAGGAGCGCAGTATTACAAGTCGAGATCGCATTTATGCAATACGAGCATGCAAATCTTTTTGCATGTGCACTGATTTTCTCTGCTCGTGCACAAAACCTCTTGCACACCCCCTCAAATTAACGCTGCTTAAACGCAGATCTTCTTGAGCGCTCTCAAATAAACACTGCTGAAGTGGGATTTAGTGCGTTTATGTCATGAGTATGTCTCCAACATTGTGTTATTCTGAGTTTAGGGAGAAATGTGCTTTATTGATGAAAAATAATTACTATAATAATGTAGAAATGTGAAGTGTAATACCTGTCTTGGAGGAATTAAGTTATTGAGACTTTGATGGAGTTTAAATTAAATTGAAATTGAAGCAAAAATTTGCTTAAAATGACAACACCTAGGTGGTCCTATAATTAATGCATTTTCTTGAAAATGGTTTATGTATTTATTATTTATTTATTTTTTGCAATCATATATGACAAAAATATTTTTTTATGTGCTATTGCATCCTTAAAACAATTATATCCAATACTTTACCTGATCTAATATTGACAAACTTTTATATATCCTTGGAAAGCTCTAAGTGCTCTCATACTTCTGTATATTTGCTCAATTTTGCAGGAAATTTTAACACGGGACATCAGCGTCAACGCTTTACATTCATTTTGAATGGGTAACGCCAAACGTTGCTGAACTGAATTGTGGGTCCGTCAGTGCTCAAAGTTGAAACTTTTCAAGCGCCAACGGAAGCGTCAGCCAATCAGTTTACTTTATGCAAATACCTCAGCTCAGACAGCAGCCGATTACAGGCTTACTTTATTGGCTAACTCTGCCATGACCATTGCGTCAACCTCAACTTCAGCGAGCCCTCCGTCAACCGCTGACACTGAAGCCCTGTGTGAATTGGGCATGATTTATTAATTTTTTTACAAGAAAATTGGCCTTAAGTTGTGGCCTTTGTTATGAAAAGCCCTGTCAATCCCTGAAACATTACAGTTTGGATGTGAATAATCCAAATATAGTTGAAATTAATGTCTATAACAAGTGACCAGCCTAAGGATTATATTTAAAATCGTTCTAGAATTATATTAAATTGAACTTTAACATTATCTTTACAGGGATGAACTTAAAAATAGGCGGTACAGTTTTGAGTTATAATGAATAGATTTAAACATTATTCACAGTGTTTGCTTGTAATCTCTTCACAACTTTTTTAACCACGTGTAGCCAGAAGTTACATGATTTTCTTTTACTTGCTTTGTTTTACTTTTTCATTATTGTTATGGCACTACGTAGCGCTGGCGGTTTTAAAATGCTGTCATACATCTGATATTTTTTGATGGTCTAAATATGCTGCAGTTTGGCATCATTGTGTTAATCTCTGTACAATTGACATACTCAAAAAGCAGACAAAGATCTGCGATATGCATATGAGGGAAATATTCAGGATGTGCATGTAAATGAAAACAAAATAAATATAGAAGCTATAGCCTATGGGTATAATGATGGGAAGTTCGGATTAATTAAAATGTTACAAATGGATTCTCTGAGACATAATTCACAAACACATGCAAACAGTGGCATCTCGAACAAGACAATAATGCATCTATAAAATTATTAGAGTGAGTAAAGTTTAATTCATCGTTTATGTGTCTTCAGGCTATTCGTTTTAAGTTAGCTCAACCCGCCTGTCATCTTCTGAGTCCATAAATGGCTACTGTCTGAGCTGGGGTATTTGGATAAAGTAATCTGATTGGCTGACCCTTCCGCTGGCACTTGAAAAGTTGAGAAATTTCCAACTTCTGCACGCCAACGCATCCACGATTTAGTTCAACAACACTTGACGTCACCCATTCAAAGTAAATGGGAAGCGTTGACACTGATGCCCCGTGTTAATAAGACGTAAGTGTCATTGCAAAAACTGTCCTGAAAAACTAAACAAATATACAAAGTACACACTTGGAGCTTTCCAACAATATATAAAAGTTTGTCAATATTAGATCGGGTTTAGGATATAATTGTTTTAAGGATGCAATGGCTCATCGGCGCAATAGCCTAGTGGTTAGCGTGCCGACATATGGTGCAATAGCACGTCAGGGCGTCGCGAGTTCGAATCCTGGCTTGACCACATTTCCCTACCCTACCCCCTTTCTCTCTCTCTCTCTCCCATTTCGCTTCCTGTCTCAATACTGTCCTATCTAATAATAAAGGCAAAAAGACAAAAAATAAATCTTTAAAAAAAAAAAAGGATACAATGGCTCATACAAAAAAGAAACTTTTGTAAAAGGTCATATATGATCGCAATAAATAAACCATTTTCAAGAAAATATATACATTTTAGGACCATCTAGGAGTTGTCATTTTAAGCAAATTTCTACTTCAATGTCAATTCAATTCGACCTCCGTAGGTTGTTCATTGTTCATTCTTTATTGTAAAGTCACATCTCCATAAACTAAAATTTTGCGGGTTGCCCCCATGTAGTAACAGACAAAATGAGTTCATCAATCTTGCGTCCACGCGTTTCGATTAAACCATTCAGCAAGTTTCAGCACTGTTGATTGACAACTGATGGTGAGGCTGGCATCCACACAAGTGTATCCACTTCTCTAGTTTTCAGGAAAAGATAAAACCCAGCCTTTCTGACTACCTGCTGTCGCTTGTTTAAGTCCTATATGAGCACATTTTCACAAATTTTTATGTAATCGGCAGTGTTACTCCACTATGCCTGCTTATTCGGACTGTTTTGTTTGTGGGAGAAAGTGGCACACAGTTGTGGGAGCACAGAACATCTGTGTAAATGGCTAGATTTCCTGTCAATCAAACTGCCTGCAAATGGTCAATTGAGACTTGCATAATACTTATGATGGGACACCTTGTTAAACTAAAAACATTTACATGTTATATTTACTGCTTTCTCTTTAGAGCTCGCAAGCGGCTTCGAGATGAGAAGATGTCCAACCCCTCGCAGAAGACCCAGAAGCAGACGAAACCCAGGATCAATGACCCTGATAAAAAAAGAAAAAGGTGAAACCGTCTGTCTGCGAGAAATGTCACTTTTATCGTGCTCTGCCCTTTATTGACCCAGTGAGTCATTTCAAACATGTCTGGTCATGTGTGGGTAATGCAAGTCACATAATCCCACAGATGCCTCAATAATAATGTCATGTGAATAATGTGACATATTGTCACTTAGTTTTTAGCCTCTCAGATGCAGGTGTGTCACTACACTGCACAGAAGAGATTACCATTTAATCCTCTTGGTCATTCCGAGGTCAAGCCTTTTGCATATTAGTTTTACCAGAACATACATGTAGGAATTATTAACCCTACTGAGAAAATTGTAGTAATATGTTTTCTTCTAAAAAAAAGCCTCTTGTTTGTTTTAGTTTGGTTGGATAACATTTTTTAAACAATTTTTAAGATCATAATGATTAGCCCTCTCAAGAATGATTATTTTTTTGAAATATAATATATTTTCTAAAAAACATATTAAATCTATTGGGTTTAAAAATGGTTTCTCCGCTAAACAGCCCTTGGAAAGTATTTGAACAAGAATAAAAATTTTACAGGAAGGCTAATAATTTTGCCTTCAACTGTATATTACTACCATATACATGTCTGATGGTGTGACTGGCTGGTGTGGTTGACTTTTGTTCATAGAGATTTGAATGGCAACTTTATTTTGATTATAATTTTCGTGTGTACCAGAACTGATGGTAATACCATAAGTATGAGTGGCATAATTAAGAGTACTGTTATATTAAATGGGCCATATGATGCGCTAAAATAAAAAAGGGCTTTTAATTAGGTTTTTTAGAAAGTTAACATGCTTTAAAGGGACAAAATGACAATTCTGCCATCATTTACTCGTCCTTGACTTGTTCCAAACCAGTTTGAGGTTTTCGTATGAAATAGCTGGGTAAAAATACCATGAAAGTCAGTGTTATCATGGAAGTTACAGGTTTTCAACATACTTTAAAATGTCTTGTGTTCAACAGAACAAGCCTTTTTGGCTTTTTTCAAATTTCTCATTACTTTAATTTAAAATGAACCATATCCTTGCGAACATAACCCATCAATGACTTTTTGATGAATGTGTTATTCCATGCACATGAATTACATTGAACAGTTTTTACACACGTCTTTCAAAAGTCATGCATATCTTCACCTCTCAACACGCTTCTGCAACCTAATTTTGGGTCAAAACCCGCCATTTGAGAAACACTGCTGGACAATACTGGAGCGCTTCAATAAGGCTTAATGTATTAGTCTATGTTGAAGGTATTCATTCATTGATTACATCACCCATCATGGCACTTTCCCACTGTTATTTTGTTTTCGTAATGGAAATAAAGGACATTTAATCCAATTTAATGATGAACACTACAGTAAATAATTTGAAAGTGCCTGTTCTGCTTCATAAAGCATGAGCTGCAAATTCACAACCAATCAGATTTGTCTGATCACTTGATAAGTGTAAAGAGAGATGATTGGAGTTTATTCTGTTAAATGTAAATCATTTATTTTGTGAAAGATTATGAGCTTTATTCTTCATCTTATACTTGTACAAACAGATGTTACACAATAAAGAAACACTGTAAAGCATCATATGGCCTCCTTAGTATTAACAGTAAATTAATCTATTTTCATTATAATAATAATTTAAGTTAATCCAGTTTTTTATTATTATCGAATTTTCTTAATCAGCAACTTTCCCCCAGTTGCTCATTATTGCAATACAGTGATTTATTTAATTATACATTTTTAATCATTTAAATTTTATTTACCTGTTACGACTAGGTTTTAATTTACATTAACATTTTTCATGAAGAAATTAGATTGGAAATTAGATTAGAAGTCTTAAAATAGATATATTTGTTCAGTTAATATAAAATATCTTATTTTTAGCCTTAGATTTTAGGGCAAGTTGTGACTGATATGTCTTGATTTTATTTTCTGAGGTTTTGAAGGCAAATGGAGGTCATATTATTTATGAACAATATGTATGAGTGACAAGTTCAGCGTTGATTAGTTCATATTTTAGTTGAGTATTTTAGCTGAATTATGTAAAGCACAGGTGAACTCTGTGGCCACGTACACACTGTAAAGCTTGTGTTGTGAGAGCAGCATTTAAATACGTGAGTTCTCAAGATCATCTCATTCTCTGTGTGTGAAACATGACTCGCTTCTGACTTACACCATAACAACGTTTGTGGCATCTTTGCATGTTTGGCATTCTCTACCTTTGACTAAAGTAGTTTTACAGTAACCCAAAATGAGTTATGGGCAGTGGATTTGAGTTTTATTTGGAAGGCTGTTATATAGAGCACAATCTTAAAGCTTTGCCATGTCCAATTATAAAAGCAATGGTCATTAATTGTCTTTTGGAGTAGGTAATGTGTAGATCACCATGTTTTCCAGAACACTCTGATATGAATTTAAATAGGTCATTAACAACTAGTTGTTCTGGGGTGTGTTGCCAAAATCATAGTACAACTCAATTTTAGGAAATAAATGATATAGTAATAAGTGTTTCCTAAAACAATAGTTGCTCTGTCATAGATACCTAATTTGAACCATGGTGCCGTATGTACATTTTGAACTTTTTTAAAACATAAACATTACACACACATACCATACATTAAGGATTTTTCTTTTTATCCATTATGATTTGTTTATTCCATTTTATGACTTTGGTAATAAACCTTTAGCCCGTTTGCCTCAGTCTATTCTTTTTGTATTCTTAACTAAAACACTGAAGTTGACTATATATAGTGTATCCGGAAAGTATTCATAGCGCTTCAATTTTTCCACATTTTTTATGTTACAGCCTTATTTCAAAATTAATTAAATTCATTTATTTCCTCAAAATTCTACACACAATACCACATAATGACATTATGAAAAAATATATTTTTAAAATGATTGCAAATTTATTAAAAATAAAAAAGCTGAAAAATCACATGTACATCAGTATTCACAGCCTTTACTGTGAAGCTCTAAATTGAGCTCAGGTACAATCTGTTTCCACTGATCATTCTTGACGTTTCAGCAGCTTAATTTGAGTTCACTGGTGAATCCAGATGGAAAGTTCAGTTGATTGGACATGATTTGAAAAGGCATACACCTGTCTATATAAGGCCCCAGGGTTGACAGTGCATGTCAAAGCTCAAACCAAGCATGAAGACAAAGACATTCTCTGTAGACCTCTGAGACCGGATTGTTTCAAGGCACAAGGCAAATATATTAAATGTATAAAATAAAAATATTTGTATTTATTTGTTGCCTATCAAATTAGAATTGGTTTTAGAAATTACATTTCATAAGCATAATGAATTACTTTTACAATTATACATTTCATAAATATCATATTCAGATACGTTTAACAACATATATATTCATTTTCTTTTTTTCCATTTATTTATTTTTTTACCAAACTGATGCCACATAACAATTGCAAATGAAAACAAACTGTGCTGTCTGGACCATAAAGCTGTTTGAGAAAACACCAAAAAAGATTGTGGCTTATTCTGCACGTCCCTGAGAGGACGTGTCTATCCTCACCTGTGGAGGGTAGTAGGAACTTATAACCGACAGATTCAGTTGTACAATTTTGTCTGATAATCCAATAATCCATATCGTTTACAAATATTTAAGAAATGCATTTATTTAAATGTTATTTGCACATTTATAGTAAATAACATTGTTTATTTGTGTGTGTTTTCACAATGTAAAAAATACAGTTATAGTATAATACAAAGAAGGAAAATAAAACAGTTTTTTTTAAAGGGAGTACATAACTAAAACATTTCTCTTTAAAGGAAGAAATTAAACTGTTTACAAAAATCAGTTGTTTTTAATGCTTTTTTGTAGCAAAGTTAGCAATAGTCTCAAAATAATGCTGCGTTTCAGAAAGAACAAATATAAGAACTGTTTCTGGTTTGTAAATTTACATTTACATAAATGCTTTTTGTTAATATCTTTTGTTTCTTCTTGAATTGAGTTGTTTTCTTGGTTATGTCACTTCAGTTTTATTTTCCCAGTGGGAGGGGAACTTCAATGATATGGGGAAAAACTTCCACCTGCGGGATTTGGTCAGAGAGCCAATAATCTGAAACAGTAATAAAATGGGCCAAAGAAATTTCAATGAACTGGCGATGTCAGCGTACGCAGCTGGCATCAATCACAATCAGCTGTGAATAAAGATGCCAGCCACGCGACGTCAAGTATCTTTTCGCTTTCAGAGCCTCACAGTACTGAAAGAGTGTTTGGTTCTTCCATCTCCGTCCTTCGAGGAGTGAGAGAAAGAAAGAAGTTGCCGGCGATCAACAGGCTATTTTCTCTCAGTCTCAGAGTGTTACAACGCAGTGGCAGACATTCGAGCTGGGCATTCATCTGTCCCAGTGCATTCTCTGGTCCGGTTTTCCTAGAGCGGTGAGTAACTGAGCAGGTTTCCTAAAAGAGCAACATGGTTGTTCAGCGTGCCTTTTAAAGACGTGTGTGTTTCTGGATGCTGTGGTTCCCTGGCCACTGATGATGGGCACAAGCACTGTGTTGCATGCCTTGGGGTTGAGCTTGTCAATTCGGTGCTCGTGGGCAGCGCATGCCATCACTGCGATGGCATGTCTGTTGCGAACCACCCCTGTTGTCAGTGGTTGGCACTCGGGCAGATCTGAGGGTTACAGTGGGGGTCAGTCTACCACCCTCGGCCTTGCAGACCTCCCATTCTCAGTGCTCTCCATCCAAGCTTCGAGTGAGAGAAGCGCTCCATCCTCTGGGATGATCACTCTCTCACTTGACGTCACCGAGAACTAGATGTCCATCACTAAATCGGAAGGTGGGCTGTCATTTTCTGATGATAATTCGACCTGCTTCCTTCTATCTTGCCCATGTGGTGCCCCTTCCTGGGGTAGTTAGCCTTGGCTCCCGTCCAAAGCGTGTAGTTTGTCTGCATGCCTCAGGGCCTGAGCCTACACTGCTGCGGGCCAGGCTATTTCCATTTTGATTGCTATGGCTGGTGCAGGCATTGGCCCAGAGCCATGAGGAAAGTTCCGACCCAGGCTTAATGTATGCACTGCAAGCGACTTTGCTCTGAAAACACCAGGTCAGCTGTGAGTGCCCTGGGAGGGAAGATGACTACACTAAGGCGCTTGTCTGTGGCTCGAAAATCTGCTCCACTGCCCTGTCTGTTCCACCGGTTAAGCGGCAGTGTTGAGCGCCCCACAGATAATTACCATCCTCCCGCCTTAAGGCTGATTTATACTTCTGCGTCCGGTGCTGTCGCATAGCCCTTCGCTGTGGCTGTCGACGTGGCTGACGCGCACCTCTCAAAAATTTTAACTACGAGTCGCAACGACGCGTAGCGCAAGCTCTGTGATTGGTCTGCTTGGTAGCGCTGACGAGTCTGGGCGGGATCGAGAGCCGCGCGAATGGCGCGAGCAATTGTTTACAATTGTGGAGTCCCGTGAAGGAGCTCCGGATGGAAAGTTTTGTTTTGTGTTTACCTCATAGTTAAAGTTGTTGCACGTCCGCCGGTTCCTGCCTCAAAATGAGCGAGTTTGAGTCACTTGTACAACCAGGAAGTGTTCAGGAAACGCAAAACAGAAGCAAAGACACTCGACACAAAGGAACATTTACACCTCACTGCCAACTAGCGTTTCGGAAGTGTTAATGCAGACCAACAGAGACAGCACGCAGAAGTATAAATGCACAGCTGCGCGTGTTGCCTGCGCCGTGAGTTACGCCGGTCACTTGACGCAGAAGTATAAACCAGGCTTTAGGGCGCTGCAAAGTCCGGTACGGATCAAGAAGCGTCCCTGAGACAGGTCACTTGAAGAAAAGTGTTTCCCAAACAGGGGCACCCATATGCCTAACTTAAGGCAAAATGAACTTTATAATTTTAGAAAGAGCAATTTCTCCTTTCTCTGGATGTGATAGCCCGAACACTGCCAGGATGGGATGCTATGCCTTCCAGCTCACAGGATTGGTGCTCTTGGCCACAAGCTTCTAGAGTGCCAGAGGACGACCTCCATTTTCTCGAACTCCCAGCCACCCTGCGGGCTCTTGGGACAAAGTTTAGATTTACCTCTTAGCTTCTGCTCTTCCTCGGGATGCGCGCCTCCTGGGGAGCTCTCCTATCTCATGCTAACAAAGTTCGCTAAATGGTCCCCCAAGTTCACAGGCATGTATTACACCAAAGTCAACACTGTGTCCACCCCTGTCTTGCACAAGGATATTTCTCTCCTCCTGGTGAAGGACGCAATCGAGCCAGTCCCTACAGCTGAGATGAGGTATGGGCTTTTTAGTCTGTACTTCATCGTACCCTAAAAGAGCAATGGGTTATAATCGATCCTAGTTTTGCGCATTTTGACCCACTGCCTTTATGCTGTGTTCACACCAGACACGGAAAAAGCGTCAAGCGCGAGTGATTTACATGTTAAGTCAATGCAAAGGTGTGAATAGACATCCTGCAGCGCGAATGATGCGAATTGCTAATGAAGTGGATTTTGATGTGTGAATGAAGTGGGTAAACTTAAATATTCACGCAGCTATTTACGCTCGAATAGCGTGATTTATCCACTCGTTCCACATCTGGTGTGAACACAGCCTTGCAAGCAGTCGCTCAGAATGCTCATGCAGAAGCACATGCCCCGGTGCATCTGTCCTCAGGATTGGTCTACAGCGATAGACCTGAAGGACATGAATGTTCTTGTCTCCATTTTTCATGCCACTGGCAGTTTTTGCGGTCTGTTTGCGAGCGTTGAGCATGGTAGTACAAAGTCCTCCCTTCCGGGCTCTCCCTGTCTCTGCGGGTTTTCAACAAGCTCGCAGAGAATGCCCTAAAGGTCCTTCGACCCACGGGCATCTGCATACTCAATTATTAAAATCAATTCACCTTTATTTCTATAGCACTTTTACAATGTAGATTGTGTCAAAACAGCTTCACATAAAAGATCATAGTAAATTGAAACAGAGTTTAAGTTCAGTTCAGCTCTGTTCAGTGTGGTTAATAATCACTACTGAGAGTCCAAACACTAAAGAGCAAATCCATCGATGCACAGCTCTACAGATCCTAAGCTCTGCAAGCTAGTGGAGACAGCTGTGAGGAAAAAAACTTCACAATTGGCGAAAGTGAAGAATTAAAAAACCTCGAGGGAAACCAGGCTCAGTTGGGCATGACCATTTCTCCACTGGCCAAACGTCTTTTGCAGAGCTGCAGTCTAGGCACCAGAGGCTTTAAGCTGGACCTCAGCGAAGACTTGTCTGTCCCTGAAGCGTCGCAGGAATCAGTCTTATGCTCTCCACTCCTCCATGACCACCACAGTAGCCGCTCAGAATACGGCCTGGTCTAGGATATGGAAACCTTGGAATCATCTCGTCGCTGGTCTTGAATCGATTCAGTGGCGATGCGTAGTCTGAGAGCCTCGGGATGAGTATCCCCAGATGGAAATAGAGAATAAAGAGAATAATTAGCATAGCAGCTGTTTATAGTGTATATAAACGAGATGCAGAAACCTGTGTGGAGCAAATTAATGTATCATACCGCTAAGTGATTTATGCTTGTATGCAGTGTATGCTTTACTAAAAAAATAGGTCTTTAATCTAGTTTTGAATTGGGAGAGTGTGTCTGAGCCTTGGACATAATCAGGGAGGCTATTCCAGAGTTTGGGAGCCATAAATGAGAAGGCTCAACCTCCTTTACTCGACTTTGCTATTCTAGGTACTACCAAAAGCCCTGAGTTTTGAGATCTTATAGAGCGGGTTGGATTGTAGCGAAACAGAAGGTTGGTTAGATAAACAGGAGCTAGATTATTTAAAGCTTTATAGGTAAGTAGCAATATTTAAATTCAATAAGCAACTTAACAGGCAGCCAGTGTAAGAAGGATAAAATTGGATAAAAAAATTTTAATTGGATAAAATTATCTTGATTACTGACTTTTTATAGCTCACTAGCAGGATCAATTGGTTATGCACAGGGACTGGGTGCTCCGGCACCTCAACCTGTTGGGGTTTAGGGTCAACCGAGAAAAGAGCAGGCTCGCTCTTGTGCAAAGCATCTCTTTTCTCACGTTGGAGCTGGACTCGACCACCATGATGGCGTGTCTCCCGAAGAGTTTGACAGAAAAACTGTGATCTAACTGATATTATTTCAGAGGCTCCAAGAGCATATGGTATCCGCAGCTGCTGTCACGTTGCACAGGTTGCTCCATATGAGACTGCTTCAGCATTGGCTTAATGATTGGGTCCCCAGACGCACATGTCCCAAGGAGCATGCACCGCGCCCTCAGCCTCTGGACCGACCCTGCATTTCTACTGTCCTGTGTGCCTCTAGAACAAGTGTCCAAGCATTCCGACGAATGCTTCCAGTATGTGCTGGGGGAGCTGTGTGTGGTTTTTATTTTTATTTATTTTTTTACCAGTGCTAGATGGGAAACGTGCTGGTCAGGATGGAAAGCACAGTGACAATAGTGTACATCAACCTCACGGGAGTATCAGCTCACTCGCCGTTTGCTTCTCTGGAGTCATACGCGTGCTTAAATACGCATTTTCTCCAGTGAGCCTACTCGCACAGATACTGTGTAACGTCAGGGAGGACAAGAAGCAGGTCTGTTTATTGCACCTCTGGCACAACTGGACCTGCATTTAAGCTCTCTCCTCGTGACGGCTCCTCCCTGCATATCCCTGTGAAGAAGCTTTCTTCTCTGGGACAGGCACCATCTGGCACCCTTGCCCAAATCTCTGAAACTTCCGTGCTCCATCTATAGACCACATAAGAGGACTTCGGTGACCTACCAGTTTGGTGGTTAACACCATCACTCCGGCTAGAGCTCCCTCTATGAGGCATGCCTACACCCTGAAGTGGAGTCTATTCGCTGTGTGCTGTACTTTTCTCCAAGAGGGACCCCGGACATGCCAGATCAGTGTGGTGCTATCCTCCTTCAGATGACTGGATGAGCACTGGATCAGCACTGAGGGGTTGGTGTTTTGATCATCCCCACTATGAGGACACGGGGATAACTGCGTGCCGGGAAAGCATCACCTCATCATCCAGTTCCCAGAGGAGCTGGACGCTGGAAAATTAAATTAATCCTGTCTCCCTCTCTTAGCCACTTGGAGATCTCTCTTAGGCAAGTCTGTTCGAGCAACGGTTGCGTTGGCATCGGTCAAGAGGGTCGGGTATCTGGAGGCATTTTCAGTCAGCGAAGTGTGCCAGCGTTTTAGGCCAGCCCACTATCACTTTTTCCTAAGACCCAGGCCCACCTAGGTGCGAACCTGCAAGCGCTACCCATGGAGGAGGCAGACCTAGCCTCTTTCTTTGCCGTCTCATTCACGCTCTGCACTATGTGACCGCATTAGAGCTTATGGTTCTAAGCAGCTCCTTTTCTGTTATGATCGGCAGATGGGAAGTACCATATCCATACTGTGGTTGGCCTACTGGATTGTGGATGCCATCTCCCTCACTTTTCAGTGCCAGAGTGAGTTCATTTGTTTTCATGCCACCATTTGGGCAGCTGTTGTGCCTTAGCAGACTGTTGTAGTTTGGCTCATTAGCTAGAAAAGATACTTAGTGTTGCATGGCTGGCATCTCTATTCAAAGGTGATTGTAATTGTTGCCAGCTGTGTACGCTGACACCACCAATTCATTGGCTCATTTTATTACTCCTTCAAATGATTGGCTCTCTGACGAAATCCCCATAGTAGAAGTTTTTTCACATAGCATTTCCATTCCCCCTCTCGGAGAATGAGGGTTACATAGTAAGCGTTTTGTTCTTGCACGCTGAAAAAAAAACAGTCAGAGAGCTCTTTTCAGCGAACACCGATTCAACATGCTGAGGCAGGCCAACTTAGGGTGCTTTCACACCTGCCTTATTTAGTTCGATTGAATCAAAGTAGAGTTCGTTTCCCCTTTTGGTACGGTTCGTTTGGGCAGGTGAGAATGCAGCAATCGTACTCGTGCGCACCAAAAGCGGACCAAATAATCATACCGAGACCTGCTTGAAGAGGTGGTCTCGGTACGCTTTCAAACGAACCCTGGAGCGGTTCGTTTGTGGTGAGAATATGATCCGTACTAAAACAGGTCCAACCGCAAAAAGTACTGCACGTTTCGGACTAATTCAGCTGCCGTAGGCCTATGCGCTGTGCATTATGCGATATGGAGGAAAAATATTTGTTCACAGCGCTTTACCAACAGAGAGGGAGAGAGGGGAAAACATTACCTGATGGATCGTTGGAAATATTTCCACAAGATGACCATGTCGCAGTTTAGCTAAATTAATTCACGTCTCCTCCTGAAGTGACGAGCGATGCATTAAACACTGTTTTACAGCCGAGCTTCATTTTCGTAATGTATAGTTTGTCTAAAGCAGGGATACAATCAGCCAGCGCAGTCGACCCTCCAGAGTAAAAGGTGTTGTTTACCTGCGGGAGTTCACTGGCATTTTCCCGCACGTTAATTCTGACCAATCAATAAGCAGTTTAGGAAATATGTTCAACAACATCTGGCCAATGAGAGATGTGGATTTTGTCAGATGAGGGCATTTTGGTTCGTTTTTAACTGGTTCGGATCAAAGCCAGCAGTGTGGTGTGAAAACGACCCAAAGACGACAAAAGATGCAACAATGTGTCATTTATTACCCTTGGTCCAGATCAAATGAAGCGAACTACAGATGTGAAAGCACCCTTAAGCTGAAGTTAACCCAATGAGAAGTAACAAATGGAATACGCCTAGCCAACTGGTCGAGCTTCGGCTTGGTGTGTTCCTACTTAGTTGGCTATCAATTGTTTTGGCAAAGGCTCCCCAGTTGGGTTCTGTACACAATGCACTGAATATTTGTTTTTTTATTGTTAAATACAGTTGTCTTTCCTTTAAATGACTGAACTGTGTGCGTACAGGACAAGATTAAACACTAGAAGGTAAAGCGACTACCAAATTTAGCTGCAGTGTGTACGTGGCATATGTAATCCTTTAGCTGTTTGTGTGTAATTGTGTGTTATATTGTGGTTTCAGTCTGGGCTGTATTTGCTGTACGTGACACAGTGAGTGCTGCCCTGTTGGGAATCCTCCCCAATGAGGCAGCAGTGGCGCATCTGCAGGATTTTTGTAAAGACGAGCTCCTCCGGGCTCCTCAAAATCCTCAGGCAGTACGTGAGAGCCAGACATGAGCCTTGTGTGCTGTGACACGCTGTTTTTTTTAGCTTGCTGCTGTTTTAAATGGATGTGGCTGTCGGGGTTTTAAAACTGCGCTTCAGCATGGTGTGATTTTTTTTATTTATTTTTTTTAATGTAGAAGTTTCCTTTAACTACCTGTATAAGATTAAGTTACAGTGACTGACTTAAAGAGTGCAAGGAAAAAATAGAGTTGTGTTGAGATGAAATCTGATGGTTTTTCTAGACTGATGTGTTCGGGAAAAACTTTAGGGGATCTTAAGTTCTTAGAATAGCAACCAATTTTAAGTGTGTATGTGTGTGGTTTGAGTGCAGTACTTGTTGTTGTATGTTTTTGCTGACAGAGCTAAGAGAGTGTGCTTTGCTTGGTTAATTGTGTGTCACTAAAGTAGATCATTTTTTAAGTATATTTTTCTGCCATTCTGAATCCTGAATCCAAAAAGAATGCATGCATAATTGTTTTTTTGAGGGACATTTCACCCAAAATAAGCTGTTCCTTTAATATATCTTCATTTGTGTTCCACAGAAGAATGAAATTCAAACAGGTTTGGAACAAGTTGAGGATGAGTAAATTATGGCAGAATTTTCTCTTTTGGGTGAACTATCTCATTAAGCGTAAAATTGGCCTCATTTTCCTTCCTGACCCTCTTCATCACTTTTCCATGCACATAACTGGATTTGCAATCTAGTTGAAATGATTCCATTAAATATTGTGTCATTGGGTTAATAAGTAAGCATCATTAAATACATTTTTAGATTCATCAGATGGATAAAGATTCGACCAAAAGCCAGTGGTCAAAACTTCTCTTTGGAATGGGATTTATGTTCCTAAATGATTTAATATAATATAAATATACAGATTTTGGGTACTTTCACACCTACACTTTTCTTTCGGAACCTGTCTTGTTTGCCCAGTTAGCGTGGTTCGTTTGGCAAATGTGAAACCAGCAATCGCTCTCGGATCCGCGCCCAATCAATCGCTCCAAGATCGCTTGAGTGAGGTGGTCTCGGCTCGATTAAAACAAACTCTGGAGCGGATCGATTGCAGCGAGAAAGCGATCCGATCCGAGCGCGGTTATATCACTGTGTTTTATGGATATGTAATAGGCATACAGCTATATGAAGAGAGAATTATGAGTAGGGCGGGAAGTTTCGCGAGTCTCTGGATGCCCGCAAACGAATGATGATCTCCCGTTAATCTCGCGTCTCCCTCCTGGTCCTCAAATAGGCTACGTCACGAACCCTTCTCACCCCTCCCCACTGCATCTCTCCTCACTCTTCAGACTCGTCGCGCGCACCTTGTCAAACACCACCAAACCACTACCTCTCCTGACAGCTGAGCGGCACTCTGCAAAATAAACCCTGACACTATAACCAATGTGAGGAGAGTTTACTTGCACGTGACTTGTTTTAGCTTTTTTGGTCCGATTAGAACTTTGCAGTGTGAAAGCAAACCCCTCCAAGAGCAAAGAGCAACAAATCAGGGTTTATTTTGCAGCGTCCCGCTCAGCTGTCAGGAGAGGTGGTGGTTTGGTGGTGATTGACAGGGTGCGCGCGCTACGTGTCTGAGGAGAGATGCGGTGGGGAGGTCGTGAGAAGGGTGCGCGACGATCACTATCTGAGGACCGGGAGGGAGACGCGAGATTACCGGGAGATCATCACTCGTTTGTGGGCATCCAGAGACTTGCGAAACTTCACGTTATACTCATAATTCTCTCTTCATATAGCCGTAAGCCTATTACATATCCATAAAACACAGTGATATAACCGCGCTCGGATCGGATCGCTTTCTCACTGCAATCGAACCGCTCCAGAGTTTGTTTTAATCGAGCCGAGACCACCTCACTCAAGCGATCTCAGAGCAATTACTTTTACGATTGCCCTGTTCACATATGCCAAACGAACCGCGCTAACTGGGCAAACGAGATACGTTCCGAAACTAAAGTGTAGGTGTGAAAGCACACTTAGACCTGATGTTTTGGGGGTTATTATAATTGGAACACCAACAGAAGCATCCGATGTGTATATCAGCTTACTCTGGACAGGTTATGGTCTGAGTCTAAAGGTTGAGACCTACTAGTCCAGATTTGACTAATCATAACCTGTTGGAACATTTTACCCACTCGTGATCAATGAGTGGAAAACAGTAGAGAATGCTGAATTTTGTCAAAGTAATAAGTGCTTCATCCATGTTGATGCCTCTGCTGCATGGTGGGACATTAACTCTCTCAGGAGTGCTTTATTGCTCGCCCACTTTTTTCTGCAGCTCTGGTTCCAGAAGCATATTTCTCAAATCAACCATGAACGTCAAAATATTTTGAGAGCATATGGAAACTCAATTCATGTCATTCGGATTAAAGCAAACAAGTGGGTTCAACACAAGCATATTCAGTTCATTTAAAAAACTTTAATTTCATAAAAAGTAATTTACATATTGAGAATATGAGTAAAGCATTTACTTCTGGAACCAGGTTGTTGTGCTCTCGTTGCTAATACACTATCAAAGATCGAGTTTGAAAAGAAAAATGGAAAATGTATGCGCCACTTTATGGGAGTAACCAAAATACTGAAAGTTCAATCATTTACTCATTACACAGGAGTCTAAAAAATTAAATATCGTTTGATTGATTTGTTTATTTAAGCTTCATTTACATATGAAAGCTGCATTTTTCATTTATCAAAACAAGCTTGTTGACAACATCTTTTGTCTATAAAATCTTTGATTACTTTTCAGTGTCACAAAAGTATTAACATGACTTGTGACGGAGTTTCTAATACTAAAGCGGGAGAAATTACAAATTCCCATGACATTCTTGGAAAGCTATACGAATTTTCAAATGTATATAAATCTCCAGTTCTCATCTAAAGAAGTAGATCAAACTAATATGACTTCTGTTTCTTAGAGACCCAAAATAGACCTGTCACAATATATTGACTTAACCTGCAATACTTGGAGATTAATTAATTTGCCATTGCAATGTATATTTACAAAATCACAATTAACTTTAAAGCCACTTCACAGTGACGTTTACAATCTAACTCACTGGTGTCGAAGTGTATAATTAGACATTTACCTTATAGGGCATATAATAGCATATATATAATAGGACATTTACCTGTTTAACATCAGATTAAAGAATATAAGTAACCTTAAGAATGATAAGTATTTTAAAGTGTTCATGGATATTTGCATTATTATGCTGTTATATAATCATTATATAAGATTATCTCAAAATGACAATGATATCGCTTATCTTAACAATTTCTGTGACAATATATCGCACAGCAAAAATTCCTTATTGTGACAGGCCTACCCCAAGTTATATGGAAAACGATCTATACAGAGTTCTCAAACTCGCTTATATTTCTGTTCGACTCTATGCGCATTCAAATTCTTTTAACAAAGCTTTGTGGTAAATGCTACTTGATGATACTTGACATTTTACCTAACAGCTTCAATTACACAAAGCCATGCTAAAAACATGAATTCTGAAGAATTTGTTTCTTTTTAAAAATTTTGTTTATAATAAACTAATAAAAGCAGGATTCCCACTCTTTCTCAAACAGTAGATTCAGAGACTTTAAAGAACTTTTTTAAAGCACCGTAAATTTTAACATCAAGCACTTTTGTAATACACACCGCTTACTGTACTTAATTCTTACTGTACTTAACAAGTCACTTACACTTACAATAAAATATCAGAGATGTTGTTTTGAATGTGTCTTAAATTCAATGCTGGTGATATTCAAATGCGGTTTCTAAAATATTGATAAAATGGATATTGTTTGTCAGTTATTCAGTTCATAGATTTTCTAGAGTAGAATTTCTTATTGTTTTTGATAGCAGCACAGTACAGTTGTTTAAATTACACCATAAACTAATTTAATTTCAAACTTTCCAGGCCTTGAATCTGTTTGTCTGAATTTCAAGTACTTCAAGAAATGTGGGAACCCTGTGAAAGGGAATACTTGGGATGTAATTATGTGCAAACTTTAATAAAACACACCGAGTTATATTTAGCAAATCATTAAGTTTTAAGGTTATTGCACACCGAAGTCTGAAATTTCCAACCGTAATTTTTGCACATTAAAAAAATACATTTGACCTGTGTGTTAAAATCTTTCCCTGATTGATAAAAGAGGTCAGTGCAGCTCAAAACCCCACCAAGCTGGCCGGCTGGATTGAAACGGTGGTGAGCAGAGTTGTTAGTAATCAGACTGTGGTTATAGACCGCAAATTGGAAAGCATCGGCGAGAAACTAGCGGCATTGTAACAACATTTGGACAGACCTGGAGACCAGTGACGGACATTAGACATCTGAGAAATTGGCAGATATTGACTCAAATTTGAAGATCTTTCCCATTTCTCTTTTGGCTTCAGCCTTGGCTGGAGACAATTAACTTCCCTCGGAGAACAAGATAACGAGAAGCTCTGAATTCCTGCTTCCTGTTCTGAGACTCCACAGGTTTACCTACACCGCTACAGATAGACAATCACCCCCCATCACAACCTATACAATGTTATGTCAATGTTTATGTGCTTGGTTGCTGGGCTTTTTTCCCCCTGATCTCACATCGCCCTACTTTAAGGATAGTCTAAGAGGGGCATTTTTCCACCTCTCTTTTCCCGAATGTATCTTATCTCCTGTTTCTAAAGACTACCTCTCTGTCTTCCCCTCAAATGTGTGATGTTTGTGGATGGTCGTGGGGGGTCCAATTTCACTACATGTTAAAGTGTATGTGACAAATAAAGGCTTTTCATCATCATCATCATCATCATTTGGAGATAATCATAGCAATCTTTGATGATGAGCTGAACTCTCCTTCCTCTCTATGCAGTATTGGAACACAATATGTAGCTTATTCCTCTTTCTTTTTCTACTTTGGAGAAAAGAGAACCAAGTATCGCTGCTTGAACTCTTATTTAATACACATCAGACTCAGTGTGCAAGATTTGTTTATGTGATGAATTTTCCACGTATGAATGCGGAAAAAAAAAGCGCATACAAAAACTTCAGTGTGCAAAGACCTTAACTTATAAATTCAAAAATCTTAGAATAAAACCCACTAAAACAGCATCACGGCTACAGCACTCTGTTGCATTTGTACATTTTGATAATATTTTGGCAGGACCTAACCTGATTCAAAAAAGGAAAAGCTAAAGACATTTACAGCTTTGAAGAAAATCAATTCTACTGTTCTAGAACAAAATGAGGGCGAGTAAATGTTTAATTTTCATTGTGGCCGAAGTAACCCGTTAACTTTATTAAAGTCTTGCATGTTTTGACTTTGTATTCTGCCATTGTTTTGACAGAGCGAGAACAACCAATGACTCCTAACTCCATGGCAACCTCAGCAAGAGATCTCCATCCCATATCTCTCTCCCCATCCCACCCCTGTGTTTTCAAAGCCGTTTACAGCATGAACTCCTCGACAAGGTTTCTCCACTCTGAACAACAGCACACACACCAGCACTATATCAGTGGACGAAACTCAATAATATCAAGAGGACCGCATCGCCATGGTTTGGATTGGTTTTTATTTTGTCGGACATATCATCTTTTCTGTTTAGTTTGCTTTTTGTTTTGTTGGGGGGAAAAAAAAAACAGCAGGATCTGAAAGTAGGTCTACGCGTTTCTAATGCTGTTCACACATTGTATTTTTAAGACGACTTTTTTTCAAAGGCAAAATGAAATGCTCTATTTTTTATATGAAATTACTTGAAATTTCCTATCATATCTACAGGGCTGTAATGCTCAAATCCAGTTTGTGAGATTATTAGATGACGTCCTATTGACGCGTGATCACATTGTGTACATAGTCTACCTTCTGAAATGTAAAAAAACAAAACAAAACATAATAATAAGATTGTACAAAATGATAAACAGACATTGCGTTAGGTGAAGACACACAGAACAAGCCAGCTGTGTCTGATGTTGAAGAGTCTTACTATTCTTAATTCAGGAGTAGGATCCATGAAATAAAACTGCTACTATTTTTTTTTCTGTAACAATGTGTTGCTTGATTCGTTTTTTTCCCACTGAAGCAGTCAAGCTGATGTTATTGCTTAACTATTTATACTGTCCAAAATGTCCAAACTAATTATTCTGTGCCATTTGGTGTGAGGGTAAATCTAGCGTCCAGGGGCCGTTGCACTAGCAGTGTGCAAGGTAAAGAGTAGTCTCGTTGTGACTTAAAGGGACACTAAGGCCCAATCCCAACTCTATTTTTGTACCCCTTCCCCTTAGCCCTTAAAACCTAGGGTGAAGGGAAAGGGCTTCAAAATTTACCACACCACTAGCACACGTCATCATATGTCATCGCGATCTCTTGCTTCATATGAGATCAAACGATCGCGACTGCTGCAGTTATTCCAGTTGTGCTATTTTTTGGTATTTATCTTCAGGAAATCACTAAAGGCATATATTATGTTATCATAATGATATAATGTGGCAATAAGATCGTAACTGTACTGTGCATTTAGGGATTATAGCGTTTTTTATTTTAGCTCAAAATAAAGGGTAGTGCGTAAATTGTAACTTAGGCCCAATCCCAATTCTACCCCTTAGTCCTTCCCCTTACCCCTAATTTTTTTGCGTTCCCGTGAAGGGTAGTGGTGTCCCAATTCTTTTAGCTTGAAGGCGTAAGGCATGGGGTATACACTCCTTCAAACGAAGATTTTTCAGGACCATACTCGAAACCAAGGTGTAAGAAAATTTCCCAGAATACACCTGCCACAGCTGCACCCGGAAGGAGATCCACAAATTAGTATTTTTTGTCATTATTACGATTTTTTGCAACAAACAAACAAACACACGTTTAATAAAATATTCATAGCTGTGTTTGTGTTTTACCATCATGCTTTAAAAAAAAAAACACTAAAATAAAAATTCCACAATTAATGATTAATCAAAACTCCTGTACAGCAGTCCCACAACATTCTGACACTTGAATACCCTTTCAGAGAAGTCTAGTGGCTGAGAATGAGCTTATTACAGTGTCTGCCATAATGTAAGTGTTGTTTTCGTGTGTTTACATAGATGAATATGGCCACTGTGTAAATACACAGTACAGTTACAATCTTATTGCCAAATTAGATCGTTATGATAGCATGATATATGCCTTCAGTGATTTCCTGAAGATAAATAGCAAAAAATAACACAACTGTAATAACTACAGCTGTCGCGATCGTCTGATCTTATATGAAGCAAGAGATCGCAATGACGTGTGCTGGTGCTTTCCCTATTCTTAGGGGTAAATTTTGAAGCTCTTCCCCTTCACCCTCGGTTTTAAGGGTGAATGGAAAGGGTTAGGGGTACAAAAATGGAATTGGGATTGGGCCTAAGTTACAATTTACGCACCACTGAACTTAGTTTGAACGTAACGCTGGGTTTTAACTAAGGACATTTTTAATGTTGTGTTTTCTTTCAGAAGTCATTATAATATGCTGATTTAACACTCAAAAGAAATGTTGCAAATGTTTTGCTGCTTAATATTTTTATGGTATCTGTGATATTTTTCCTCACTATTACGTGGACTAGAAAATGTAACCCTCTTTAGTGCAGTTCACCTGGCAGGCAACATTGCAACTTAAACTAGTGATTTGCCATGAAGTTGAGGTTTCCCGATGGTGGGAAATGAAATTTTAAGTTATAGAACTCTGTTTACTGTTTTGGACAATACAGACAAATCTTTTTTTAAAACAACTTTTAATCTAAAATTGTGGTTTAAAAAAAAAATCTACATCACAAATGTAATTGCTTTTAAATTTAGGGCTGGTATCTCAAAAAAAAAAAAAACTTTAAGTAATAAATTTGTTTTTTCACATAGGCAAGGGCTGGTATAAGATTCTGACGGTATGATAATCTTGGATAATATCACGGTTTTGCGGTATTGTGATTACTGCTCTAAAGTATATTCTTTTTAATGACTGGCTGTCTTCATTAGTTTTAAAAACACAGATTTCTTTCACAATTAAAACAGCATCTTTATATTTCTTTTCTGCTAAACAAAACAAAAAATGTTTTTTTTTTTTAATTTTAACACAAACCTTCGGAACTGTATAGCAGAAAATTTTGGTGGTTTTAAAACCTTGACTTTTCCAAACCACAGTATACCTTAAAACAGTTATCGTCCCATGCCTATTTGCATGTTAACAAAAGATTTAGCTAAATTCAACTTCCAAATTGTTTCCAATGCAGTCATTCTTAAATCTTATTAAATCTATCTCCAATTTTGCTTTTAAAACTATTGGTACTTTTGTAATAGTTTTAGTGGTGCATTTTTGATCAAATAAATGCATCCTTACTGATTTTAAAATAATAAAACCTGTACTTGTCTTATACACACATTTAAACCCAGAGATATCTTTGCTGGTTTTGTCAAATACATTTATCATTTTCACATCAGCTAACAGTAATGATGGGATTACTTTTTTTTTCGTCAGTGGTATTTCTTGGTAAACAACAATGGTCAATTTACTGTAAGAAAAGGGCTTAAAAAAGGGCTTCCCATAAGAGCAGCTCACAACTTGTCAGCGCAGGTTTAGCGCTGCATCACATTACAAGAACTGCTGCTCTGCTGGGAAACTCAAGTGGCAAAAAGCCAGAGCTGTTCTGTTCTCCACCGGTGTGTGGACGACACTATCAAGCATGGCAAAAACGACTCAGGACACATCATTTGGCAAAAAATAATGTTAGCAGGTTATATTTCTGTACTGTATGACAAGCATAAACGTGTATTTAGTGCAGTTTGACACCTTTACATGAGTCCATCAGTGATTTCCCTGGTTCATCCTTAAAACAGTCAGACCTGCAGATCAAATATGGAGTTCATAAAGAGATGTTTCAGAAGAGGAGAGGAGGTATCCCACTCCCGAACAGCAGTTTCCATGAAGGAGGAACCCGCCACTGCACTGAGCCCTGCGTCTAAGAGGAAACGCAAGCAGAAAAAGCCTTTCACTTTAGACATTCCAGAGCAGAGCATTCTAGACCATTTCCAGAGCAGGTCAGGGTGATTGTTTACTGTGGGGAGTACGGCGTATTGTCAGAGTCAGCAGCGCAACACGCAAGTGTTGTACTGCCCGAAGTAAACATGCCCCTGATCTGATATACAAGACAAAGATGAACTAAGTCATTTTTACAGTTTTTCTGGCATAGAAAGTGTTCTTGGAGCTTCGTTTGATCACAGTTAAAGACTGTAGTCACATGGAATGTTTATGGTTGCTTTATTGCCTATGGAGGATGAGAGAGCTCATGGATTTTATCTAAAATACCTTAATTTGTTTTCTGAAGATGAATGAGATTAAAACAACATAGTACAAGTAATTAGTAACAGAAATGTCATTTCTAGCTGACCATCCTTTAATTGCCAATTTTTTTCAATACAGTAAGACTAGGGATGTAACGGTATTGTAAATACCGTAATAACGCAATAGCAATTTTTTTTAATATTACCGTAGTCGCATGACTCGATAAAACTATAGGTCTTTTGAGAAAATTTGCTCAGGCGAATGAAGCGAACGGGAGGTATCGGAAACTACAATTCTACATTCTACCATCATCCTTTGCGGTCTGTTGTCGCTACAGATCCAGTAATGCGGAAATGGAGTGTGCTGCTAGTAGCGGGGTGAAAAAGAGCTGGAAATGATCGAACCTAAAGTGGGTTTTAAATTGGATGTGTGGAAGCATTTCCGTTTCTCTCTAAAAAAAAATAAATAAAAATGGGGGGGTTGGGGGGGTATTGTTGTCGCCGTGCGCCTACTAATTAGCGGTGTTGTCGATTTTTTTGGGGTATTTTCCTTATTTTTGTTTTTCCTGTAAATGATTCAATAAATACCGTATCGTGCCATTCATACCGAGGTATTACCGTACCGTGAAATTCTGATACCGTTACATCCCTAAGTGAGACACTGATTTATTAAATAAAAAAGGAGGTCTGACCGTTACTGCCTGGTATTAAAATGTGCTTACACTGATTTGATTATAAGTGTTCAGTTGAGAAACATTACCATTTCCATCTGGCATTTTCACATTTAATTACTTATTATTTGGGGCTTCAATTAGCACTTTTAAAAGGTCAGAGGAGGACAAGCTCAAAATGATTTTTTTATTTTTATTATTGAATTGACAAAAACACAATGTAATATCAGATGCAACCAAGGCCTTTGCATATTCAGGGTTCTTAAACCTTTTTCAACTTCAAATTCCAGCACTTTTCAAGCACTTTCAATGTGCATTTGTATGCTTTTTCAGCACCTAATAACCACGGTTAGTTACTTTATATATGTTGTAGGTACTTTTTCACATTTAAATCCATTGTGCTATTTTAAAAAGCACAATATGATATTTCAACTTAAAAGGTTAAGAACTATAGAGCACAGACTTATTGGGATAGTTCACCCAAAAATGATTAAAAAATAAATAAAAAAGTTCAGTTATTGGATGAAGCATGTTTTTAAGTTTGGTCTCTTTCTACCTAAAGCTGATATCTCAAAAAATGAGCTTACAATCAGATTTTGTTTGGCTGTAGTACCAAACTTTAATGACCAGTCATTATTTCTTTTTACAGTCATTGGATAGGGGTTTCAGGTGCAAAGATGCATTCTGGGTGAACGTCTCCTAAATACACATGAAGCTAACAGTGCCACAACAATCTGAATTTGTATTGTGTTCATTTGAATTCTTAAAAACCTAAAACTGTATTTTTAAATACCCAATGTCTGCAGTCTTTGAATTCAGAGTAAATAAAAATGTAAAAATATGTCTATAAAAATCAGACTTAAAAATTAGTCTTAAGTTTCAGATGTTCAAAAATCAAGTTAAGAAATACAAATTCAAAACATTTCTAATAGGACATGGTTTTATATTTCAATAGAAACTTTTATCACTGACAAATTTGCACCAGCTTCCACAGAAGTGATAATGATTTGTTCTTTTAAACATACATGAAAAAAGTAGCTCTACAATATTTAAAGATTAGTTCATGCACAGCTGAAAACTGTTTTAATGACTTATCCATGTGAAGTTCCTGAAAGCTTTGTTCATCTTCAGAACACAAATTAAGATGTTTTAGATCAAAATCGAGAGCTCTCTCATCCTCCATAGACTCCAATGGTCCAAGACCAAAAACTCAGTAACTTTGTCAAAACATTCAGTATGATATGAAGCTTCAAAAACACTTTTGTTCACACACTATATATATATATATATATATATATATATATATATATATATATATATATATATATATATATATATATATATATATATAAGGGGTGTAACGGTTCACAAAAATCACGGCTCGGTTCAATACAATACAGTGGTGTCACGGTTCGGTATGTTTTCGATACAGCAATAAAAGAA
Source organism: Danio rerio (assembly GCF_052040795.2). NCBI lineage: Eukaryota > Metazoa > Chordata > Actinopteri > Cypriniformes > Danionidae > Danio > Danio rerio. The sequence continues at coordinate 13,456,842 of NC_141039.2, read as the reverse complement.
AAAAGCCAGAGGATTTCTCAGATTTTAATTCAACGGCCCTATTACTAGTTAACAATAATAACTGTGCTGTGTTCTCACGGGTGGTGTCTGATATTGCACAGATGATATTGACATATAAAATATATACTTATTAATTGCATACGTCATCATAATAGCAGTAATGGTCTTTTCATGAGCTGCAATATTAGTTTCATCTTCGAATGCAGGCTCTTTAGCGATAGTGAACGCAGTCTCAGTTGCACGATTGACAGCAACGTGATGATTAAATGATGGACTAAATAACGTTAGAGCATCTCATGCTTAAAATGTGTAGATTCAGTGGCAAACATTGTAACCTGTAAACTCTGTCCCATTGGCTTAACGGTGTATGCTTTAGATATTTTCATAGCGGACTTTAACCACTTGAAGTCTTTTATCCACTCTTGGAAATGTGTAAATGCTGGATTAACATTTATTACATGATCACTAATCAGATGTGTCATTATTTGTAACTTTAGGTGGTTTCTAAAACTAAATCTGTCAATGTTGTTTTCATTCTCTCGTATCCAGACCTTTACGTTTTTGCGGCTGTAGCGCCCTGTCATTGGAACTGAGTGATTGACAGCTGATATTAACCAATCTATTCATGTTCTGTTCTATCGCAGTGGGCCAATAAGAAGAGCTTGAAGGCGGGGCAATCATTGTGGGGTTTGTTTACTGCAAGTTGACATGTCAACTGTTTTAAACCATTCCTGAGCGCTGCGTTTGGCGTTTTTAGGTGCAAAGATGCTTAATGAGTGAATGCCGCCTAGTTCCACGCACTGGTCGCGCGACATTAATTTTATGCACCACCAAATGTATTTTGATGTTGCATTGATAACATTTCAGGCGCATGTCCTATTATTAGGATTTAAATATAAAACTAAACTTACAGGTTTTTCCAGCAGATGGAGCCAGTCATTGAGACAATTGATGAGAGCAAACGCGTCAGGGATGTTGTCTCCTTCTGAGCAGAAGATAAGCACTACTGCCATAGGGACGTCCTCTGTGCAACTACAAGACAAAAAAAACACTTCTTTGACTGATTTTACTATTATTAATTAGACATTTTACAGAAATATGAGGTATTTTACCAGTCAGTGTAAAGGCATTTTGTTACTCCTCCTCCAGGAATATAGAGACGTTGCTCAGAGTCAGAGATACCAGGGAAAACACTGATTTTCTCCATCTCCCTCCAGCCCAGCTCCTCGAACCTCTGCCGTTCCTCTTTCTCCAGAGACGGGCTCAACATGTATCGCAGAGGAGTGCTGCTCAAAAACAGGTTTATGTCAGCTGCTATTGAAGTGGTAGTTCACCAAAAAATGTAAATTCTGCAAGTGCTTTTTTTGTTCCCTCTAACCAGTTCGAGTTTCTTTCTTCTGTCGAACACACAGAAAGATATACTGAAGAATGCTGGTAAAAAAAAAAAAACAGCCATTGACTTTCATAGTATTGTTTGTTCCTACTATGGATGTCAATAGCCGTTTTTTTCAGCGTTCTTCAGATTATCTGCCTTTGTGTTCAACAGAAGAAAGAACTTCATAAACTGGGTTTCTGCAGCTTTCACCAAGTCAAATTTAAGACTTTAAGACCTTTTTAAGACCATGAAGAATAAAATTTCAGACGTATATAGTCTTAAACACTAAGGATTTTTTAATAGCCCAGCAGAAAAAAACATGTACATGCCCTATCAAAAACAAAAAACTAATTGTAATTAGTTATTTGTTAGCTACATATTAAAAAAAAAAAAAAAACTTAAAATAAATGTATGCACAACAGACATAGTTATGAATTAACTATTACAATTAGTTATGAATATAGTTTTGCTAAAAGTTTTATTGAGATGAATTGTTGATGATTGGGTAGCTTTGTGATTGTGTTGGATCGATTGGGTAGCTTTAAATAAACAATGAAGGATTAAGATCCGTTTCAAATTATTTAAGACCTACAAGACAATATTTCAGTGAATTTAAAACTTTTTCCAAAGTCTAAAATTTAGTTTTTGACATGTAAAACATTTTAAGATTTTTTTTAAATCCCCACGGATACCCTAATAAATGTTGAGTGCGAGTAAATGGTGAGGACAATTTTAGGTGAACTGTTCCTTTAAGCTTTTTGGTAGTCATTGAATGTGTCCAGTCAGTTGAGTCTCTAGCAGGTGTGTATAAAACTCAAAAATAGTGCTCACACACACACACACACACACACACACACACACACATTTACAAAAAAATGACTAAAAATGTATTCTAGAATCCCGATCAGTAGCAACGTAAAAAAAAAAAAAAAAAAATAAAAAAACTACACCCCTGCACACATATTGCCCTGTAGTTCCTCATTATGTGCAATAATGTTACCTGGTTCACAAAATCACATTTTCATAATATACACAGAAACAATAGCATAACGGTTTACAAAAACTTGCATCTTGAAAACCCTTTTTCAAAAATCAACACACCATTGTCCTGTAAATGAATGACTTAAATCAGGGCTGCTCAACCCTCTTCCTGGAGATCTACCTTCCTGCAAAGTTCAGCTCCAACCCTGATCAAACACACCTGAACCAATTAATTAGGACCTGAACAGCACTTGATAACTACAGGCAGGTGTGTTTGATACGGGTTACAACTGAAATCTGTAGAAAGGTAGATCTCCAGGAACAGGGTTGAGCACCCCTGACTTAAATATTCATTTTGTTTTTAGATTTTAAAACATTTTGTTGTATAAAAAAATATAGAATTTGAAACATTTTAAAGTAAAGCTTTCTTTCCTTAAAATTAATCACATGATGATTGATAACACAGTTTTAGTGTTTATTTTACAGCTTTAGTCTTCAAATGTTGCACCGCACATACTTGCCATTCATTTACATTATATAAATTACATTCTGCGTATCAGGCCATCAGTATTTCATTACCCATGAAGCTGTTGGTCATCTCTCTGATAAGCATGTGCACTGGACAGCAGCACAGTTCTGAGGAATCCACTGCTCTTCATCCAGGAGATCATCAGCTTTCGGAATGATTTCACTTTTGTCTAAGATAAAAATAAAAACTGACTGTATTAGTAATCGACTGTTAAATTGTCAGTGTTTACAGTATGTACCAGCAGATATTTGGCATTTTTTAGTTATCGGTGTGACTATTATTGTGTCATCAGCGAGATTTAAATGTAAGTTAGTTTAGATACAATTTGACAAGACAGTTGACAGTACTTTGGTAAGGGAGTAACAATTGAGCAATGTAATATTGACAAAATATAGGCAGGTTCATCGTATTATTTATATTGTATTATTATTTGTTAATATTAAACTGCATATTGTATAATTAATATAATAGTAAAAAAGAGATTCACCCAAAAAAATGACATTTTGTTATCATTTTTCCAAACTTCACTTTTTCCAAACATTGGGTTTCCCAAAACCATCGTTAGCCAACTAAGGTCGCAAGTTCCGTCGTTACAAACAGGGTTTGTTAATTTGCCATATCCCAAATACGTCGCTCCAACGAACATTCGCAAACTGCGTCGCAAACTTCTGCGCTTGCAACTACACCTCTGGAGCTGTAGTTAGAAAAATAGTTCCTGGCTGTCTTCTATTCCCACTTATCCCCCCTATGCCCTTTACATTTAGAACATTTTAACTTTCAAAGTTGGAATTATTAAAAATAAAAAAGCATTAAGGTCATCTCTCTTAGGTGTAATTTGCTTTCAAAGTGTTTTTACAGTTCAGTTATAGTGATCTTCATCTTTACAATTGTGTAAATGCGTGTGCGTGTAAAATATGGGGTTTTCTTTAATGAAGTAGTTACTCCGCCCAGTTTAGAGCATCATTGTGGGCGTTTAACGTAATAACTAACATGGTTCAAGCGATGGATCTGCGACAGAGAAACAAAGGGTTTTGGAAAACACCTGTCACTACATTGTTCTTTTCTCAAACGATGCATCGTACTATGATAGTTCAGCCGCGAGTTACATTGTTGTTTGGGAAATGCATCGCTGTTTGAGTTTCTTTCTTCGGTTGAACACAAATCAGATATTTTGAAGAATGCTGAAAACCTGTAACCATTGACAAAGTGTTTGTGTTTCTCTACTATGGAAGTTAGTGGTTACAGGTTTTCAGCTTTCTTCAAAATGTCTGCTTTTGTGTTCAGCAGAAGAAATTTAAACAGGTTTGGAACATAAGGAGGACTAAATAAATAGTGAGTAAATTTTCATTTTTAGGGTAAACTATCCCTATAATGGGGTCTTAAAACAAAATCTAGATAGCACTGGCTTTTACATTTTGTAATGGCTATATTTGAGAGTCTGTGACATGTAAAAGACAGAACCAAAAAAATCAGCATGGCAATAAAAACTCCACACTGATTAACCACTTAAAGCAGGCATGTCCAAACTCAGTCCTGGAGGTCCAGTGTCCTGCAAAGTTTAGTTCCAACCCTAATCAGACACACCTGGGCTAGCTAATCAAGCTCTTACTAGGCTTTCTAGAAACATCCTCGCAGGTGTGTTGAGGCAAGTTGGAGCTAAAATCTGCAGGACACCGGCCCTCCAGGACCGAGTTTGGATACCCCTGACTTAAAGGCACAGTATGCAATTTTCGCCGTCGAGGGCATCTGTTCAGAACAAACAAAGGCACAGTTTGAATATGGAATTATGGGACTTCTGCAGAAATCTTGTTAATGGATGAGTTGAAGAATTACAGATGAGAGACAAGAATGATACAGCATAAAGACAACAGAGCTTTTATTATACCACAGTCTACCGCTTCCAGTTCATCCAGTCATGATCAAATGAGTAAGCAGCAATGCTGTTTTTCATACGAAATACATCTTAAGATTCTGATAAAGTGCTGCTTCTTGCAGTCTAATAAAAGGCACGACATATTAGAGCATCTTTGCTATTTCTGTTTTCTATAAAAGCAAACCAGAAATCGAGGGTGCGTGTTGTAATTCACATGGCAACACATGACACGGTTTGTCACAATAGTTCAAATTGCTTGTTTTTTTTTTAATTTGAACATTCTTCTAAAAGTTCTTTGTGATAATTGAAGTATTAATCTTGATCAAAATAGATAGCACGCCTTTATTTTAATAAACAAAAATCATACATATTGTGCCTTTAATTGCACCTGTACACTTGTTGCATTAACATACACCACTAACCTGGATGATGGGCGCCCTTATCTGCAGCACAGCCAGTTTTAAGTCCCTGTGAGAATACACTGCACAAAAACAAATTCACAACATCACTCATGCAACATCTGTTTGAGTAAGCACACCGGCTTATACTCATGGATTTGGGTTACAAGTTAAAGATAAAAAAGTTCACCAAAAATGAATGGTATGTCATCATTTACTCATCTTTATCATTGTTTGAGTTTCTTTCTTATGATGACCACAAAGAAAGAAACCGGTAACCACTGACATCCATTGTAGGAAACGCAAACACTATGGAAGTCATTGGTTACCGGATTTCATCATTTTTCAAAACATCTTTTGTGTTCATCAGAAGAAAGAATCTCAAACAGTTTTGGAACAACAGGAAGATGAGTAATCGGCAGCAGAATTTTCACTTAAAAGTTTGCAAGAACTGGAAGCTACGAACATTTTTTTTTTGTATTATGACACAGCTCCTAGAGAAATAAAATAGTAAATGAGAAAACAGTAGGCGTGGCTTGTTTTTTTATACTGCGATCTGAATGGATGTAGTAAAGTAGGCATTTCATATAGAATGATTGAGAAAAAAGTTTCCGGAGAGATATTATAACCTAAAACAGAGTATATACAGGAATCAGGGATTGAAATTCAATGGCTTTTAAGACCTTTTTAAGACTTTCCATATATTTTATAACATTTTTATCATTATAGGTTTTAACCGGAAACACTAGCGAGATTTTAACTTACATTATATAAACGAAATATTAATGTATCCTAAATATTAATGTAAGAAACTAATCCAGACTAAAACATTATTCATATCCTGAATAAAAATCTATTAAATCTAGTGATTTAGCAGGTTGGCACCTAAAGAACTGCAGAAATAACGGTGTTGTCTTGGTTACTGCAGTAAACAAAGCAGAGTGACGTCAAATCTAGCAAGATTTAATTGATTTAATAAACTAAACAGCATCCTGATATTTGCAGATTTACTTCAGGCAAACTTTAGCATACAACCACACATCGCATAATCAAAAATTCAATCAAATTTAATACCTAAAAGCATTTAAGACTTTTTAAGTGCCTTAAATTTCTCTACATTGATTTATCAACTTTTAATACTTTTTAAGACTCCGTGAACACCCTGTAATACTCAGCCAAATCAACTTTTCTGTTTGTTGTCATAGTATGGTCAAAACTGACAGTTGGAGGGGCGTGGTTAAGCATGTTAGCCCCACCCAATACCTCAGACAGATGTAATCTGAGAATTTAACTGGAAGCAAACAGGAAGGGCATTTTTTTAGCTTTTAATTAAAGCTAAGGGCAAACATTTTTTCTTAATGACATGCGCAGATGTATTGTTCACCACAAAACTAGCAGTGTGAGCTAACAAAATCAATATGGTTAGTTTTGATTTCATGTGTACTGTAAAGGTCTAATAGCCATCCATTACCTTCTGCGCTGGTGCTGAGCTGAGCAGCATCTTCAGTGGATGAAGCGTATGGGTTGTTTCCAGCCATAGGAATGAGACAGTCTGTGTGGAAATATCCCACTCTGGGCATATTTAGCGTTGAGATGAGCAGATCCACGGCGAGCTGGCCCACATTTCCAACAGATACTGCAGGCTGTGAGAATATGAGGAATAACTGTCATATGGAGCTCCGTGTATTGGGGTCTCACATTGAGACTTTTTCCTTAGCATTATATTTTCAGAAAAGTTTTTTTTTTTTTTTTTGCAAAATATAAATAGGGAAATCATATTAATAACGTTAGTAGCCAAATACTATTAAACATTGTTAATCAAACAGTGCTGTTGTTGTTTTAAAGTCATACGTGCATGCATTCCTGACCAAATTTTGAAAGTAGCATGGTAAACAATACCAGGACCGTGTCACAAGTTGTCACAGAACTGTTGTGCGAGTATAAAACCAACTGTACCTAAATGCTCAGTGTTTGATAACTGCAGCTTACAGAAACCCGCATGTGTCATGATGATGAAGCTCAAATACTTACCAGTATCAAAGTAAAGCCTTTAAAAGAAGGAACGGCATCCCCCGATGAAATGAACATTTTAAAAACTGTTTATAACTGATTTCGCAGTGAAATGTGTACGAGTTTAAGTGGACCAGTACTGATTTTTACTTTCAATTTCCTGCGCTGTGAAAAAAGGACCTAACAATACTGCGTCATTCTCTCAGGACGCCCTGATGCCTGAGTAAAAAAAAACCTAAAGGAATTATTTGCGACGTGTAAGTTAAATATTTTTTGGAAGAAAAAAGGGCACATTTAAAGATATCTTACTCTTGATCTGACGTTAATATATCTTAATTTTGCCGTTATAATAATCTTTGCGATAAAAAAAAACATTTTAACATGTCAAAATAAAAGTCTTTAAACTAATTATAACAAAACGTCTATGCTCTTTGATTATATTAATTGCGATGATAGTGTTGATATATATATATATATATATATATATATATATATATATATATATATATATATATATATATTGTTAAATGTAAATTGATAAATTAATGTAAACATTGTTTCAATAAGTGAATCTGATGTGAAAGACTTTACTTTTGATTTTATTTTCAACTCGATATCATTAGTCTAAATAATACAGCTATACTAAAATTATATTTTAAAACGTACAACTTACTGTAGTTTATCGGTTGTTTACATGGATGATCAAAAGATGGCGCTAGACGCTAAAAATCTCACCGGCCTCTTGCTTGTGAGAGTTGCACCTCTTGCGTTCAGAGCCGCTTTTTTTCCTTCATATTCGACAAGGAATTGGAAATTTAGCATTTTGCTCAAAATGGACATGATACTCTCTCTCTCATTTACTGCAGCTTTGTCAGTTGTTCATCTATATATTAATCTGTCGTTCCAGTACAGCCAAATGCAGCTCTATTGGATTAGAAACTGGTGACTGTGGAGGCCGTTTGAGGATAAAATAATCACTGTCATGTTCAAGAAACACAGACTGAGATGATTTGAGCTTTGTAAGTAAGCTATCAAACAATGGGAACACTGTGGTAATAAATTGAAAAAAAAATTACTTGTGAGCAACAGAAGTAGGCTTAAATTATGCCTTAGTTGGGACCCAAGAATGTAAAAATAAAATATAAAAAACAAGACCAGCAGCCTGAACAATTGATATTAACAAGACAAGATGGATCCTTGTAGGGCTGCATGATATTAGAAAAATCTGACATTGCGATATTTTGTTTTTATACAATATATATTGTGATATGAATATAATTTCACCAGATGGATTGAATAGCTCTATTTTGAAGGAAATCATTCAGATTTTTTTTTTTGGGGGTGTGAACATTGTATAAAAAATAAACAAATTGAAAGCAAATAAAGACAATAAAGCAAAGCAAAAACCAGAGAGTCAAACAGTATTCAGGTACAGAAAATGGATGATGGAAAGTAAAATAATACTTTAGTCTTTGTTGTATTAATAATTCAGTAAACTCATTCTTCATTTCTCTTCATCAGTTACAAATGAGCTTTTTCTGTGCCCTAATGCAATCTTGAAATATCTTTAAAACACATGTTGTTCACACAAGAAAATATAAATGTACTCACCCCAAGTAGTTCAAAACCTTAATGATTTTCTTTCGTCTGCTGAACACTAATGAATATATTTTAAAGAAATCCGAAAACCTGTAACCTGTTGACTTTATTTGTAGAAAAAACAACTACCATGGTTGAGAGGTTCACAATCCATTGTGTTCAACCAAAGAAAGAAACCCAAATAGGTTTGGTCAAACTGAAGGGTGAATGAATGATGACAGAACTTAAAATTAACGCTTTAATGTTGAATAGTTCAATTACTGAACTTTTTTCCAATCTTCTGTCCATTTAGGAAGCCTGTGTGGATTGTCACTTCGGCTTCCACTTCTTAGGTGACAGGAGCAAGGTATTATAGATAATTATTCTAAAACAAATGTGTGAAAACTCCATTTCAGTAAACTTGAGATAAATCAGGGTGAATATGGTAATCAAACGCAATAAAGATACGGCGATGTGTATTTTTTCCAGGATTATTCAGAAATATGGTGTTTCACAGATATCAATAAGAAATCATTTCTGTCATCAGTTTCAGGCTTTCATAAAGTATTTAGTGCACTTGTAAAATATAATAGCTACTAGGCAAAACACTAACAACGTCAACACTTCACCAACACTTACAACATCTTATTCTTTGAATGCACTTTTAATACTAACAGGAGCCAATCTGTGGATTCAGTATTGAATATGTTCATGTGTATATACTACAGTAACCATGCAGCCACCTTGATGTCAAAAAACAACATAAAAAATGCAAATCGATTTGATGTCAAAATCTTGACGTTCATTTGACATCCAAACATTGATGCTTTTTTGACCACAAATAATGGCACAAAAAGTATTATAAAATAAGAGAAGTTTTGTTCATCCAAAAGCTTAAAGGGCACCTATGATGAAAATCCTCTTTTGTAAGCTGTTTGGACAGAACTTTGTGTGCGTTTAATGTGTCCACAGTCATATTGGGGTGATATAAAGACAATAAGTCTCTTTTTTTATTTCCTAACGTTAAAATCGGATCCAAATCCTTTTCATTTTGAGGTCCACCGCAACGTGACGTAGCAGTGCAGTTTCCCCACTCACCAATTTGATTGACAGCCTCATATTACCATGTCTCTGTAATCATCATCATTATTATTTTCATCCGCTTATCTGGGGCCGTGTTGCAAGGGCAGCAGTCTTAGGAGAAAACCTCAGACTTCCCTCTCCCTAGACACTTCTTCCAGCTCTTCCGGGGGGATCCCGAGGCGTTCCCAGGTCAACCAAGAGACATAGTTCCTCCAGCGTGTCCTGGATCATCCCTGAGGCCTCCTCCTGGTGGGACATGCCTGGAACACGTCCCTAGGTTGGCGTCCTGGAGGCATCCGAAACAGATGCCCGAGCCACCTCAGCTGACTTCTCTCAGTGTGGAGGAGCAGCGGCTCTATTTCGAGCTCCTCCCGGGTGACTGAGCTCCTCCCCCTGTCTATAAGGGTGCGCCCTGCCACCCTATGAAGGAAACTCATTTCAGCCGCTTGTATCCGAGATCTTTTTCGTCATAACCCGAAGCTCATGACCATAGGTGAGAGTAGGAACAAAAATTGACCGGTAAATTGAGAGCTTTGCCTTTCGGCTCAGCTCCTTCTACACCACAATGGACAGGTACATCTAACTCATTACTGCTGCCGCTGCACCGATCTGCCTGTCAATCTCATGCTCCATCCTTCTCTCACTCGTGAACATTACCCCAAGATACTTGAACTCCTCCACCTGGGGTAAGGACTTTCCTCCGACCTGGACATGGCAAACCACCTCTTCCATTGACCGCTACCTTATCGTGGTGGAGGGGTTTGAGTTCCTGAGTGATCCTAAGAGCTATGTTGTCGAGGGCTTATGCCCCTGGTAGGGTCTCCTAAGGCGAAAAGGTCTTAGGTGACAGATCAGAGTAAGTGCGGTTTAAAAACCCCTTATGAACTTCATTACATCGAGGGCCGTGACGTCGCCCGGTATGGTGCAGCCGTGGCCCCACCCTGGAGCCAAGCCTGTGGTTGAGCCTCGTATGCGAGCGCCTGGTGGCCGGGGTTTTTTTCCCACGGCTTAGCCTGAAAGAGCAACGTGAGATCATCCTCCTGCGGGCTCACCTCCTACACGGGAAGTTGTAATAACCTGGTGCATTGTGGAACGGGCGGTGGTCGAAAGTTAGCACCAAGACAACCCGATCGTCGGGTACAGAAACTGGCTCTTGGGACATGGAATGTCTCTGTAGTAACACATATCATCATATCAACAAGACAGGACTTGCACAAAGCAACTGGGATTAAAAGATCTTTTCAGCTCTCTGTGATCATCAATCATTATCAAATATGATCAAGAATGGGTTTTACAAGTTTAAAACGTTTTGAAAACAGTGCATGTTTGTAATAAGCACAGTAAAATTTACATAATTCATCACCACAGCCGCATGTCAGTACAACTATAAAGACACTTCAATCCCAGTTTGTGGACGTTAAATCAGGTTTATTTTGTACATCAACATTACAGATGTCCATACGGCAATGGGTATTAACATGTATCCTGTCACATTTGCCATGCAAAAACAGTGCAAAGCTAAACGTGTGTGTGTGTGTGTGACTCATCATTGCAGAAAGGCTTGAATTAACAAATACATCAAATAACGGTTGGGAAAGTTCTTACTGTAATAAGGAAGATTTGCTTCATTCTTGTCCGTCACTGTGCTGTTTGTCCACATGAAGGCTATGGCTTTGACACGCATGCTCATTCGCATTAAAGGCACAGGCAACAAAAACAGCTACAATGTTATAACAGCTCAATTTTCCCAGATTTAAATAGGTATAACAAATAATCTGATGTGTATTTTGAGCTGAAACTTAAGACACATTCTGAAGACACAAAAGACTTGTATTAAATCTTGAAAAAGGGGTAAAATAGGTCCTCTTTAAATTCCAAGTTTACACTGGATTTTGTATCTTTATGATGCATGTACTGTAAACAACCTTGATGTCAAAACGTCATCAAATTGACATCTAACACTAATGTCAAAATGGAGTTTTTTAATGGCAAGGTTAGATGTCAGATTGATGTTGTTTTAACATCTAGAAATTGATTGTCATTTTTTATATCATTATGACATCAAGGTGCCCGCTGGGTAAGTCTTTTAAGAACTGTAGGAACAGCATCATAAGTTCTATGAAGTAAACAAGCCTTCCCTTTTTCTTTTAATTAAATTTAACTTAACAGAAATGTTGTTTTAGTTAAGTAATATAATACTGAGTCAAATATTTTCATGAAGATGGGTTTACCACAATAGGCAAGTGCTTTCTTAAACTTACCAAATATATATTTTTAGGATGTGAAATATTCTGTGTTGAGTATTCTCACATTTATTCAGAAATCTTTTAAATATTCTTATTTAGAGTTGATTATCTGTATGGTAAAAATAATATATGCAGCATTATTTCATATAGGATCGCCAGCATTCATTCATGCTCCTCTGCTGCAGTTGTAGATCAAAATCAGACTATAAGCTTTCAGTTTCACAATTGCTCAGAATAATGATTTAACGTGTTTATTTGCATTGAGAGTCTGCTGTCCTGAAGTGTGCTGTGATTCTTTAGGGTTCCTGCATGCAAGCGACTGTGTGTGTTTGCTTACTTGAAGAAGGATCAAAGGGACTTTAGCCGCCAGACTTCACCTGTGTGCTATCTATAGAGCATTAGATAATGACCTGGCTTCAGAGGTAAGAACAAAACCCTTCTGTTCACATGCACCGCCGCTCTAACGCCGCATTTTATTATTCCATTATATCAAAGTCACGATGTAGCAGTCAGTCTTCAGAGAGCACAAACGCACAGTCCCAAACCATTCCATCATTACATTTTTCAGTCATGCAGTGAGGTTTTATCAAATGTGCACAGTGTGTGAAATGAGGTTGTCAAAATGGAGAGATTCTGAATATGTTATTGGGATATGAGGACTGTGTGAGTGGCCATGCAGAATTTAATGAAGCAGCTTGATTACTTTTTCCAAGATATATTGGTGTTGTCTTTTTTAGCATATTCTATTGAATCTTATGTATCATGCATGGCAGCACATTTTATAGATGTCTATTAGTTTTTATAAGTAGCAGTACTTGTGAATTAATTTGAAATACTATATAAATTACATTTAAAAAGTGCAAAATGATCTAAAACATTTCTGAAAATCTGCAGAATGTAACCAGAGGGCACAGGGGAGATATCATAATCCTGCACTGCAATTTGCTTGAAATGAGTTTTATTTCTTATGAGATCAATAAAGTTGCAATAATATCTTATACACAAACCTTCATTAAGTATCATTCTTTATTGAAGTAATCATAATAAAACTGGTTATAATAGACTAACTAAATAACTGAACATTGTTATTCAGCCAAATTCTGCCATCATTTTATTCATCATTGTATTTCTCTGAAGAATGGCAAAACGTGTATTCAAATATAAGGATTTAACATGCACTTTATAGCAAAAACTTCACATTTTACATGTGATTTTTAAAAGATATTGTATAAAAATAATGGGTGGCACGATGGCTCAGTGATTGGCACTGTCGCCTCACTGCAAGAAGATTACTGGTTTGAGTCCCGGCTAGATCAGTTGGCATTTCTGTGTGGAGTTCCCTGTGTTGGCATTGGTTTTCTCCAGGTGTTCCAGTTTCCCTCATATTCCAAAGACATGCGCTATAGGTGAATTGGGCAAACAAAATGATCCGTAGTGTATGAGTGCATATGTGAATGTGAGTGTATGGGCTTTTCCCAGTACTGGATTGCGGCTGGAAGGTATCCGCTGCATAAAACATATGCTGAAATAGTTGGCGGTTCATTCTAATGTGACAACCCCTGATAAATAAGGGACTGAGCTGAAGGAAAATTAATAAATGAATGAAAATAATAAGAAAAGTACATTCTTTTTAGGTAAGTGAAGTTTTAATATTATATAATCTGCACATAGTACACTGAAATAAGTGTTGCATGCAGAACTATTGCAAACAATTTATTTGTGTTGAATTTAAACAAATTAAATTTAATAATGTTCAACTTAATTTGTTTGTTTAAATTCAGCCCAAATAAATTGTTTACAACCACTTATCGTAAAAAAACAGTAAATCCAGGGAATCTTCTTTGAATAATCTTTTACAGTGTATATACATTTGAAGTCAGAATTATTAGCCCTCTTTGAATTTTTCTTTCTTTTTTAAAAATTTCCCAAATTATGTTAACCAGAGCAAAGACACTTTCACATAATTTTTTTTACCACCAGCTTTCTTAGCACCTGGTTGTGTCGCCATCTAAAATGGCCCTGGGCCAGTGCAACATTGCATCCCGACAGGATATGTTGCAGGCCTGCATTGGCTTTATCGCACAGGGGGCATTTGTCCTCAGATCCAAACCGAAACGTTACAGGGGCAGGGGAGGGTATTGTATGCTGCTCTTACGGGGAAACTCAGCCGTGACTGCGGAGTTTGCCAAATATCTGCCCAGGGTATGGTCCGGTGCACGACATCCTCCCAGCGGGTCCATGCTCCTTGCTTGCCCTGTGCAACAGTCTTTACAAAGTTGCAGTCCTGCTCCACTCCAGAGACTTCTTCCACCACTATAACTTTCCTCTGCTCCCTTGTGGCTTTGGAGCAAAACTGTGATGGCTCTCCCCATCCCAGCCCTGCTCCGCTGGTTTGAACTCTTCCCACTATCTCTTTGTGCTGAAGCCTTTCAATGGCTCGGTTGACCTCCTGCTGGGCCCTCCACTTACGCCCGGTGCGAATGGTCACCCCTGCGCTTCTGACTGCCTTGTCTCTTGACATTAATTAGCATTTCTGCAAATGCAACAGAATTAGCCAGAAGCCTATTTTTCATCTGTTGTCCCTGAACAACCTAAAAAAAAAAGCAATACAAAAATAAAACAATCAATCAAACATCGTTAAGAAGTACTAAAATAGACATGGTTATGTAGATGTCAATAAATAATGTATATATACAAGTTAAACTAAAACACCAACATTTTGTTATAGAGATAAAAACAGTTGAAACACATTTAAACCACATATCATTAAGATGGTAGGCACAAATGGAAACATGCTAGGTTCATTCTAATAGGAATGATGACACGTCTGATTCTCAGCTTCAGATTTTTAAATGTTTTTTGAACATATTAAAGGCGGTTCTATCGCTGTTGCTACCAGGGACAGAATTCCACTCCTGTGCAGCTGTAACTGAAAAGGCACCCTGATCAAAGGTACTTTTCCAGAGTGGGACAATACAGTCTCCTCTGGCTGCCCCTCGTGTTGCTCTGTGTGCGGTGTTGCTGATGTTTACAAACTGACTGAGAGGTGGGGGTGACAGACCATGAATGATTTTATACATCCGACAAATGATTGAATAATGACATTTTCCCAGCTTAACAATTTATGTTTTTGTAAAATGTTACGATGAGGATGTCTTAGAGGCTTTTTATCCAGTATTCTAATTGTTTGTAAAGTGACTCTATGGGCCCTATCATACCCCTGGTGCAATGTGGCGCAAGACGCGATGCAATTGTTGTTAGCTAGTTTCAGACTGGCGCATAAGTCGTTTTGATGTTTTGTTTTTTTCCCACAGAACCCGGCCGGGCTTAGCCTGAAAGAGCAACGTGAGATCATCCTCCTGCGGGTTCACCACCTACACGGGAAGTTGTAATAACCTAGTGCAAAATGTTCGTTTTGGCGCAATCATATGTGCGCCATAGGCGTTCTGGTCTAAAAAGGAAGGCATTCTGAGGCGCATTGCTATTTTGAGAAACGATAATAGATTTTTCAATAGACCAAAACAAAGCCGGTCTATAGTCCAGCGCAGAGTTGCGCCTCGCTTACACACTTCTTAATACACACAAGATGTAAAGCAATACGCAAATATCTTTCTACATGAAAAAGAATTCAAATATTAAGGATGTATATAGGATATAGTAAAGATATATATAGGATATAAATATAAAAGATTAAAATATTACAAAACATATTCTTTTCTAGCTATTCTATTTCTAGCTTCTTCATCTCGGGAGGCTTTTTCAGTTCATTCAATTTGCTTTTGTATAATGTTATTATTATTAGCAGTATTATTTATTATATGCATATTTATGTTTTATTTTTAAAGCTTAGATTTGCACACCTGTCAGGTTTTAGACCATATGGGGCACAGCATGTGTATTTGGATATAACGTATTTTCCGCACTATAAAGCGCACCGGATTATAAGACGCAGTCTCAATTACGGGGTCTATTTCTGTACTTAACCCATACATAAGGCGCACCGTATTATAAGGCACACGCTAAAATACACTGTCTGCAAAAAAGGTAATGGAAGCAAAACAGTTAACATAGTTTAGTTGAACTTTATTGTACTATTTAACAATACACTCACATTATTATTGTTTTTAATCAGTCTTCTCCCACAAATCCATCAAAGTCCTCATCTTCTGTGTCTGAATTGAACAGCTGGGCAGTTTCGTCATCAAACACGCCGGGTTCTCTCTCATCATTGTCGGAGTCAGTCTCATTGCCGGGTGGCTGTTCAGCAATGATGCCGGCTTTTGCGAAAGCTCGGACAACAGTTAAAGCAGACACCTTAGCCCAGGCATCCACAATCCATTCACATATGGTGGCGTAACTCGCCCGGCATGCCTACCAGTCTTAGTAAAAGTGTGTTCGCCGTTTGTCATCCATTGCTCCCACGCAGCTCGCAACTTCACTTTAAACGCCCTGTTTACATCAATATCCAGCGGTTGGAGTTCTTCTGTTAGTCCTCCCGGAATGACAGCAAGCTCCGAATTCATTCAAGTTGGTCTTCTAACTGTGGCCACCTTGCTTTGTTCCCGCGGAAACTCTGTTTCGTCTTCTTCGGCGCAGTTTATTTTCTTGTTTCCTCCACTTCCGAACCATAGATTCATTTATGTGGAATTGTTTCGCAGCTGCTCTGTTCCCATTTACAAACGCGTAACTAGAAGCTTGTAGTTTGAATTGTGCCTCGTAAACATGTCTCTTCATTGGTGCCATTTTCGGGGCTCATTAGACAAACATGTGGTTTTGATTGATTTATTGATGCTGCATACGGAGTGTACGTTTTACGTCTCTGTGTCAGCGGAAAATGCTCCGACAGCCAATCAAGTGGAGCGCTTTCCGAAATCACACAACATTTTTACAGATTTTTGAACTCCGTGCACACATAAAGCGCACCGGATTATTAGGCGCACGACTGTTTTATGACAAAATTTTAGGCTTTTAGGTGCGCCTTATGGTGTGGAAAATACGGTAACTCAATTTTGGACCACACTTCGTTATTATTGTTCATTTTGCTGGAAATTAGAACTGAATTTAGAAATAGTTTTGAAACAAATCTTTGCACTTAACAAACGAAATTAATTATTTATAGGCTAATTGATGTCTGTGCCTACAAGCTTTCCCTATCCACAAGAGCAAAAGTGAAAGTAGATCATTTATCTCTCATTCTTGCGCTGTAGATGCTCTGTTTAACTGTTATCTTGCTAGTAAAATGCTCAGTTTTTCCACTTCCACTTACTTTACGACATGTAAATAGCAAATTGCTCTTAAAGGGAATGGAAGATGAGACTGTGATTGGTTTATTCTCAAAACACACCTATAGCTCATTAAGAAAATAAACTCAACCCTTTTAGATCAAGTGCCACAGCGCAAAGCGGATTTTTCCGTCCTTATATTAGCGAAAATGGATTGACACGCCCTGAAAGCGTTTGCGCCCTGTGCTTTGCGCATGAACCATCAAATTAGAGCCCTGTGGGTTTTAGTGTTGTTTTGTTTACCTGTGACCAGGTTGTTAGACAGGAGGTTATATGTGAAAAAATCATTGAATGAATGAATATTTTAGCTGCCTGCAGTGATAAATGTGACCTTATGAACCGGAAATTAGATATGTTAAATTTTACATGGTTACATACCTTTTTAATTTGTGATTTAAAAGTTAATTTTGAGTCAATTAGGAGCCCAAGATATTTAAATTCAGATACAATTTGGATTTTGTCCACATCCACGTAGACGTCTGTTAGATTATTTGCTTTGTTTGTTTTAGAAAAGTACATTGCAATGGTTTTTTGTTTTGTAATTTTGTTTGCAATGACTCATTTGAATTTAAATGTATTATCTTTCTATTTCTAAATATGTTAGATGACCAAACTCTAGCTTTAATGGATATAACTGTTTGATAAAACAATGTTGTTTAAATGCACCAAAATTATTGACTATTTCCACTGATAGAAATAGACAAAATCTTTTTTTCAAAAGGGGGTGTATTCGTTTATCCTGAGCAGTGTGTATACATACACGCACACACTCACACAAACACGCACGCACACACAAACACACTTATAATAATCAAATGCAATGTATTAATCTGTATTAAGTGAAAATTAGTTTAAATGATCTTTATTATTTTTGTCATCTACATTTTACATCTACATCTATACATCCGATATTTTTGTGCAGTTAAATAATTATTTGATAATTGAGTTATAACTGAAAAGGCAATAACATAAGAATGGAGATGCACATTGTTTAATGATTTTTTTGATAGCGTTAGTTTTTATACGTCGCCATTTTGTTCCTACCAAAGTGACTTGAATGTGCCTGACGTCATAATTACAACTTGCCAACTCAAAAACTTCTCTGGAGGACATGAACACAGCATGTGTTTCTGAAAAGCTCTACCTGCGCACACACACACAGACCTGCAAGCATCACTTAGGTCACAGAGCCTAATCCTGCACACTTCTTAACCTTTTTTTGTTGTTGTTGGCATCTGCCAGCTCCCTCTGGCTATCAGCCTTGATCTCAGCATGCAGTAGCAGTGACCTTCGACTGCATTACACTGCTCTTTTTACCAGATCACATTAATTCTCTCAAAGGCGAACAAGATCAAGATCTTCAAACGACACTGGCAGATTTTCTGGTTTTAAAAAAATTTATTAATTGAGACTAAATCTAAAGAGATGTTTTACCATTTAACAGATTTTAATTTGTGATTGAACTATCCCTTTAACTACTAAGAAGGACGTGAAATAATTGGTGTAAAAATGAACGATTACAGTTTTTCTCAGTGGCTTTTGGTGCATTTCTCACAACAGTTTACATTTGCACAACAGTTAATACATTTCTCAAAACAATTAGTCATTTGTGCACATCATAGTAGCAGTTTCTCATTCCTTCCAATAAATTGCAAATGCTTTTGGACATGCATCAATTGCTTTCATACAACTCTCTGCTGTTTTATAACATTATCACTTGCTTATGTCATGTAATTCAAAATTAACTAAACTTGTGAATGCTGAATAGTCATTCTATATAAAACTAATAGTCCTCATTTCATTACATACAAACATGTTGAACTACTTGTCAAAATCTGTCAAGCTAATTTAAAAAAAAATCTTACATTTTTTTTCCCTCAAAATGTCTTCTAAATTGAACAATTTGATGAATGATTTACAGACCTGTGTATGTTGTGGGTTCAGTTCCAATATGTACTGCGATATTGTTTACAGTTGTGCACAGTTCAACTCAAAGAAAGTTTGTTGTAAATAAGGGTGTTTATTCTTTTGCACAATGCTCTGAATAAATTAGAACTGCAAAGAGCAAACGCAGTAAAAATGTGAAACATACATATTCAGTGTCTTGTACTCAGATACCTCACTAAATGCAGTGATGTCTAACTTTACTGTAGTTTTCAAATGGCTGTGCAAATAGTATATAGTGCTGTCTTGAGCATTTTTAGGAGGTGTCACCAAAATCTTGACTGTTTTTCATAGAAAAATGTACAGAGTGAACTCTGTAATGAAAACCTGACAAAGCCATTTGACTATCATGTTCATAAACAATGGTGTCTGGACTTTTCATCTTGATGACACTGTCACTTTCATTGACATCAATACTTGCTTTTGAGGAATGAGCTAGCCATTTTGAGCAAGTGACACGCTTTTGCAGGTTATCAACTAGGTTTTGCAGTTTGTGCTAATTGTTTTGAGAAATGCATTAACTGTTGTGCAAATGTAAATAGTGTTGTGAGAAATGCACCAAAGCCACTGAGAAAAACTGTAATACAAAATTATAACTGCAGACCCGGTACATCATCGACTGCACCAGACCCTCTTAAGTGGTTCCGTTTGAAAGTGTAGAAGCTACATTTTATGCACATACGCATCACTTCGGTTGTAATTCTACTGTATAAAAGTTATTTAATAACTTGTATAAACAGTATTTCGGATACCCAAGCTGGGTATCCGAACACTGGTTCATTTTCATATTTTTTATATGGTTCATATATGACACATGTACAAGTTATAGCTCAACTGAAAGCTCTTGCCGGTGCTCATACGGTTCTAGCGTTCTTTTTACTGTATTATATTCATATATCAAACAGTTGTCAAATGAATCGCTGTGTTTCCATGGCGCAGAAGTGAAAACAATACATTTATGATCAATAAGCAGCCCCAGATAGCACAGACAGCTGTCATCTCTTACCTTATGCTGTGCGCATCAGGGCCATTTCTCCTCTGTTTTTGAGGTGATGTGCATAAGTAATGCTTTTATATGTCTGATGTGGTCCAAACACAGTGAATTATGTTTGATCAAACAAAAGAATAGTGAAATTTGAAAACAATGATCGGTCCCTGTGGCTTGTATAGCACCTTTCATCAGTTGGAATACAATAACTTTTGCATAGATTATGGTAGAGACATTTTTATTTTTTCCTATGATTACAGACATGTGCAGGAACCACCAAAATTAATAATAGCACCCTAGACCACACAGAACCTAAAAGGTACACTTTCGAATTTAAGTTTATTAAAAAAAAAATTTCTCTTCCTCTTTTTTAGTTTTACATTATAACCAGACAACATATACGGATATTTTAAACACTTTCAATAGTGTTTCATAAAAATTCAAATGTTTTTCTTTAAAATTATAACAAATGTTTGCATTTACACCTCTGCATGTGGATTTGGGAAGCTTTTAAATTTGGGTAGGCAAAAAAACAGGCGGAAATCCCAAAATAGCACTTGTGTTTAAGATGTATATCCAATTGGCTTTATTGGAGCAGAGGGCTGCTATAAGTGAAGTTTATGTATAAAAAAAGACAATCACATGCACATGATTGCTAGCGGTTGGATCCGCATTATCCAATTCACTACGCTCCAATCAGATGACTCCTAAACTACTATAAATACCCTGGGTTTCATTCCACTGCTATCTTCGTATTGAAGAGTTCCCCCTTCCTCCCCTACTCCTCCTTCCTAGATGGGTGACACGGTGGCCTAGTGCGTAGCACTGTTGCCTCACAGCAAGAATGTCTCTGGTTCCAGGCTTTACCAAACCAGCAGACATTTCTGTGTGGAGTTTGCACTTCTCCCCGTGCTCACGTAGGTTTCCCCCGGGTTCCCCGGTTTCCTCCCACTGCCTAAAAACAAGCAATTAAGTTAATTGAATAATCCAAATTGGCACCATAGATATGCTTCTAGTATGTAGTTATCTTCAAGAGCAATCACTTACTGTTCATTGATTACTACAGCAAGGGAGTTCTCGGGATCTACCTGAGCTCAAACTCCCCTCTCACCTTGCAACGGGAGGGAGCCCTGGGCTCGAGGATCTCATGAGCTCAGGGCTCTCTCCCGGGACAGCATGTCAAACAAGCTTTTAAAATTAATTATCAGCTAAGTGTGAACTCTTAAATGTTTTTTATTATGTTTTTTATTTGCTTGTGGAGATGGAAATTTCTTTGTAATAAATTGCAATGTAGTTTTCACTGGCAATTGTTGAACATGATTTTTTTTCAAGAGTTCACACTTAGCTGATGATTTATAAAAGCTTGTTTGGCATGCTGTCCCGGGAGAGAGCCACGAGCTCAAAGACTCCTCGAGGCCGGGGCTTCCTCCCGTTTGGCAGAGCGAGAGGAGAGCCTGAGCTCGGTGGGTCTCAGAACTCCCCTGCTGCGGTAGCTAAGGGAACACGAGGGGTTAGATAAATGCTTGGTTGTTTTGTATGTTGAATGTCTTTGGATGGTGGGAGGAAACCGGAGAACCCGGGGAAAACCCACGCGGACACGGAGAGAACATACAAACTCCTCACAGAAACACCCACTGGTCCTGTGGAACCAGGGCCGGCAGTGTTCTTGCTGTGGGGCTCGCAGTGCTAACCACTGGGCCTCCGGTTCACCCAGTCAGAGGTAAAGGAGGAGAAAAGGGGAGGAAAAAAATAATAAGAGTAAATTTTGATTTCATGGTGACTTTAATATTTTTTTCAATCAATCCTCAACCAAACTACAGACTCTACATTTCGCCACAGTGATAACCCAACCTATTTCAACAGAAATGTCTGTAAATCCCTAATTAATGGTACTTAATGTAAGTATTGTGCAAAAGCACACACAATAACACTTTATTTCAACATTTCAAGAGTTCACACTCAGATGATGATTGATTATAAGCAAGTTTGGCATGCTGTCCTGGGAGAGAGCCCTGAGCTCAAAAGGTCCTTGAGCCCTGGGCTCCCTCCCGTTTGCAGGGCGAGAGGGGAGCTTTGAGCTCAGGTAGTTCTCGACTACTCCCCCTTTTTGATAAGAGCTGATGACTAAAATGAATGCTATAAAGAGATATGCTGCTGAATGAGAGTTTGACTGTATTGGTAAATGTAGATTGATCAATTCACTTGTATGCATGTTTTTGGAATGTGGGAGGAAACCGGAGAACCTGGGGGAAACTTACCCGAACGCGGGAAGAACATGCTAACTTCGTACAGAAAACGACAGCCGGCCTGTTAAAGGACTAGAATCGGTGACGTTTTTGCTGTGAGGCAACAGTGCTAACCACTGGGCCACCGTGCCGCCCTATGAAGGGAAAGGTGAAGGAGTAGGGGTGAAAGGGGGGATTGTTCAAATCTAAGATGACTGTAGTAAGAAACCCTGGCTCTTAATAGTGGGTTAGGAATCGTCTGATTGGTGGATCAAGCATAGTTAATGCAGGACAAGCCTTATTCAATCATAATCACATGATCCTCTCGAAATTAGTTTATAAATAAACTTCACTTAATTTACTTTTACAGTTTGACACAAAGCAAGCTGGGAACCAGAAAGCTGCAGGTTTAGGTTAACACTGTCAGCTTATTTGAGTAAATTTGAGTTCAAGTACAAAGAACTGTCATTCAAATTTAAGCGGAGGAAACTCTTTTTATTAATTTTATTGCACTGATCGATTTTACAGTGAATATACAGTGTATATATGTGAATATTGTGCAAAAACACACACAATAAAACTTAATTTTAATATTTAGTTTACTTTTACAGTCTGATTGAAAGTACGCTGGAACTAGAAAGCTGCCAGGATAGGTAAACGCCGCTAGTTTATATATTAAATTTGACTTCAAGTAAAATGACCTTTCATTAAAATATGAGTGAAAAGAACTAATTTTAAAGACTTAGACTGCTTGATTTTAAAATATATAGGATTAATAAAACTAAATTGTAACCCATTAACCTCTTGACGATTGAACCAGAATTGCTAAAACACAACTCATGCAAATGTACTGTTTGCCTTTCCTGCAGCACTACATTTACACTGATGCTTATAGCCGTTGTTTGCTAATTAAGCTCATCTAGAAACACACAAATTATAGCATATGCATGACATTTAAGGCTTCTGGTAGGTTGATGGCATCCCCACCCTTTATAGAAGATATTCTACAGAAGTGCCATATTAATAAAGAGGAAATCCTCTCTGCACCGCCACCGGCTTTTGCTGACATTGCAAAACCCCATTTGAGCCGATATCTCCAACGTCTTCATGGAATAAACCCTATAAAGCTTTGTCTTTGGACCAAAGTGAGTAAAGGACAAACCTGCACTCACACAGCATCGGGTAGCCTGAACTACTCTTCACCTTCTGACTGAAATAGCAGCTCCTCACGCCTGTGGGGTGTAAGCGGGTGGTTAGGTAACAGATAATCATTGAGAGCTCTGTCCTCCCATACTGCACTCGTTATCCACGCTAAAGCTGACGTTATCTAAAGATAAGAGCCCGTGGCTGCGCATGGACTCGCTGATAGAGCTGCGGCTCAGAGCCAACTGCTGCCCGAACACCGGGACAAACATTACAGGATAGACGAGGCTGGCTTTTATCCAGCAAACATCATCCTATTATCTGGAGAATTATCTGATCATGTGAAAGAAAGTTCACAAATGAAATCCCTGAATATGAATATCGCAGATGCTTCTATCTGAGTAAATGCAAATCAAATGGAGGCTCCTGTTTCTCTCTGGATTAAAATGAAAAAAAAAAGTTATCTGTACCTCATACAGTATGCATCTGTATCTCAAATAAGATACAGCGAAAACCAAATTAAGACTTTTGATGAAAAGGGATAAAAATAAAATTTTCCTCACATTCAATGTTCTAAACTAAAATGATAAATCTGTTGAACACAAAACAAGACATTCTGAATAATGTTGGGAAAATCAGCCGTTAGCCATAGGTTTCTGTCCACCTATTTTTATGCGCATTTTGGATATGCGGATTAAAAAACAGTTGATGGTAACGCCAAGATGCGCATAAATTTTGAAAATGAGCATAAAAAATGTACGCGCAAAACAGAGTAGGATAAACTTTATTCGATAAGAAAAGATGCACATGAACTACGATGGAAACACTTTTACCAAACAAACTCCAGTATGCGCATTAAAAAAAGGTAATGTGATTTTGTAATAAGAGATTTGATGACAAAAATGTGTGTGAATGGACAAACCTGCTGGCTGAGCACGTTGTAAAACATCCAACACAATCTCAATCCAACACAATTAAAGTTATTTTTTAATTCATTGGCTAGTTCGGTGTGAATTCGTATGATCTAATTCATACAATTTAGTACGATTTGCTCATCCCCCAATGACGGTTGGGTTTAGGGGGTGGGGTTAGGTGCCACGCCTCCTCTTTAAAAATCGAACAAGTTCGTACAATAAAATCTAAAATCTGAAATGTTTTTTTGGTTATTCTGAAACGACATTACCGTTTCGGTATTAGTGTTATTACATTATTAATTACCTCCAGAACTACCTCAAGAACGTCTGTGCTCCGTGTCTGACGCCTTCAAATGAAAAAATAACAATAATAATGCGTTCATTGCATGTCAGCATCGTCTTCTGAGGTACAAGTCATTTATCAAATAAGGAAAAGGTCCACGCAGCTTCTCCTGCTGCATAGATATTTACATTAGATGTCGCCTACCCTGTTGTTGTCTATTGGAAGGAATGCGTCAATAGAGCCGCCATTTTAGTACAGGGTAGCGCTCCTTTGAAATGAATGTGGGACCAAGCTGAAGTGGAGGTCTAGATCTATCTAGAGCCAGAGAAATACACACATATCTATGATCAAGAGTTTTCCCGGAGGTCAGTATGCTAATTTTTTTTTTATAAATTCCGAAAATTATATTTTACATCACTTTTCTACATTGATGGATAAGTGATCGCACAGGCATTCCTGACAAAAAGTTTGTTTTTGTGTGTATGGAAATGTACTATCTACCCTCCTTGTTAGATTTGTTCTAATTGGTGTCCTGAAACACAGCTCCTCTCCTGCTTTCACTTCTCATACTGACGGGGGGAGCGATTCGTATGTGAATGAATCTCCGTTATGAACTACTCCTTCACTAGTCAACAATAATACAAGTTTTTGGCAGCACAGCATCTCGTTGTCAAATTTCTTTTGCATTTTGCTGATTTTATTCAACAAAACTAGCATAAGCTGAGTATTTAGTGTGAGTTGGTGCTACTTTGCCTTATGGTGTATGCAGTAAATGACTGTATTATCATCAGTCAACCACGTTACCTGTGTAGCACAAAACTTCATAACATACAAAAACGTAAAAACTAAACCTTACCTATGTAATGTTCTACCTCTGTGCTTTGTTTTCTTTGTTTGCTCATTATTACACCCGTAGACAGCGCTAAAGTCCAGCATATTCACGTAGTAACACTGTCTTGGCTAGTGCGGTTGAATGACACTTGTCCTGGGAGCACTGTACAAATATGGCGGCGCTATTGACGCATGCTCAGGGTCCCTATGCGATATCTAGTGTATATATCTATGCTCCTACTGCAGTAAATTTGCAGTATTTAGTTTTGATATTTGGTGCCAGTTTATCAGGAAGTGATGGTTTTGTTCTCTTTGACTGCTGTATTTGTGCGTCTTTTATTCGATATTCCAGTTTTGCATATTTGGATGGAAACATAGCTACTGACACCTATGGTGGGAACATTGGATCAATACTATGAAAGTCAATGGCTATATTTTTTTTACCAACATTCTTTAATATATCTTTATTTGTGTTCGGCATAATAAAGTAACTCAAAAGTAACTAACACAATTTTAAAACTGCCTAAGTAGTTCTGCTCTTAATTAATTGCACTTCTCAGCTTTAGTGTGTATATTAAAATTCTAAAACTAAATCATAACCCATTGACTTTTACAGCGATGGAACCTCAATTTCTAAAACACAACTTGATAAAAAACAAGTGGAGAAATTAATTCATTCATTCATTTTACTTTGCTTAGTCCCTTTACTTATCTAGGGTCGACACAGCGAAATGAACCGCCAACTTATCCAGCATGTTTTACACAGTGGATGCCTTTTCAGCTGCATCCCAATATAATACACACTCATTCACACACATACACTATGGCCACTTTAGTCTATTCAATTCACCTATAGGACATGTCTTTGGACTGTGGGGGTCACCAGAGCACCCGGAGGAAACCCACGCCAACACTGAGAGAACAGGCAAACTCCACACAGAAATGCCAACTGACTCAGCTGGGACTCAAACCAGTTACCTTTTTGCTGTGAGGCGACAGTGCTAACCACTGAGCCACTGTGTCACCCAAGTGGAGAAATGATGACAGAATTTTTGGATGAACGCTCCATTTAAGTCTCCATCTCTTTCTTTATTCCAAAAAAACGGTATTGCATCAATTGGTAATCTTTTAGGATTTTATACAGCAACGCCAGCATAAGAAATATCAGTATAAAATCAAATTTATGGTATGAACAGAAGTATATTCACTACGTTTTTCTCCAGAGAAAAAGACCTTAGAAAACTTTTCTTGTCTTCTCTTTCAAGACGCCTTTCTGCAGAAAAGAGTCATGAGCATGAGCACAAATTCATTCAATCATTTTCTTTTTGGCTAAGTCCCTTTATTAATCTGGGGTCGCCAGACCGGAATGTACCGCCAACTTATCCAGCATTTGTTTTACGCAGCGGATGCCCTTCCAGCTGCAACCCACCACTGGGAAACATCCACACACTCTCATTCACACACATACACTAAGGACAATTTAGCCTACTCAATTCACCTGTACCGCATGTCTTTGGACTTGTGGGTGGAAACCGGAGCACCCGGAGAAAACCCACGCGAAAGCAGGGAGAACATGAAAACTTCACACAGACACGCCAACTGACTCAGTTGAGAAGCTCGAACCAGCGACCTTCTTGCTGTGAAACGACAGCAGTACCTATGTCGCCCATGAACACAAATATGCCAGTCAAAATATTTCAGTCCCAATGGGCTCATTCTAACTCATGAAAAAGCTATTCTAACATAAAGCAAATCTTTTCAAAATTAGCAAAAAAAAAAGTTAGCTGCGTTTAAAGTTGTTTGAGTGGCTAACTGTAGTATTGGTAACCTAGTAACCAACAGTAAACAAGGCAAGCATAATGCATACAGCTGACTGGTCATATACAGTATACGGTGGCCGAGAGAGCTGAAATTTAAGAAAGCACATGCAATTACAAAAAACACCAGTAAATTAAGAAAAGATCTTCAGCCATTTGACAGCAGATGTGCGGCAAATCCTCACATTGCAAACAAATTTTAAAAAGCGCACTACATTTTCACAAAACGCAAACAAATGAATAAAAAGCACTGCATTTTCGGGTTACAAAAACACGCTGCATTTTCTCAGAACGGTTTCAAATAGCACAGAACACAACGCAATGTTTCAAGAGGACCCTAAAACATGTCGGACCTAGCTATTTAGGTTATGTTTTTTTTAGGCTAACAAATACTTAAGACAAGGAAATTGGGATATTACAATAAACAAACAAAAAACTCACCTTTCAGAGATCACCAACAACTTCAATGAGCATTGGTTTATAGCAATTTATTTATTTTTTTATTGCAATAATAAAAGTACATTACAACAAATACAGATACAAAACTGAAAGAAGTATGGTAATAGTCAAGGCACAGCAGCGTCCATCGTGTTTTTGGGTCCCTTTGAAACATTTCTGTTGTGTGCCAATGTTTTTGCAAGTGTTGTGAGAAAATGCAGCGGGTTTTATTAACTTGTTTGCGTTGTGTGAAAATGCAGCGCATTTTTAATATGTATGCATTGTGAGGATTTGCAGCATAAGTGCTGTCAAACGGAGAAAGTGTTTTTTGTAAATGGCATGTTGAGCTCTTTCGGCCACCATACTTAGGGGTGTCATGTTTGCTATGTCTGAGTTTATTCAGAAAAAGCATTTCCCTCCCCCAATTATTCACAATGTCCAAAACCACCTCATCGTGTGTAAAAATGTTTTTGCAAATGAAGGGATTTTTATTCAAAGTTTGGTGTTTCCATCACTCGTATCTCATACTTCAAAATGCGCATTAACAGGGTGGTAGAAACCCAGCTAATGACATATTATTGATAGATGTTTTGCAGCTGACAGCCTGCCTTATATTTATGAAAACAAAAGCCATTTCAGCATTTGGTGGAAAATAGTGACAAAATGCATATGAATTGGAGTGAAGAAGAGACTGCTCAATTGGTACCTTTATATAATTTGACAGCAGTTGGAAAAAGATATAAATGATTATGCAGAATGTTAGAGCCTTTGAGTATACAGGTTGCGTGCTGCGTTTATCCAGTCAATGACAATGACACCGCAAATATGCAAAGATCATTAATCCAGGGTTTAGGGTCTGGTTAAGAACCATCAGCACTTAACAGAGATCTCAATATGAGCTCAATCATTTCTAATCAAACTCTATCAAAGACCAGAAGTATAACCTTCGACCAACAATAGGTGTAAAGGAGATCAGGTGAGACTAATGGTATCTTCTGTTTTTACACCTGAAAAAATGAGATGTGCAACCTCACATGTTCCCTTTTACAGTTTCAGAGGACTTCTCAACAGGCATTTAAATGGCAGTGGTAATTGTAAATGAGATGATACAAACAATCCATGGTTCAAAACCAAAAGGTTTTTGGAGCAGACAACCAAACCAAGTACAAAAGTCCTCATGACATTTATTTTTAAACAGCAAATGAGTTCACCAAGAGTTTGGCCTCTATTTTAATGAAATATGTGCAAAGTCTAAAGCCTGGTTTATACTTCTGTATCAAGTGATTGGCATGACCCAAGCCTTGAGCGTAGCCGTGCATTTATACTTCTGCTTGCTCTGCAATACACTTCCGAAACGCTAGCTGGCAGTAGGTGCTTTTGTCTCTCTGTGTTGAGTTTCTTTGCTGGTGTTTTGTTTTTTCTGAACGCTTTTCTTAATGTCGAAGTGGCTCAAATTCGCTCATTATGAGGCGGGAACCGGCGGACTTGCATCAACTTTAATCAAAAGGTTAACACCTAACAGCAGTCACCATCTGGAGCTCCTTTAAGGGACTCCACACTTGTAAACACCCGCTGCATCACAGTCGCACGGCTCTCACCTCCGCCCAGACTCGACAGCGCTACCAAGCCGACCAATCACAGAGCTTGTGTTACGCATACACGTTACATTTTTTGAGAGGTGCGCGTCAGTGTTGTCGGTGAGGGGCTATGCGTCCACACGTAGGCTGCGCCATAGCATACACGTGCGCTTGTATAAGTATAAATCAGCCTTAAGACTCATGGCGCAAAAGCATTAAGAGCATGTCTGAATCCAAATACTGCATGTGCCCTGGCACAAGGCCAAACAGCATTGTGCTTAATCTATTACTGAGTTATGGGTTTGTTTTGAGCATAACGTGCATTAAACCAATCACTCTCATCTCTCAGCTGCGTCATGCCATGGCGCATTTGCTATTACACTGTAAACTTTGGAAGTAAAACTGAAATGTTTCACTGGCGAGAAAACAGTCAAGCCTCCTCCATTTGGCCTCTTTACTTTCATTTTACCTTCATTTTACTCTTTGCTTTGCTCCTTTACTTTTATGGATAAGGAAATGGTGAAAACTCACTTTACTGAAACATCCATTAGTCTACATATTTAATTTTGTTTCTTAAGCACAAAGATTTGCTTTTTAAAAGTATTTCTAAATTCAGTTCTAATTTCCAGCAAATTAATAAATGAACAATAATATTGAAGTGTGGTCAAAAAAAACAAGAGTTATATCCAAACACACGTCCTATTCTAATGCCCCGTATGGTCCAAAACTCGACAGATGGACAAATCTAAAATTGTTTTTATTAAAACAAATATAAATATGCATATAATAAATACTACTACTAATAATAATAACATTATACAAATTGTCATGAATAAACCTGCATTAGTGCATGACAAAGGGTGCTTTCACACCTAGACTTTTTTTTTCTCGTTTGCCCAGTTAGCCCAGTTCGTTTGGCATACTGTATGTAAATCCACAAATCGCTCTAGGATCCACGCCAAAACAATCGCTCCGAGATTGCTTGAATGAGGTGGTCTCGGCTAGATTGAAACGAACTCTGGAGCGGATTGATTGTAGGGAGAAAGCGATACGATCCGAGCCCGGTTATATCACAGTGTTTTATGGATATGTAATAGGCATAGGGCTATATAAAGAGAGAATTATGAGCAGGGCGGGAGGTCATTCCAGACATCCTAAGTCTCCCGGAAGTTTCGTTAGTCTCCCGCAAATGCACAGAGACTCCCGGGTGCCATCAAAAGAGTGATAATCTCCCGGAAATCGCGCGTCTCCCTCACGCTCCTCAAATACGTCGTGCATCCTTTTTTACCCCTCCCCACCGCATCCGTCCTCGCTCTTCAGACACGTCACACGCACTACCACCCCCTGACAGCTGAGCGGGACTCTGCAAAATAAACTGTGAAACTGACCAATGTGAGGAGAGTTTACTCGCACGTGACTTGTTTTAGCTCTTTTGGTCCGTTTAGAAACTTTGCCGTGTGAAAGCGAACCACACAAAGAACAAAGAGCAACATTGTAACAATTTTAATCCCTGTTTCGAAACAACTGAATCGATTCACAGGGGTAAAAGCACCCTAACACACTCTGTGCTGAACTTTAGACCTTCTTTCAGTTGGTCAATGACGCTATATACTCTATTTTTTAATGAGATCTATTTCAGTTCCCCAAAATACCAACGCACCAACCATGCACCTTAATACATCTCCTTTTTAGACTAGAACACCCAAAATGACAAATGGATTTGCTATTTAAATGACGTCACGGAAAACAGGAAAATTACAGTTGCGCTGGTATGAAAATAGCAACATATCGCGCCAAACATGTCTTGCACCTTGCTGCGCCTGGTGTATGATATGGCCCTTTAGCTTACAGCAAGGCTCCAGCATTTCTCCTGAGAAAAGACCCTTGTTTATCTGAGGCAGGTCCTGGAGGGCCACTGTCTTATTGAATTTAGGTCCACCCGTCATTAAACAAACCGGAACTAGCTAACCAAGATCTCACTGGAAACTTCCAAGCAAGTGTGCTGGATGCAAACTCTTGTAGGACATTGACCTCCAGGATCAGGATTGAACTCTAGAAGATTATAAGATACCAATATTAATTCAACTGTTTGAAATCAAATTCTCCATTATTCCATATGCTTTGAACGTAATTAAATCATCTGAGCTATGACAGAGCTACCTCTGATTGATAGCATCCTCAGCTATACACACCAGGGCATGTTTGTGTACATTAGAGCTATGGTTATGAAACATAATCTTATGGCGTATTATGTTTCACTGATTTTGAATGCAAATCACGCTGTGGATGTCTGCGTGAGATGCCATCCTCTGTATTTTGCATGTGCGCCGGTGTTTAGTTATCATGCAATTGTGGGTGTAATTTGATTTCCCGTGCAGACCAGCAGATCACTGACTCAGCAAGTAGCCTTAAAAAGAGTCTGTACGTTAAAGCTAATGAGAGAAGGCTTTGACTTCAGTTTAATCTGCTTAAGTAAGGCATGGAATCCAATGTGAGGGACATCTGCTCTTAAGCTAACGCCGCTCACAATGCCATCAATGTGATGATGACAACAAAGTCCTTGCAGAACAAAATGGTTTCTGCGTGAAACATCACTAAAAATGTTTATATTATATCTATACACAAACACAGTTGCGTTAAGTGAGTTTATTGCATTAGGAATATTTCCCAAACTAAAAATAATCCATGCAAAAAAGAAACAAAATAAATTCTATAAAGTAGTTGTCTGTGATTTTGTTTAAATTTAAGACTGTCTTTGAATTGCAGAAATTAAAATGTAAGGATATTTATGAAGTAAGAGTAAAAAAAAACAAGTTAAAGGGATACAATTTTAGTCTAAATTAAATTTATTTTGAAAACAAATGTTTTTTTTAGTTGGTCTCACTTCACATATGTCCCTAACTTTAACAATATCACACTGTAAAGGCCATGTGTAGGGTTTTAACAGTGTTATTGTATATTTACAGATGTTTAATTACATTCTAAAAGCAATGCAAATACTTTTTTTTGCACAAAATTTGCATGCACTGTATAAAACTATTAATTTAACTGTAAGCATATAGTAATCCATATAATATAAATCAAGTTTACAATTTGTAAAGGAAAAAATATCTGCAATGATTACATCAAATTACATTTAAAAAGAAGAAGGCTCTAAAAGTATTATAATATAATAAATATAGTAACTTTTAGTTTTCATCTTTTTTTATTTCTGTAATAAAGTTTTATAGTTAACAGTTGCATTTTTTTTGGCTTGCAAGTGGCAGCAAGAGTCAATGCTGGATTCTTGTTGCCAGAGCAACTGAGTCTCTCATAGGCTTCTCAGGCAGGTCATGTGACCAGCAGCTTTGACGTCACTGTGGGAGGCAGTTTGGTGCTCTGAACTAAGCTGCGAGTGAGTCTTGTGGAGTGTTTCGTTGGAGCTGCTGGTTGCATCAAAGCTTGTTCCTGATACCTGTGGCTGCAAATCAACACCGAGGCAACCAAACGCCTCTTCCCTGTGGAGCTCCCCGGGTTATGGCCATCTAAAATCTCACGGCACAACAACACAACAACCACCTGAGGTGAGTTCTCTTTTATTTTTGTTCATGTTTTGCTGCTTTTCTTGCAGGTGAAGTCTCAGTGGTGTTACATGCACTGATGCGGAGAAGAGGATGTGAAATTGAAAAGAGATTTCTCTGCTAGGCTTGGGTGATTGGAAGGAAGGTGTTGCTTTAAAGCGAACAGGATGCAACAATCTGAACTCTTTCTAAAATCAGTTTTATTCCAAACTTCCATTGAGAATCCGGTAACTGACAGTGTGCTGGACGGTGATCGCCCTGAGTGGATTTCAGATCATTTGGCTTTGGATAAATCCTGGAACATAAGGCTTAGAGAAGGGAACATTGCCTGATTTAAGAAGTGATAACTTGCACTCTTGAAAGTAACAGTTCTTCCTAGACATAATTTGTTCCATGAAGAACTTTAACATCCATTTTTTTTTATTTTTATTAAAATGTCACTTTATGAAGAAATGGTTCACAAACCAAAAATGGTTCTCCTATGGCACAAAAACTACCTTTATTTTTAAGAATGTCTTGCTTGTTCAAACTACGTCTTAAAAAATGCACTGAAATGAAACAATTCTGGAGATTTTCAGGGGAAACTTAATTGTTTTATGGTTAATCTTCTTACATTAGAAACAATAACTTAATGGATTTGTCTTGGCTCAACATAAATGAATTGTGTGCACCCCTGCATTTTTAAAGTGTATATACTGAAGTGTTTGGAATTTCAGAATTAGATATAGCTTAAATAGTGTCTATAAACAACATGTTGGATTGCAATACATAGATTACATTTACATTTAGTAGACTATTTTATCTAAAGTGGTGTACAAATGAGGATAATGGCAGCACTTTGGCTCACCAGAGTATAAATGGCATGAAAAGATTAAGGTTTTTAAATCAGACAAACAGGAAAAACAGTAAAGCAATGACTAGTACTAGTAAGTGATATTGTTGTTAAGTGTTAAATGCAAACTAAATGCATAAAGGAAAGTCCAATCTCTAATAGCCCATGCGATTAATATGAGCTCATGAATTCCATTTTAAAAAGTCAATGCAAGCATTTAATAGTATAAAAACAGCACCACCTTTATACATGCTTTTATACACACTGCACTGCAAAGAAAATGCAGGTTTCCACACACTGAAAAAAATATTTAAAGATGATTCCTTGGATTTTTTAAGTTAAGTGGCTGAAAACAATTAATTTGGGTTAAATTTAAACAAACAAATTAAGTTGAACATATAAATTATGTTTCAACATTTCAACAAATAAATTATTTGCAACAATTTTGGACAATTTTTTTTTTTTAGTGCACAATACATTCAAGTTCTCCCAACACAAATCGATTAAGTTCACTTAACAAATACAAGTGAATTGGACATTAAATAATTAAGTTTTCCCCAAAAAAATCTCAAGAATTGTGTTGTTTCAGCTCATTTTATATAAGTAGTTTGAACAAGAAGGAACATGTATAAGGCCCATTCCTTTACAGTCACATGGATTAATGTGAAAGAGGAAACAAGCCATTTGAAATGACTTAATTCTCTTTAATGAGTAGTTGATTATTAGTGCTGTACAAAAAAAATAATAATAAAAAATAGAGGAATGAGATAAAGTCAGTTAAAGTATCACTGGGAACCAAGGCTAAATGACAGGCATTTTCTCAGAACACTTAACAAAACATCTCAGGTTGCAGGAAGTTGTTGAGAGACTTTTTTTTCTCTTTGCATTGTTGTGGCATGCATGTAGGTTGTTTGATGTAACAGAAAACACACATACCGCTCGGGGAGAAAGGTTTTGGCGCATGTACTGTCTGTCAGAAAAGACGCAAGTGGGCGCTTGGAAATTTGTGACGGCCTGTAGGGATGTGGAAACAGAGACGCTTGGCTTTGTGGGAGAGTTTTGTAAAGCCCCAGAGAGAAAGAGAGCAAGAGAAAGAGAGAGAGAGAGAAGGAAATAAATGCAGAGGGGAGTGTCTGTTTAAAGAGCTTCCTGTCAAGAGCTGCCGACATTCACAGTTGATAGAGAGAGGGAAGAAAAGAGGAAAGAAAGCTGGCGACTACACGAGGTCCAACAGGTGAAATCGAATCACATCATCTACGCGGAGGTAGGGTCACTGGAGGTGAAGGTTTTACTTTGCCATCGTAATCTTTGCTTGTGTTTGGCTTGTAGGGCCATTTTCTTTCAAAAGCTTCTTTGGAACAGTGTTGATAATGAAAACATCAATTCAATTCATAGAGTCTGTGGGTGGCTGACCTGACATCAAAGTGTGCACTCTGAAATAAAGCTTCAAAAAGTGACTGAACCACTTTTGGTTTCTTATCATTTGAAGAACATTTTAAGTTTTAATATTGTATTGTACATCTTTATAAAAAAATCTGACAGACAGCAGACAGACAGATAAATAGACAGATAGAAATTGTCCCTTGCCCCATCTATCTATCTATCTATCTATCTATCTATCTATCTATCTATCTATCTATCTATCTATCTATCTATCTATCTATCTATCTATCTATCTATCTATCTATCTATCTATCTATCTATCTATCTATCTATCTATCTATATATCTATCTATCTATCTATCTATCTATCTATCTATATATCTGTCTGTGTAGATTAATGTAGAATTGCATCCTTAAAAATAAAGTAAAAACTATAATTTATAATCTGTAATTCCAATATTTTTTTATATATCTTAAATATCAAAATTATAGTAATTCTTTCAACAAAGTAAATTTTATGGGTAAAATCAGGTCAAATAGATTTTTAAGGTAACAGTCAGAGTTTAGGCCTATTTAAAAAATTGCTTCAGTTTTTAATATCTGTGTTTTAAATAAAATATTTTGAATAATCACTTTAATATTTTATTGTTTAAAGACATATAAATATTAAACAATCTAGAATGGTCTTTATTTTGACAAGCTGAAAAATGATGTCTGCAAAATTGTTGCAAACAATGAAGGCCCCCTTAGAATTTTTTTTCTTTTTTAAATATTTCCCAAATGACATTTAACACAGAAAGGAAATTTTCACAGCATGTCTGATAATATTTTTTTTTTTCTGGAAAAAGTCTTATTTGTTTTATTTCGGCTAGAATAGAAGCAGTTTTTAATTTTTTCAAAGCCATTTTAAGGTCAAAATTATTAGCCCCTTTAAGCAATTTTTTTCTCCATAATAATTCTGACTTCTGTATATGGGTTGAATTTAAACAAACAAATTAAATTAGGTAACTTTTAACTTAATTTGTTTGTTTAATTTCAGCCCAAATAAATTGTTTACAACCACTTACCACCATTGTTTGCATATAAAGCATCTTATTTAATAACTGATTACCAGAAAGCTAAATGCTTTCAGGGAAAGCATGAATAATAATAGTCTCATCTCTAGAGTATTAATCATAAAGTCTTGTTCCAGTAATTAACACTTGTATGGTTTGATATTGGAATCAGCATGATGACCAATGCAATCTAAGAATAACTTGGTTCATTTGTGCAACTAACAACAGATTGTAGACAGTATATATATAGAGACTGCCTCCATCTTCTCTAAGATTCAGATCATGCTGAAAGCCTTTAGTGTCACTTGTCTAGATCTTGGGAGCTTTTGAGTGAGTGTTTGGATTGACTGTATGTGTTTTTAATGAGGCGGAGGGTTACTGTAATGCTAAACTCCAGCGACAGCAGCCGAGAACAGTAATAATTACATTATATTGAATCGTAGTATTGAGCGATAGTGATTTCGCACTTGAGTTCCTCTACATTCAATTTATGGCCAAAGAGGCTGTAATATAAAAGCATTTCCTGTTTGTTTTCATCATCTGAAGTGTCCCGTCACTTTAGCTCCAATTGACCACGATTTAAAACTGTAAACGGTACAAAAAAATGCTTCCAAAAATAGCAGCTCTGCAAATATTTACACGAAGAGCATGTGCTGGAATTGTCTAGCGATGGCGGTCGGTGTCGTTCTCACAGATATATGGAGGTCAAGCTGGGATAGTTTACCAAAAAAAGTGAACGCTTTTAGATTGATGGCTGGACGTTTACATTTGAACTTGACACAACATGTTTCATGTCAAAAGATGGGGTATTAATGGATTTGCAGTTTCTTCTGACAGGAAATATGGACCTTTAACGACCTTAGCATTGGGTAAAAAATGTCAGCCGAGAGTGTGTGATATTTATAACTACTTTCAAGTGCATTCGCTGAATTTTTCTCATAAGTGAGACGTTCATAAGGTCATTTATTTTAGCTTTCAACTGCTTATACTCACAGAAACATTATTCACGCATACTCTTCTTATTTCACAGTGCTTTAGAACCAATTCCTGAAGGCATCAAGGACCTGATAGACCTGACACTACTATAATCACAGACTTATACATTCATGCAGAATTATTTTATACTGAATGTTTAGTTTCGTTCGTTTACTATTTGGCCAGTCTCACTGTTGCATATGTATCTCCACTGTGATGAATAGTACAACTTACTTATGATTTACACAAAAGCACATTACCAGTGGAATCCAATACACTTGTGTTTTCTTTATCGCCAAGTCCTGGTATAAGATATTTAGTGGGCCTTACATAACACACACACACGAGTCTATATTTATATCCTACTGCTTCAGATTAGCCCTGCAGAACCTTGAGTTAATCCTGCAGGTACAAGGAGAGAGCGAGAGAGATTTGTTAGATAGTTAGCTAAAGAAAATGCAACAATGTTTTCACGTTACAGAAAATAATTTGGTGCATTGGAAGTTTTATGCAGTTAATATGCCTCCAATAAGTGGATTTAAAATGTAATCTCTCTAGAGATCCAATATTAGTATAATTAGCTTCACCAATTAAAGTCTGCATGAAATTAAAGTTTAAAATTTTGATTATTTTGCTGGCATACATTGTCAGTCTTAAGGTTAAAACTGTTTTGGTAATCTTTAATCAAAATCTAACTATTTGCTTCGCTCTTAAATGGCAGCGCTTCTCTAATGATGTCAGTTTGATGATTAAATATGCTTATTTGATGACTAAATGTGCTCAGCCACGCCCCTTTTACCATTAGTTGGCTGTAAGTAAAAGATGACAGGTACATTTAAAAACTCAACCCCTACTCAACAATGTGTTTCAGCTGGAAATACTAAGATTAAAGTCTGCAGCTACCTCCAGTTCATGCAGACTTTAATAATATATACTATATAGCAGGGCCGGAATGGGACTCCTTCTCAGCCCTGGAGTTTCAAGCCTTAGACCAACCCACCTCAGTTCACAACTGACTATAATAAAATAGCATCATTTCCATTCAGTTTCTAATGACACCATCACGTCTTTTTCAAGAAACCAGCTGCTTTAGAACTTTTTTTTCATAAATATGAGAACATTAAATAGCTAAATCTCCAACACTATTCTTTAAAACATCACAATGTCCTTTCCTGCAATATCTGAATATATATTCTGTGCAAAATTCTTTAAAGATATCCAGTCCTTTGTAATGGTGGTCACACAAAAAAATAAAATATGTACACCTACACAAGTAACCCAAACAGTTTTATATGTCTTAACACAAAAAAATGTAAAAGTAAAAATGATAATTTACTCAGGTGAGGTTCCAACTTAGGTCAGCGGCTCTGAAACGCAACGTACTGACCACTGGACCACAATGGCACTGTAAAGTCAGTGCGTTTAGAATAAAAAATAAGTATTGCAATGTTATCTGCAAGACTCTTTTAACCACAGTATTACTTTCTATTGATGGCTTAATCTTTTTCTCCCCTTGATTTCTGATCAAGTTATGTCAGATTCATTAATGTAGTGAATCATCTGATTTTCATTAGGCATGTGTAATATTCATTAATATTAATTATTCAAATTCTTATATATTCGCTAAGGTGCCGCTGTTTGAGGTAGAATGTTACTTCATCATTAACCTGCAGGCTACGAGAAAATAAATAGAAAGAGACGAGCTGCGGCAAATTAATGAATAAAAAGAGTGAGGCTATGGTCAAATAAATAAATGAAAAAAGTGAGACTGCTGAGAGTGCACGCAGCTAGGGACACCAGCCCTCGTGGCCAAAAAATGGACCCGATTAGCCATAGAGATAAAATTGGCTAAATCCCTCCTCTAAAATAATTTCCGAAGGATTTAGTAATTTTATTGAGACATTTTTGTTCATAAGATGAATGTGTCAAACTCTTAAGAAAGGTTAATAACGCCATATGGTTGTTAGAGTTCAAATAGGTTTTGCAATGTTGAAAAAAGGAAGTGTTGGCGAGTCAGTGTATTAATATGTAAGTTAAGCAAGTGCATGTTTTTATGAATGGGTCATTGAAGAGTTTAATTAACCATTTTATTCAAAAAATGCTCACCAATAAAATATACTTTGTTTTGTTGAGAGACTTGTAACTGTTGTGCAGGGCATTTGTTAGATCTTTACAAGTTAAATTATTATAAACGTTTTGTTTATTGATCTGTTGTATGAAATGAGTTTTGCAATTGTGAAAATGATCAAGAAAAACAGCAATTTTATCCATATTCTTGAGACTGTTTTGGCCCTTGTATTGAATTTCATGGGCATTTTTATGTATTGCTGACATTTTTTTGTGATTTGAAGTTAGAAAGTTTTTCTGAATACAAGAGCTTAATTTTGGATCTTAACTTAATTTATCTTGACTTACGATTTTTAGATATCCACAAGAAAAGAAGCACAAACAAACAAAAATTTGCAATGCATGCAATATTGATTTTTTGAAGACATGCCAATATTCAAATATATACTATGACAAGGAACATGTACGATATTGTTCTTAGAGGCACAAAATTATGTAAATTCTTTTTAAATAATATGTAAACTTTAAGATTACCTTTTAAGAAATTTAGAAATTTATTTTATAGCACTAAATTATTAAAGTATTAATAGGTGATTTATTTTCTTACATATACATGTTTTTACATGTTAGTCTGGTCTATGACATGCCTGAGATGTTGTTTAAATGAAGCCTAATAGGTATTTTGTTTGTTAATGCTTTATAAATACATAGGTTAACTAAAATAAACAGAAGATTTACATTTATTAATCTTGGGTGATGTTAATTTCTTAATGTTGAATAACTCAAAGGTTGTAACTGTTTTAATGGGGCTAATAAAGTTCAGTTGTATTTTTATGCCAACAAATGTAGTTGGTTCTCTACTGTTGCTGTTAATGCTTTAACTATTATTATTTATGCATTATTGAAACCTCATTTTGAAGTATACTGTACACGTTATCATCCTTTTATATTTGTCTACTCTCCCAATTTTGTTTATTTTATTATACCTATACATTTTTTTTATTGGTTTAGAGTCCACGATTGTAATACTAATGCAAATGAAAATCTGCTACAGTCACATGACTAGGAGGAAAACTGTACTAAATGGTTTTAAAAGTGCTTAATTTATTCTGGATGTGGCATTTATTCTGTTGTCAGCATAGAACAGATATAAAGTGCAAACAGTGGTAAATGCTGACCAAAACAAAGCCACATAAACCAACAGTCCTGCAAAGGTTGCATGAAGTTTATAGCTATGTGACATCCATAGCTAAACTGAGCATGCTACAGTTTTAGAATGACTGAACTTCTATTTGTTCTTATATACAGAGTTGTGAGAATACAAAGAAAGCTCAGATCAGGCTTAAACTGGAAAAAATAACAATATGGGGAATTTTTAATTTATTTAAATATTGACACTAGTGTAAAGCAGTGTTTTTACAATCGTATTGCAGTCGATTTATATAAACGTCATATATAAAAAAAAAAAATAAATAAATAAAAAAAAAAATATATATATATATATATATATATATATATATATATATTTTTTTTTTTTTTTTTTTTTAATATATGATGTTTATATAAATCGACTATATATATACACATACAGTTAAAGTCAGAATTATTAGCGCGCCTGTTTATTTTTTTCCTCAATTTATGTTTACCGGAGAGAAGATTTTTTTCAACATATTTCTAAACATAAAAGTTTTTATAACTCATTTCTAATAACTGATTTATTTTATCTTTGCCATGATGACAGTAAATAATATTTTACTAGATATTTTTCAAGACACTTCTAAACAGCTTAAAGGGACATTTAAAGGCTTAACTAGATTTATTAGGTTAACTAGGCAGGTTAGGATAATTAGACAAGATCTTGTATAACGATGGTTTGTTTTGTAGATTATCGAGAAAAAATATAGCTTAAAAGGGGCTAATAATTTTGTCCCTAAAATGGTGTTTAAAAAATGAATAACTGCTTTTATTCTAGCCAAAATAACACAAATAAGACTTTCTCCAGAAGAAACAATTTTATCAGACATTCTGTTTAAATTTCTTTGCTCTGTTAAACATAATTTGGAAAACATTTAAAAAAGATATTTCTGACTTCAACTGTATATGCTCTTAGTTTCTTAATACTGTTTTTTGTGAGATGACATTTAAGGGATAGTTCACCCAACAATACTCATCATGTACTCATCCTCCACTTGTCACAAATCTGTTTGAGTTCTTTTTTCTGTTGAACACAAAAGAAGTAACCAACCACTGACTACCATAACATTTGTTTTTCCTTCTATGGAAGTTTATTATTACCAGTTTCTAACATTCTTCAAAATATCTTCTTTTGTGCTCAACAGAAAAAAACAACTCATAAAGGTTTGGATCTACTTGAGGGTGAGTAAATAGGAAATAAATAGTAATTTAGCACTTTAAGCTTTTAGTTTTATGATGAAAGCACTTAACTGTAATTGAGTGGATACATTGATTAACACATAGACATTATATTCAACCAACATATATTAGCATAACTTTCAAATTCTAATGAATTTACTATAGTACACATTATTTAGAGTTGTGTATTTTGGTCATTTTAGTCGTTTGTGTGAAAGTCCTCTACTGCATGCAATATGATATATATATACTAAACATTTTTCTGTTTAACTTTTCTTAGAATGGCTAAACTTGAAGTGCAGTACTAAAAATTAGGGGGATTTTGTTTTTTAAGGTACTTTTTGATATGTTGCCATGGCAACAATGTCCAACAGTGGATCTAACTTAGAAATTTCAAATGTTAAATTTTCCTTATAATTATTAATTTTGTTGTTTTGAATGATTTAATTGGTGTTGCAGTATTAAAAGCTTTATCACAGAACTTATAAATGACACCTTATACATACT
Organism: Danio rerio; assembly: GCF_052040795.2. NCBI lineage: Eukaryota > Metazoa > Chordata > Actinopteri > Cypriniformes > Danionidae > Danio > Danio rerio. The sequence goes on along the minus strand of NC_141039.2, from coordinate 13,414,575 downwards.
TTCCAACAACCGATATTCAAACAGCTTTCATTTATTCCATTCTTTTTTGCTGAATATTATTGAAAACAAGCATAATATTGTGTGATCATGTATACAACATACAGTAGCTATAAATATTTCCTCCAGTAAATATTATAACAAATAAAAAACAAGTCTAATATATCCAGATGCATCAGAATGATGTAGCTACTAGCTAACAATGTATATTATACTATATACTATGTCTGTCCTATCTGCCTCAGATCTAACTTACCTGAACTGTCTCCATCACTGCTCTTATCAAATGTCCAATCTGCATCATTCTCATGGTCACTGAAACCCATCACGTCCTCACATCCATGCGGAGGAAGATCCTTTTCTTTTTTTAAATGACCATATAACATGGTGGTCCTCACTAATACACTCTTCCTTGTATTTATTTTAAAAGTATTGCCTTTAAAATGTGATTTAAGCCATCATGCAAGTGCCATTAACATACAAATAATCAACAATACATTACTAGCATTCATGTTGTTATTGTTACAACTTAAAAGATCACAGCTGACCTTGCTAGCTATAGCTAACCTATTGCATCATTGCACATTTCACTATTGCACAGTGTTGCCATTTGGCAACACACACATTTAATTGATTTACAGAAAACTAATTTGATCAAACCAAAACATTCTGAATTGTGTATATGTCATTATGACTATATAGAGTTATGGCTTGAGTTGATCCTTTGTTTTTATTGATGTTTTTATTTGCATTCAGCAGCTACTTACACTAAACTCCAGTCTGTCAGAAATTGCGCCACATAAAACACTGCACGTCATGTGACTTACCCAAAGCACATCATTGGCTAAACTAAGGTCTTCCCTTTCCAACAAAAAAAAAGTTCAATGTTGGTCTAAAAGAGACAGTGGCAGGGAAATGAACATAAATATCATGTCAACACCCTGTGGTAGAGGGTAAATATAGTGGGTTAAGAGGTTAGAATCTAAGTTTCTCCTTTAGTGTTTCCTTTAAATAAATTACATAGCACCTTGAAATCAACAAAATTCACAAGATTGTTGTTTGTATTTTGAAAGCAAAGCAACAGTAAATGGCATAAACATTGCCTCAAATACTGCAGGGACTATAAAATCTAGACCCTTTGGGTATAATTGTGCACTTTTAAAAAGCCATTGTGTCATTATTTCTGAATCCGCTTGAAGTTCTTTTGTGTTTCCCTCCTCTCTTTATGATTTTAGCAGATACACATTGACCCTTTTGCTGTATATGTGAAGGAACTTTCCACAATATGTCACTAGATGAGCCCATGATAACTCATACGAGAAAATACTGTTCTTTCTTACGCTGTAAACAACGCCAAATGTTTCTTTTGGTGACCAAAAAGGAAACGTTAAGAGCATTTGAAGAGTTTTTGAAGCCCCCTCACGTACATTTTCCACAGTCATGCTTGAGTTTCAGTGCTGGTGGTTTTGATTCGGCCTGTGTGGTTTTGAAGGGTTGATGGTAACAGAGGAGAGCGATCGATTGTCACATGATGCACACCATCCTGTTTCATTATTTGTTCGTCTGCTGATACGAGAGTTTATTTCTGGCTTTGACAGCCCATGCTTTTCAAGACTTGTCAACAGAGTCATTAGTTGATAAATTGGCTGTTGTGGGCTGATGCAAGACGAAAGACGAGAGTGAAAATGGGTGGGTTAAAAATTCAGCACTGTTTATATGGAGATGTCGATTTGATTTCAGCTTGCAAACGTTTTCGATGCTGTCTTTCTCTTTCTTATATAACCTGGATAGCAGTAAAGCTGGTAAAAGACATGCTTTGAGATTGGCTTCAGATAACAGAAGTTAAGAATGAAAGGTTTTGAAAAAGTATAGAGAGATGGATTTTGGTACATTTTGGAAATTCAAATTTGGTTAGTTAGCAAAGGTATCGTATTATCTAATTTTACTATTTATCTAACAAGTTTGTTGCATCTAATATTTAAGTTTAGGGTAATTTTAGTTTATTTATTTGTTCATTTTTAAACATTTTTGTTCATATTTATCCTTCGTTTTAATTTTTGTATTGATATTTTAGTATTTTACCACTTGAATATAAGCTTATTTGCTAAAGTAATGGTTATATAATGCTAATTTGCATGTATTTGTCATTAAATGTTTCTAATTTTTCTTTTTTGTTGACTGCTAGATAAATTTATCTATATAACTGTCCCGTGTCATTATGGATAAATAAATATATACAACATTGACAAAATTAATGTGATCGCTTTTAAATATTATTTCACTTTAATTTATTTTTATTTGTTTTAATAAATGAAAGTCACTTGGCTTCCAAGGCATCAATAGTTTGAATATTTCATGTAAAATGTCATTTTTATTTTATTTCAGTATTATTTTTAATTAAAACAGTGTAAACAATTGTTCCTAGTTATGATACTTTTTGAAAATGAGTTTAAATCATATTTATTTTTCTGTATTTTTCTGCTATTAATATCACCAACTTTTGTCACTTTTTAATCACTTTTTAATCCTCATCTTGGACTTACAGTAATGAGCTTCTTTATATTATATTACTTAGCATTTGTTCTCTTCCAGCATGGCTAATCATAGCTGCTGAAAACAGCTTGTTTGGTGTTTAGTGTCACCTGTCCTGGGCTCACTGAGGGGACGTCAGCATCTCTTGTCCACCTGCAGTCGCCTGTGCTCTGCTGTTATATAACCATGACGTCTTTAAGAGTCTTAGAGTTAATTTGAGACAGAGATCTTTGAGCTCTTGACCCTAGAAATAGAGTCCAAGAACATCGCTGATCCCCAACCCAGCGGCTCTGCTTTATTATTACGAGCTAAGCTCAGGTCCTCAAGAACATGGCCTGTCTTGAGGACAGATCACAAGTGATGTCATTGACCACCCAAAAGTCTGTTAACAGACACAAACAAACCCCTGACATACGCATTGCATGGCCTTTTCTTTATTAAAGGACCAGTATGTCATTTTCACCACTAGAAGGCGCATATTCATCACAAACAAAGGTGAAGTTTGATGATGCAGTGACTCATGGAATCATGAAAGTCGTGGTCTTCAGAAATTATGTTAATGGTTGAGCTAATGTATTCAAGACATGGTTTGAAGTGTGGCTAAAAGTGAAGACACTGTATTACTAGTTAAAATCAATTACTTCTTTGGATATGAACATTCTTCAAAACATTTGGGATAATGTAAAAGTCCATAAGACAGCAAAATATATAACACTGTTTAGTGGTTTCTGGATATTTTAATGAAAATAAAAGTACATATTATGTATTTTGTAAGATTGGCTTGTTATTTTCAAACATAATCATTTTCACTTCTTAATCTGGCCTTTAACATGCAGGATATTTACTGCTTTATACATCCACTACATCTGTTCATGTAAAACATCTATTCATCTTAGGTGATGGTCAGTTTTTAGTTCAATAATTCAATAACTTATTGATATCAAAAGTAACTAATAGTCTAATAAAGTCGAACGCTAATTGCATAAAATACATATGTTAGCTTAAAACTGAATATTTAAGCAAACATTAACATCATAGCTGATGTCAAATGTCAACAAACATCCTGCTCTTGATGTTATTTAATGCACTAACTAGCGTTTACTATCAAGAGCTTATTTGAAAGGTTTATTTTGTAATATCTGAATCCTTTTGCAATTTGAACACACTCCTGCATATTAGCATCAGTAACTATTTAAGGTTTTCTTTACACGTTCCGTGTACTTACTGTAACACTTTAAGGTCACGTAGTTACACATATCCCATGCACTTACTATAGTAATTACAATGTATTATGCATACAGTAGGTACATGATTACAACCAACCCTAAACAACCCACATTCTAACCTCAACCGTATAGTAAGTACTAGTAGTTAATTAATTTTACTCAGTAGTTAATTGAATAGTTACACTGTAACTAGTTACATTTTAAAGGGCACTTATTTTAGTCTCCAGAATGTGTCTATAAAGTTTCAGCTCAAAATACATATCAGATTTATTATATAATGTAGAATTGGTATATTTTAGTGTCTGAGGACTATTGTTTTATACCTAAATGAGCTGGTTCTTCCCGCCCGCTGTTCTGACGTGCGTGTCTGTTTCTCATGCGTTATGTCAGATAAACAGCAGTCAGTGATAGAGACAGACACGGATGAAGCTGAAATAAGGTCTAGAGTTAATCTGATGTATTTGTTGTGGAATTTATTCAAACCTTTCTGAAATTATGAGTTTCACACAAATACTCTTTGCAGCACACACACACACACACACACACACACACACACACACACATACATGCAAACTGCCCCAGTGCATGCTGAAGGTCCATGTTTGATGAAGCCAACAGAACAACATTGTCTGTGAATAACAGAGATGAAATCTTGTAGTCCCCGAACCGGACCCCTTCCAGCCCAAGGCTGCGCCTTGAAATTCTGTCCATAAAAGTGACTGCCCCTTGTCACGTTTTAAACTTATGAAATTAATTATTAAGGTGCAGCTAAAACCAGAGAGTGGTGACATGTTTTAATTCCTGTTTCTTTGCAAAAAAAAAAAAAGTTCTGTGGACATAAGTATTCATTTTATTATAGAAACATGGCACCTGTCAATTAATTCAGTGGGCTGTGAATCCGCACGCCTCCAGGACATTGCAGTGGATCTCAAAATCACTGGGATTTGTATCCTATTTTAACGTCAGTACATTTTAAATAAAGAGTCTTGTGGTGTTTATGTCACTCCAATATGACAGTGGACACGCTATACCTGCACAGTTCTGTCCAAACAGCTTACAAAAGTTGATCATAGGTGCTCCTTAAAATAAACTGTAACCAAGTAAAGTGTTGCCGCAGCTTCATATTGTTTGATTGAACTGTTGCCACCGTTGAATTGTGGTGCATTTATAATACAAAAATGACTAATTCCGGCACAGCTGGTTCGTGCTTGATGGAAAGAGCGATCAGACTGTCTGTTATCATGACGACCGCTGGAACGTAACACAAATGCTGCTTATCCCTTAAACAATTAAACTCTAATGATGGATCACGATGCTTTTATCCGTGTGCTCACTCCATCTTTCCAAACAGACACTAAACTCTGCCATGGACAAAAGGGCCTGCTGTGCTTTTTTTTGGTCCCCCATGAGGAAAATGGGGTCCCACTTTATTTTGATGGTTCGCTTGTTGAATTTAAGTTACATTGCAAACTAATTCTCATTGGATTGTAAGTAGACTGTTAGGTTGGGGTTAGGGTTACTGTAAGTTGACAGTCTACAGAAGGCAGTCTACTAATACTCTAATGGACCATCAAAATAAAGTGCTCCCGAAAATGGTTTATAAGTCATTGAGAATGAAGTATTTCGTGTTCTTTGAGGGTTGAGTTCAGGGGTAATGTTGGGGGAAAAGAACAGAATATACAGTGTGTACAGTATCAAGATCATTATGTCTGTGGGACTTCCCCATAAAACTTGAAAGCCCAAAATGTCTGTGTGCGTCAGTGAGTGCGAGGAAGCAGCATTGGGTTTTGTGTGACATTTGGATGGTGAACACAGAAGGCAGTTTGTTTTAGTGAAGACATTACAACTGGTACAGCATTTGAAGAAGGTTAAATAGTTGAATACTGTATGTAAACTTTGACAACACAACATAATAAAGTATCTGTGGGTCTTTTTGTTCACATAATTTATTTTCAGTTTGACTTTGTTAAAGATAATTACACATTTAAAGGTTTGGGGTAAGATTTATGTACTTTTTGGGGGGGGGGGGGGTCTTTTGCTTACCAAGGGTGCATTTGTTTTTTTTTAAATAAAGTTAAGTTTGAATCATTTAAAATAAGTTTCCATTAACAAATATTTTGAAATCTATCTATCTATCTATCTATCTATCTATCTATCTATCTATCTATCTATCTATCTATCTATCTATCTATCTATCTATCTATCTATCTATCTATCTATCTATCTATCTATCTATCTATCTATCTATCTATCTATCTATCTGTCTGTCTATCTGTCTGTCTGTCTGTCTGTCTGTCTGTCTGTCTGTCCATCCATCTAGATAAATGTAGAATCGCATCTTTAAAAATAAAGCATCCATCCATTGATCAATCCATCCATCCATCCATCTATTTTATTTATATTGTGATATTAGTATTGTTCTAGCACTTTAGCACAACTTGACTCTTTTTGTTGTTGTTGTTAGATGCTCTGTCAACATTATTTATGTTTATGTAAATAATAATATTTTTGTTAACGTAATACGTCTTTAATGAATAAAATTGAAAAAATCATACTAATCTACAACTTTTGAACCGATTTATATATTTATTAAGTAATGCGTTAAGGGTGCATTTAGGGTGGGTTTATACAACACCAAGAAACCATTTTAAATCTAACAACAGACATTTTTTAATGTGACCAAAAAAGACATTTCGGAGGCATCAAATATCAAACATTTAAAATTGAGTCGAAAATGTTGACTACAGAAGAACTAATTAGTGAAAATAAATACCATGTTGCACGTTCAGACTATAGAAATGCAAGAAGAATTTCTTTGTTATTTTTTTTAAATCCCTAGCATGCAAAATAAAATAGTTTTAGTCATTTTTGTGGATACAAGTGAATGGGGATCATTTGACAACATTGTCGTCTGTATGCAAAACATGCTACAACAAAAAAAAAAATCTGTTTTTAGTACAACACTGTGTGAACATTCTGCAATTCACCAAAAGCCAAGTGTTAAAACTGACTTGCGTAATATCTATTTATTTCTATGTAGATAATGTTTCCACATTTGTGACAGACAGTTTCTCACAAGCTATTGAGAGAATCAGATGTGGAACGGCTAGCATAAAAGTCAGCTATTTTTCATATTTTTATGTTCATCTGTTCCTCTTTTTTTGTATTATTTCAATACGAGCAAAATAAACACACTAAATATAGCGTCTGGCTGGACGGTCGGTCACATGCGCTACGTGAGGAGCAGTGAAAGGCAAACTGATGGACTGCTTCCTGTTTACAAAAGGAGGTTCAGTTTCTCCATCTCTTAATCTCCACAATGTTATTTTGTTTTATCCCCATCACTCTCCATCCATTCTCATCTCAGCAGACACGGATGAGAATAAAGACTCGTTACGCATGCCATTTCCATTCCTGACATAAATATAATAACAAATAAAATAGAAAGAAAGTAAAATATTTAATAAAAATTGTTGAACAATTTTAAAGGCAGGCATTTTTATCAAAATTAACTTTTTATTTGTTCATTTGTTGAAATCATTTTTATCAGCTACTACTTGCTGTGTTAAAATAAAGAATTGTTGGTAATTTTGTAGAATTACCCTAATATTTGGTGTCGGGATCAAGTGTGTATGGAGGCACATGGGTTTTTTTTATGAGAGATTTGCATCAGGAAGTAATTTTGGTGCAGCTGCACACACACACTGCAGCAGGTGAGAGTATCACTGCGGTCTACCAGTGGAAAGTTCAGTTGACAGATGGGAAAAGGAAGAGAAATTTTAGAAACGTGGCAGATATGTGTGCTTTGCATAGATAGTATATCCACAGTCAGGGTTCAAGCCACTTTTCCTTTCTTTTTTTATTCTGTCACTGTTTATTGTAGTCCCCAAGAGGCTTGACTGAGAATCTTTGTCTCCTAAAACAAAATCTATAGGAGGAACAGACACCAGTGAGAGAACCGTTAATATACTCTACGCTATATTTAGGCTTAAGATTTATCTATTCAAATATAACATACTTTTTCTGTCCATTTGGCTGCACAGTTTTAACATTGTGAATATTTTCAATCATATATAAACGGAACAGGTTTGCACTCAAAAATCCCTATTTTGATACAGTATAATTGATGAAAAAAGATAAATCAGTTGCTTACTATCAGCTTTACCAAATGGTTGACCATATTTTGACTGTTTTAAATAATGACTGTTTAAGTCATTTAATAAAATGAATGAATGTTTTAAATAATGGTTTACACAGCATTGTTGGTTTACAAAAAAAATAAATAAATAAAACAAATAATAATCCTGTTGCACTACTACACTTGAATTAGGTTTTATTGTAAAAAAAAACAAAAAAGGAAAACATGTTAAATGAGAACCATAAAATATTTCAGATGTCCTTAAAAAAACAAAAATGATTTAGTATTCAAAAATGTTTTATTTTGATTAAGTCTTTAAATAAAACATTTCTATATTTTCAGATTTTTCATAGTATCTGTATTAATTCTGGAACTTTTTTTTTCATTTTGTAAAGGTTGATATTTTAGAAATTATGGGATGTGTTGAAAAAAAAATGTATTGTGTGTGTTAACTAGTGACATGAGTTAAGAAATGCAATCAAAAAACTTTTTTTTGCAGGGGCAGTTAAAGGGATAAAATGTTTCAAAATTGTTTCAATACGGTTATCGGTTATTGATCTTTAATTTAAACAATATTTGATGATAAATCCAAAAATTTGGTTGTGTTTATCAATGTTATCTTCACAAAAGAAGATGACTTGAAACTACCAGAAACTCTGCTGCGTCAGTAATATGACTGAATGCAACCACTCTGTCCCACTCATCTAATTATCGAACAGTGCAGTGTAGGGGATTAAAACAAAAGTTAAAAATCGGTTAGTTTATAGTTTTGTCTTGTGTGTTTTTTTCCATTAACTATAATGCACATTAGATAAGCGGACTGAGTGCTCGCATTCAAAGTTTTAAGTCACATTACTAACACAGAGGAAATGTTAAATTTCTGTTTGTGTAACGCTCTAGATTTTTCGCCCTTATTTTTGTTGACAAAATTACAGTGAAGTTTATAACACATTTACTATTTATTTTCAATGCATACATTTGATTTACAAATAAGCATCCCATTATTGGTCAAAATGGTTCCATCCAAATGGATGGAAATTGCATATGATATTCCATATCATATATTGCATATTAATGTATAAATCCTAAATGTAGGCCTTGTGTGTACTATAGAACTGGAAAATGTGTCTGGTTAGATATTTATAAAATTAATTCAGTTAAGATTTAAAATGATCCACAACTAAATGTAGGGTCCTTGCAACAAGGAGAACTGAACCAGGGATCCGTTCTTCATATGTGTACAACTCAATTAGCTGGATTTGGTTATTAACGATTTCACATGATCCAGGATCGTTTCGTTCTTCAAAACTAATCTGAGAGTTGTTGTCATAGCAACGGTTCTGGTAGCTCTAACCTGCTTGGGAGCAGGTTCATTTCATATAAACAGGATTAGATTGGGTCAGTTCAGCAAAAATAATACTGAAAGTATGTACCAAATGCTGATAATTTCTTACAGTGGTTATATACACTTAGGAAAATAGTAAATATATCTATTTTTAACTATATATATATATATATATATATATATATATATATATATATATATATATATATATATATATATATATATATATATATATATACAAAGTTAAAAAAATATATATTAATAAAACGTATGCAATCTGCACTCCGAAATAAAAGTACAAAGACTGCCACCTGGTGGTTCATAGAGAAAATTTATTGATCTTATATTGTCTTTTTAGATACAAACGCATACATGCATGATATATGCACATGTTTTGACCGCTAATATGCCAGTGATTGACACCTTTACTGAAATCAAAATGTTTTTTGATGCAAAATTAATTTATACAGTTATTCCTTACGCTGATTCAAAAAAATTGAGTAGGATACATGATGAATACTCTTGAAACATGAAAGTGTAAAGCCTACAGCTCGCAACAAACGTGTGAAGTTATTGTGTGTCATATTTTACAAACCGTTTACTGCTAATTTTCTGCAAGTTTGCTCACATGGATAATTCAATATAAATCAGATGATGTCATTACGCTGCTGTGCCATCAGCCAATCGTTGCATTGCTGATCATGATTTCGAGGATCGATAGATCTGTTCTTCACAACACACGCATTGATCTCAGATCAGTCCATCCAGACATTTTAATCTGATTCGCGAACTTGTTTGAAGAACCAAATTAGCCAAAGATCAGTTATCAGGAATAAAAGATCCAGGATCTGTCTTAGAGCAATTAAGTGAGGTACGAAGAACGGACCCCAGAAATGTGAACACACTCTGAATTTAAGTCCATTAAGATAAAAAAAAATTTCAATCCTGTTTTTCATTTTGCATTAAAAAAATAAAATTCTAAACTAAACTAAATTCATATTTGGAACACTAAAGTAAATATACAAGGTTGAAAAGAGAAACTGCACGATATATTGTGTCAGTATCGATATTGCAATGTAATCATTTACTATAGTCACATCGCAGGATATGCAATGTTGAAATTGTACCGTCTGTAACTTTAATAACAATTCATTTTATTGATTTTATACGCAATAAAGACTATGCAGTATTATTTTGCATTTGATTATTCAAATACTGTACAATGAACAATAAAACTTTTTATTTACTTTTTATTTTTATTAGTGTATTTTTCTTAATTGTATTCATCTATGCTCGTAGATGATTTATTACAATTTATCAAATCTAAAATGATCAATTCTTTCCAAACAGAGATATTCAAGTCATCTGGTGAAATTGCATTCATATCATAATATTTAATCACAGGATAACAAAATATCGTATTTTACAGATATCGTGAATTCCTAATGTAAAATGTATTTAATTAATTTCTTAATATGAACCATTTAACTCTTTATTTTTTTCTCTCCTTCACTTCTAGCTGAATCCAGAGCATCGACATGGGAAAACAAAACAGCAAGCTCCGTCCCGAGGTGATCCAGGATCTGCTGGACAACACAGATTTCACAGAGCATGAGATCTTGGAGTGGTATAAGGGTTTTCTGCGGGACTGTCCCAGCGGGGCGCTCAGCATGGACGAGTTCAAGAAGATCTACGGCAACTTCTTCCCCTATGGAGACGCATCAAAGTTCGCAGAGCATGTCTTCCGGACCTTCGACGCCAATGGAGATGGGACAATAGATTTCAGAGAGTTCATCATTGCGCTGAGTGTAACATCACGTGGCCGCTTGGATCAGAAGCTTAAATGGGCCTTCAGCATGTACGATCTAGACGGCAACGGATACATCAGCAAGGCGGAGATGCTGGAGATTGTGCAGGTGTGTGTTTGAGTGTGGTTCTCTTTAGTCTGGGTTTAAACAGTACAGTGCCGATGTCTCCTGACAACGTCAACGGTTTTGGTCTTGTTTGTCAGTACAATTTATACAAACAAGCTTTTTATTTTCAGTCAGCCAGCCCAGTTGCTTTGGGTAAACTGCCATGCCATTACAAAATTATATTTAAGATCTGATTTCTTTCATTCTATAAGATTTAAAGTGGGTCTCAGACCGGACAAGAAGAACTGCTTCAAATTCAAAATAAATAGAAATGTATTTTACCACAGTATTTTCAATGGAGTTTCTGCTGCTCCTGATGGCACTTGCGTCTACACTGTCTTGCATCTTGTTTTACGCTTGAACAACTTAATGAATGCTTAAGTCTATTTAACTGATTGTATATTAATTACATTACAACATCGATGCTCTAAAAGGAACCTTATGAAATTGAGCATGTTAGCTGTGCATATAGCCCATAATGAATGCTTAAGTCTATTTAACTGACTGTATATTAATTACATTACAACATCGATGCTCTAAAAGGAACCTTATGAAATTGAGCATATTAGCTGTGCATATAGCCCATTAGTGAGTTAATGAAAGAAAAAAATACATTGTTCGATTATAAATTAGCACTTAGCACTTCTATGGGATTATAAATTTATTTAGAAATATTTTGTAATCAATGGAATTTGTTATTCTGATTCTAATAATTTCAAATTAGTTGTCAAAAAAAAACTTTTTTTTACTTTAAAAAATGTCACATTTGATTCAACATTTTTTGTCTTTCTTTGTAATTTAATTTAATTTAATTAATTTTTTTCTTTTTATCTGATTTTGTATTAATACCTAATGTTAGGTATTTGTACTGGAAAACTAGATAAACTTCCTTCATAACAAAGTAGCTTTTGCAATGTTTGCCTTCTGCGATTTAATCATTGTGCACCTTTAGCATTCTTATCTGTGTGTGCTTGAACAGCATAGATGCAATAAAAACAAAAGGTTTTATTATTTGCATTTTTTTTTTTTTTTTTTTGCTTGACAACATTGTCAAAGCAATTTAAAAAAATCATTAATATGCGTGCCAGACCAGTAGTTGGCAATATCTGTCCGACCTCGCAAGTTATTGTTGCTTTGGTCGTCAAACACTCAAGAATGTTTTAGGCTGAACAAGTAATGCACATGTGCATGACGATCACCTTTTACACCAAAGCGTATTTGAATAGTTGACAGAAATTTTTCCTTCATTTTCATTCGGTTTAATCACTTATTTATCAGGGGTCACTACAGTGGAATGAACCTCCAACTATTTCAGCATATGTTTTACAGAGCGCATGCCCTTCCAGCCGTAACCCAGTACTGGGAAACACCCATGCACTCTCATTCACACACACACACACACACTCTTGCACTGCAGCCAATTTCATTCATTCATTTATTTTCTTTTTGGCTTAGTCCCTTTATTAATCAGGGGAATCAACCGCCAACTTATCCAGTTTTACAGTATGCAGCAGATGCCCTTCCAGCTGCAACCCATCACTGGGAAACACCCATACACTCTCATTTAAACACATACTCAACGGCCAATTTAATTTGTCCAATAGCGTATGTCTTTTGACTGTAGGGGAAACCGAAGCACCCGGAGGAAACCCAGAGGGAGAACATGCAAACACCATACAGAAATGCCAACTGGCTAAACTGGGACTAAACCAGCAACCTTCTTGCTAACCACTAAGCCACCTTGCCGCTGTAATTTACATAAATAGAATATCATTTTCATTCATTCATTTTCTTGTCGGCTTAGTCCATTTATTAATCCGGGGTCGCCACAGCGGAATGAACTGCCAACTTATCCAGCACAATTTACACAGCGGATGCCCTTCCAGCTGCAACCCACCACTGGGAAACAATATCATTTTGGAAACCATAATTTACACAAAATAATGGGTTAAAGCACATATCCTATTTATATTAGAAAATCCTATTTATTTGTTTATTTCTGTAAACACAGCGGAGTTTTGATTGTAGCCATTTCCACAATGAAATTTGGCTGGTCTAAAATCCATCTCTCTGACTGGTTCAACATTATACACAGAAAATCCTTGATTCCTGGTTAAGACAGATACTATATTGTTATTTTTTTGTACGTTTGAAGAATATACCTGTCTAAATGCACTAATGGTCAATTGTCAAGGCTCATTTATGTCGCATGCTAACTGAAGTAGCTCCTATATTATGAGAAGTATACAAAAAACACAAAAAAATAACGTTAAACTATATTAAATAATTCAGTTTTGTTCATAAAATAACATAGAAAATCAGTAATATCAGACAGCCTCTGAGCAACTGTATTTTTTGGCTTGTGCCTTATTTGTTTTTATTACTTAAAAAAAAGGTTTCTTCATATAGCATCGGTAAAAACAAGAAAAATCCTTGTCTCTTGTTCAAAAGCACTTTCCACTTAGGCTTGTTAGTTCGCTCAATTAGACAGAATTGAGTGCAGCAGGCAATTATTTCTGCTCATGTTTAGGTAAATTTTATGCCGTTGTAGCAATTGGTGACATGCGTCAACTTCCTAAGTGCACTCTCTGAGTCTGACGCCTGAGTGTGAGCAAATAGCTGTAATTTCCTTTTCAATTCATGCGGTTTTCAGAGAAAAGCCGTCGCTATGGTAACTTAGAAACAGTTCTGAAGTGACTGCTCTAATGCCAAATCAAACCCAGAGTCCTCTAATCTTCTCTAACAAGATTTACTTTGAACTGTACAGCATAGGTGCACTTCCAACCCAAAAGCTAGCTAATTCTGAAAGCATACGTAGCATGTTTTTCTAATTGATAAGATATTCCCAGAATGCAAAGCAGTGGGCTCAGATTCCTAAAGATAACATTTTGCATATGAAGGAATATGTTGATTTTCATAAATGTAGATATTCTTTTTTGAGTACTCTGTAGTTAACTTAGCAATGTGTTAGTGCCATGCTAACTCTACTATAGGACATATTGTTCTGTGAAAGTGAAAAATTTCTCTTGTTGCACAACATCATGTTTTCGTAGGGTAAGAACTCACACTTAAGTGTGATCTTTTTTATCTCGTCTTCCTCAGGCCATCTACAAGATGGTATCTTCTGTGATGAAAATGCCAGAGGACGAGTCCACACCTGAGAAGCGCACAGACAAGATCTTCCGTCAGATGGACACAAATCGTGATGGTGAGCTTTTTATTCTCTTGCAAAAAAAAAAAGACCTCATTTTTCTGAATGTTTACTTTCTAAGTTCAAAGATATATTAAAAACATACTTGCAGTTATAATATGTTTTTAAAAGAATTGTTTACTTTAAAGGATTGGTCCAAACAGTTTTTTCTCGTTTAACACAGAAGACGATATTTTAAAGGATGTTTGGTAAACCGGTTGTCATTGACATCCATAGTAATTTTCCACTACTATAAAAACTAATAGCTAGTGGTTTCCAACATTTTTCAAAAATATCAGGAGAAAGCAACTCATAAAGTTTTAAAACAACTTAAGGGTGTTTCAGTCATAATTTTTAGTGAACTAGCCTATAAACTCTAAAAAAAAGCCTATGAACACATTATATTCACAATTTTTTCCATTTTATTGATTTAACCGTTATTTATATAAACCATTTATACATATTAAAAGATTGGTGACAGAAATATAAATAAGAAGGTTATTAAAGATTTCTAAACAAACAATACAAATGCGACGGTTAAAGTTGGCATGAATTGGAAATTAAGGCTGCGTCCAAAATCGACTACTACTCAGTAGGTACTGTATTTGAATTTAAACGTACTACTCAGCCGTTCAATCTATACAGTATGAATGGAATTCGGACGTACTACATCCACCATTTTGTCATGGTCACATGACCTACTTGCGTCAGTTGCGTCACTTTACTCCCATTCATGAATTCGCTCATGGGGCATCATGGGATAGCGCAACATGCTTGGGATGCGCACTCCAGAATCTTGCTGGAAGTAGTAAGTCATCCGGGTACTTCTCGCATACTGATTTTCAAATTCTATGAATTCGGACATACTACTCGGCTCGCATAGTGATTTTAGCGTACTATATAGTTTGGAAGTATGCGGTTTTGAACGCAGCCTAATTTTGTCTTTTTTTTTCCCCCTATCGTGATGTACATCTGATTCAAACAGTTTCTGAAATCAGAAGCAACGTAGGGCAGTGAAGATTTTGTCCTTTAGCAACAGATTAAGATGTGCTTTGCTAACAAAATAGAGGAAGATTTAAAAGCCACTTTGCTCTCATCATCGTAACCATCTAGTGCAGAATATTTTCGGATGACAAGAACAAGGACGACAGTTTACAAACAGAAATGTATCATATTTGTTCAAACTACTGCCTCCCACAAAGGAAGGGCAAAAACAACCCTCACTGATAGCCCCGCCCTAAAGCCATTCCATGTGACCAGAAGTGAGAAAAAGTCATTTCGGCGGGAGGGAAGGTTGTGGTTTTGATTAAGGATTATGAGTAGGCCCACACGCGCACGCAGATTTTCCGCCGATTTCTGGAGATTTTTATCCCATTATTAATTCTATTTATTTACTTGAGTAAATGTGTAAATATGAATTTATTCAGTTTTTATTCAGTAATTTATTACTTTTTATTTAATATATTAAGGTTTTAGTTATGATACTCCGCTGGATACTCCCAAAATAATTCCGCAGAAATCTGGCGATTTTTACCAAAATTCTCTGCAGAAATAGCAAAAAAACTCCGCAGATTCCGTCTGGCCCTGATTATGAGGGCAAATTAATTTAACAAAATAATGAAGTGCACAGATACATTGTTTATAACAACACTTCTATATACATCTAAAAAAAAAGAAGATTAAATTTGGATTTCATGCTGGCATTAAATGGGCTCGAGCATTTACTTTAAAAATAGTTTTGCTGTTTGTTCAAACTACTTAAAATGAGCTGAATCAACACAATTCTTTAGGGACAACTTAATACTGTTATGTTTAATCCACTTACATTTTTAGAAACAAATAAGTTTACATAATCGATTTGTGTTAGGAAAGCATGTAGCAATTGTGTGGAGCCCAGCATTTTTAAAAAAAAAAAATTTATAATTATTTTTTCGGGTTTTCACCTTTATTTTTGATAGGACAGTACAGATAATTGACAGGAAAGCATGGGGAGCAGAGAAAGGGGAGGGATCAGCATAGGACCGCGCGGCGGAATCGAACCTGGGTCACCGCGAGCACTGGAGTGCATGTGTCGACGCACTAACCACTACACCACTAGCGCCGACGAGCCCAGCATTTTTTAGAGTGCACCTGAAAAAAATCTAATTTTGTCCCATGCTAGTGTTACTATTCAAACCATCCCAGCGGACATACAATGTCATAAGACATTAATATAAGATAGGATTAAGGTCACCAGAACCTCTAAGGACAACCTTATTTTGACGTCCAGTAATGACGTTAAACACGCTGTTATTTAGTTGTATTTAGGTTGTGTTGGAAAGTTACAAAAATATTGTAACTTTAAATACTGACATTTATCCAAAAGTGGTAACGTCCCCACAACGTCAAGCTGTAACATCATTACACGTTGACTGTTTAGTTGTTTTTAGGTTGCGTTGGAAAGTAACCACAATGCAATCTGTCCGACGAAGGACATTGATGTCGGCCTGACATTGGGTTCTGACGTCAACCCGATTTTCATTTCCAAACAAAATGTAACATCCCACGATGTTAGGGTCAATCTGATGTCATGTTGATGTGCTGTGCTTGCTGGGATGACTCTTGTCTAGCTTGCTTTTGACGTTAGTCTCTGTGTTTCTCCCTCAGGTAAGCTGTCACTCGAAGAGTTTGTAGAGGGTGCAAAGAACGACCCATCCATCGTGCGACTTTTGCAGTGTGACCCCAGCAGCGCCGGCCAGTGAATCAACAGCAGTCTCCCAACAGTCATAACCTCTCGTACACAAAATCGTTCCGTCCCATCTCCTTTTGAACATCAACAGAGCCTGGACTCCAAAACTACACCCCTCAGTGTCTGAGGATTTCACACTGAACACCATGTTTGTTTTTTTAGGGTCACTGAGATTGTGGACACTGAGATGTGTCTCTCTTTACTTTAAATAACTCATATAAGGCTTTTTTTTGTTGCTAAAAACACAAAAGGCAGTGATGTAATTGGCATCACTTGTTCATTTTTGGTATTGAAATTAACCCTTAAAAAGGGCTCGAAATATAAACAGAGGTTGCCTGAGATGGAGCTGAAGCGAAAATTTTCCAAGCACGCAAAAATGCACAGAACGATAAAGTAAACACTTTGTCAAAAATCATAGCTTATTTAATAATTAATATTTTTAAGAGTTTACTAAATTAAGTCATTTTACACATATATTAACAAATATCATTCCTAAGGGTTCCTAGTGTTTCAATTACATTCAGCACATACATTTATTTATGAGAAGCACTTGGGCGTTTTTTTTTACTTGAAGTGTTTTTCCAACATTTATTGCATTATGTCAGAAAGCCTGTGCTAGATATTCTTAAAGGGGTATATTTTGTCATGATGGTGCTCCTTTTATGAGCATCCGTATAATCTTTAAAATAAAAATAAAAATACACTTTTTTTAAACTTTAATATTCGCTGCATACTGTAGGACTGACTAACCGTATAGTTGGACGATATCATTAAGCAAAGAACTATTTTCATAGGGACAAATATAATATCAATCCTGCTGCTTCAAAAAAAAAAAAGAGAGAAAACATGAAAAAGTATTAGGGGAAAATGTAGATATAATTTATGGTCCAGTGATACAAATGTATCACAACACAAAAAAAAGACGTTTTCTTTTATTTCAAATAATCCTTTGTACAGTAAAAGCCAATATAGGCACGTTCTGAAAACATAGCCCTATATTACCTTCATGTGGATGGCATCTCCGCTGTTAGCAGTTTGTCCGATTGCTCGACATGTACAACAGAGTTCGAGTCGGGTGAAAAACAGTTCCAGAAAGCACGTAAGACAAAAGCAGAAGCCAAAAAATAAAATTAACAAGTAAATAAGAGGGTGAGAATGTAGTCAAATCTGAAAACCTGGTAAAAATCAGGCGAGGGTTTTTCTTTTTTCTGGTTTGCTTTTCAAAACACTGCTTGGCTTTAGGGAAGTGGATGGGCGGGTCAATCGGTGCTTCTTAAAATACTATTGGTTGAGTTTAGGGAAGGGGGAGGGCAGGAAATCGGTCGATTGGTCAGTCAGTCAGTCAGTCAATCAACAGCGGCCTCTAAAGGAAATACGTGAGAACAGCAGGCGCAAACGGCATCTGACAAAGAGTGCACAGCGGCCTCTGCTGGATTCCCGAAGACAAAACAATCAAAAAGTGCAAATAAACGTACCCCCTGGGACGTATTTTGCTCTCTCCAGACTAGAAATGTATATAATGGTACGTTTTCAGAATGAGCCTGGGTTGGTGAACGCATATCTATTTAAGACTGTAACAATGAACAGCGAAGACCACACGTTTCTATGCACATTCACATTAGACCATTTACTTATCGACCAGCCAACAGAATCCCTTCAGCTTGTTATAATTTCTAGACGCCGATGCAGTCAAAGCTCTGCCCACACAGTCAGCTGTCAAATAAAAAGTACATATTTTAGATGTACCTTAAGACGAAGTGAATGTTGTTTGACATAGGGAGCTGAAGCTTGACTGAATCTTGTCTTATTGAAATCTTGGTATCCGATTCTTATATATCATGGGAAACAGCTTAAATCATTTTGCACGTTCTACATGTGGATCTGCACCTCAAACTGAATGTATTCTCTTCATTAACTGGTACTTTCTGTACATTTCAGGATGTGTGTATGTGGTGCTTTTTTCATGTGTATTCAGTGTTTGTCTATGCATGTATTTTGACCAGCACTTGAGTTGAAAAGAAATACTGTCGGTGACTTTTGAAGCAATTGGGGTGTAGGATATTAATGTGTACGATTATTTCTGCACAACCTCAGGGTTAGAAGTGGTTTGAACGTGCAAGTGTAAATGGATGGCATATGCTTTTTTCTGTCATGCAAATCTGTAGTCCATTATATAAATACACAAACACTCGCTCACATGCAAACCACGTCATATTTGTAAGATGGGTAGCCATTATAAGCTTTCTGTGGTTTCCACTGAAGTTGCTGTGAAGTCAAGGTTGTAATGATCAAATTTATTTAAGCCATTAGAACAATTTGTGAAGGAGCTTGAAATCAAAACTAATCGCTGCTGATGAGTTTTGCTTTTTAAATTCTCCTTAAAAATATATATATTCTTCATTTCTAAACCCCACGAGACAGCAACATGTGGTCAAGTGCCAAACACAGGTAAATATATATGGCAAACCAACAGTGTTCTATCACTTTATGCTGTACAACTGTTATCTGTCAAACTAAATGTTTGTCACTTTGTAGTTTTTATATGGTAACCTGTACATTGTGTGTGTAGGTATTATTAACGCAGGCATCTGTTTTGATTATATCATAAATAAAAATCTGAAATAAACATTTGCTGTCTAATTGTCTCACATGAGCATAATTAAATAGATAATTCACTCAAAGATGAAAATTAATTGATAGTCATAAAGATTTTCAAGATGTTGGGGACTTTTATCTACATTATTTACAACTTCAGAAAACAATCTTGAATATGACTTTCATACTGATCATCCTAATTTAGTTTTGCCTTTATTTGTCACAAAAGCTGTTTACTTGGATTTTATGATTCACCAAGGATTGTGGTTTTAACTAAAAATCTTCTTTAATAATCTAATCAAAGAAAATAGATTGTATATATATATATATATGCTTGATAAAAATAGTTTAACAAAAAGAAAGAAAAGAGAAGTGGTCCATGAACAGAGCCCTGCAGCACCCCAATATCAAAATGTTACAATCTGGAGATCCCAACTTCTGCGAGTAAGCCTAGAGCAGTGGTGTCCAAACTCAGTGCTGGAGGGCCGGTGTCTTGCAGATTTTAGCTCCAACTTGCCTCAACACACCTGCAAGATAATTCTAGAAAGCCTGCTTAAGCTGCAGTCACATTGCACTTTTCTTCCCATAGACTTCTTTTCATACGCACGCGAATAATTCAGACCGGAAACACAAGGTCATGCATTAAGTTTAGAAGGTCACTGTGGTGCAAAGTTCAAGCTAGGTGAACTCTGACCTGCGAAATCGCATCACTTGGATGTGTTAGATGAATCGAGAAATGGAGACGGTTGGCAATGCTTACTTGTCGCTTCATTTAAGGCAGAAATCTATGGGTGACATCACAGATACTACATCCATATCTTTTACAGTCTTTGGTGTTTACCCATACTTAATGACAGGGCATCTACAAACTGCCCCAAGATATTTTCATATATATTTTCCTCTTTATATGCGGTGCAAGTATAACCCCGCTGGTCCTACGCCACACAACCCGCTCCGAGCTGGTATTTGAACCGGCGACCTTCCGCATGGGAGTCGGTTGCTCTAACAAGGAGGCTAAAGACCATAGCCTCTAGCGTCTGTCGCTAGAGCACCTTTAGAGGTCAGAGGAGTGAGGTTTACGTGCACAGCACACACTAGCCTCTGTTACACTCACCCCCCTAAACCTCACTCCCATCCGGGTCACGGCACCAATGTAACCCTGCCAGTCCTACGCCACCCAACCAGCTCCAAGCTGGGATCGAACTGGCGACCTCCCGCATGGAGGCTAAAGAACATGGCCTCTAGACCTTTAGAGGTCAGACGAGTGAGGTTTACCAGCACAGCACACACTAGCTGGCCTCCGATACACAAGTGCAAGATCAATGAGAATCAGGTTCCCGTGTCCTAAATATACAGAGTACACTGCACTGTAGCGACACTCTCCCATAAACAGACACTTCAATCACACAAGAGTCCCAGATTGTGGACGTTGTGGCAGGTTTATTATATCATAATGGATCTCTATACTGCAGCATATGTACTTGTGGGCATCCTCATCATTTGCCATGAGCAGATGAGCAAAAACAGCAAAAGCACATTTATGTGTGTGCACATGAGCGTGAACGTAGTAATGGCATTTGTATTTGGCTTATTCATCTCACTGTGGTATTTGTGATTGGGTTTCTGTTTCATTGTGTCTTGAGTCCTTTCTATTTTGCTTGGATTATCCTGATATCTTTGTTATCCTTCTCTGAAGAGAAATGTCCCAAGAGCGGGCAGGGAGAACTTACTTTAGGTGGGTGGATTGGCATGGGCCGGTATAAGATTCTGACGGTGCTCTAAAATATATTCTTTTTAAATGTCTGGGTAAAAAATAACAATAAAACTTTTTCCCCCTTTTGAAAACAATATTTATACAGTTGAAGTCAGAAATATTCACCCCCCTGAATTATTAGCCCCCTGTTTATTTTTTTTCTCCGATTTCTGTTTAACAGAGAAAGATTTCTTCAACACATTTCTAAACATAATAGTTTTAATAACTCATCTCTAACAACTGATTTATTTTATCTTTACCATGATGTCAGTAAATAATATTTTACTAGATATTTTCAAGACACTTCTGTACAGCTTAAAGTATTAAACATTTAAAGGCTTAACTGGGATAATGATGGTTTGATCTGTAGACTATTAAAGGGCTAATAATTTAGACTTAAAAAATTTTTTTAACTGCTTTTATTCTAGCCAAAATAAAACAAGTAAGGCTTTCTCCAGAAGAAACAATATTATCAGACATGGTGTGAAAATTTCCTTGCTCTGTTGAACATCATTTGGGAAATATTTTAAAAAGAAAAAAAAAATCAAAGGGGGGCTAATTATTCTGACTTCAAGTGTATATATATTTATTAATTTATCTTTTTGTTCATTTTCAAAAAATATTTATAATATTTTGGAGCAGTAAACATGTCAGGCTAAATAATTCAAAGGAATCATTCACTTGTGCTGTCTTCATTTGTTTGAAAACACATTTTTTTTGGTTTTGTTTTTTACAATTTAAGGAACAGGCGCAAAAACAGCTACAATTCCCTCTGAGCTAAACATTGACATTTTCAACAGGGTAAAATAAATAATCTGATGGGTATTTTGACATGAAACTTCAAAGGCACATTTTGGAGACACAAAACACTTATTTTACATCTTGTTAAAAGATCAAAATTGGAGCCCTTTAAGACTTCTCTCTATTCCTTAGTAAACATTTGTCTCAGCATCTTTTTGAACAATGTTAAGAGTAAACTTCTAGCTAAAAACCTTTACTGCTATTTAGTGAAACTCTGAGTAGCAAGATGAAATGTTTTATTAATACAGGCTCAGATGTGCGGAGTAGAAAACTGTTTAAAATGTCATTAACCCAAAGTTAAAAGTGGCCAACTTAAAGGAAAAATTACAAAATCACGTAATAAAAAAGCATTTATTTACACACAAATCATTATTTTCCGAAGTGCCCTTTTACATGACAATAACATTATTATTATTTAAAACATATCATTTGGACTATACTGTAGCTAATATGTCACACTATACACAAGCACTAGAAATGAATTAGACTGTAAGACTGCATGGTTATTTAAAAATGATATAAAATAATGACAAAAGCAAAATCTCCTCTTTCTGGAAAAACTTTGGCTGGTTAGTGTTTACATATGTATAGAATATGTATAGAAACCTCCGAAATGTCATGAAATCGTTTGCATTTGAAACCACTGGAACCACAAAAACTTCACATTAAAACTGTGTGCACACATCATAGCTGAAATGCATCTGAGCCACACTAATTCAACTTTCTTTGAAATAAAAAATAATCAATTCTGATAATGCAGTGCTGTACAGTTCATAACATGCCGTTATTCATGCATATTTCCTGTTTTGCACTATATACGAAAAATTGAAATGGCACAGGTCACATAAAAACAACTTGCAGACCAGAAAATATGTCAGTCAGAACATAAACCAGATCCTACCAAGCTAAAAACAACAATAATATTAACGACAACTTAATAAACAAGTTAAAAAAAACGACATTTACAGTATTGGACACTTTCACAGATCAACAGACTCCCCAAATCCTATTTTTGGCTGCATAAAAGTATATTATAATTTACACTATATTATTATTAATACACCATATTATTATAATACAGTGAATTATAATTTAAATGGACACTTGCTACTGTTCAATATGTTCGATATGATGAAGATGCCTTGTATTTCTTTTCTCGGTAACACTTTATAATAACCATCAGTTATAACTACTTAATAGGCCATTAATAAACTGTTAGTTAATGGGTTGCAAATGACTTGTTAAATAAAAGTTAATAGTTTGTTAATTTTTTATAACTGTGTCTTATAGATGGCTGAGAGATAACTTATGAGCTGTTAGTTAACAAGTTGTAAATGACTTGTTAACTGTATTTTAATGATTTATAACTATACCTAATAAATTATTAAGAGATCCTAAACAAGCTGTTAGTAAATTACTTACTAAAGACTTGTTAAGTATCAGTTAACAGTTTATATATGTTATTGGGACGTTATTCTAAAGTTGCAAATATTCTTCATTTATTAACTGTTAGTAAATGAGGAATAGTTGCAACTAGAATAACGTCTCAATAACATACTTAAGCTATTAACTAACATTTAACTAATATAATAAGTCACACTTTACAGATCAGTTGTTAACCATCTAATAACACCAGTGAAACTGTGTAGAACTTTAATAAAATATTTTTGTTATTTCTTTTGTTTTCATGTTTAGCACCTCATGGGTTTGTATTCTTGTATACTTCTGTTCTGCCAAGTGATGGCTCAGTATGTGTTTCTATACATTAAACACAATGTTTAACATTTCATCTGTGGAGTTACTTTGGTAAAATACAGCACACAGAAAAGCCTATGAGTGGAACAAGGTTAAGATACAAACATTTTATATTTTAGGTATCACATCAAATTTCTGTGGCTTGAACTTGTTCCATCCATTTGCTCCTCTACAAAGTTTCACTGGTATTAGTAGATGGTAAACAAACGATGAACAACTGATCTGTAAAGTGTGAGTTAATATATTAGTTAAGTGTTAGTTAATAGCTTAAGTATGTTATTGAGACATTATTCTAGTTGCAACTATTCTTCATTTACTAACAGTTAATAAATGAATATTTGCAACTTTAGAATAACGTCCCAATAACATATATATACTATTAACGGATACTTCACAAGTCTTTAGTAAGCAATTTACTAACAGCTTGTTTAGGATCTCTTAATAATTTATTAGGTATAGTTATAAATCATTAAAATACAGTTAACAAGTCATTTACAACTTGTTAACTAACAGCTCGTAAGTTATTGATTAGTTATTTATAAGGCACAGTTATAAATAATTAACAAACTATTAACTTTTATTTAACAAGTCATTTACAACCTTTTAACTAACAGTTTATTAATGGTCTATTAACTAGTTATAATGGATGGTTATTCTAAAGTGTTACCCTTTTCTCTTAAATGAAATCCGTTGGAATATCCCAGTGAAATTCAAGCAAGATTATGTCATCAAAACCAATGAGATGTAAGTATATCTATACATGAATTCCTATGAATGGTCGATGAGGAATCCGGCGTGTTTTACTTTCGAAACAGTAGAAGAGTAAAACCGTGGACATTTTTGGCATGCAGGGAATCTTCTAGTGGTGACTGTTTCGAATCATACTTGAGGTCTCTTAAAAATGAGGTAAGTCCGTTTTTTGCTGATGTCAATTCAATCGATGGACAGTTGATATTGAATCTGACCAGATTAGAGTCTTTTAGCTTAAGCAGACTGAACGACAGAAGGGTTTTGTAACCGTGCTCATATTTCCGTTAAAGTGATTTTGTATGCGTCTGCGTAGCTCTCGATATTCAGGATAAACGTGTCCTCGTTTGAGTAGTGCTCGATGATGTTGTCGTCCATGTTCACCAGAATCCTGCAATAAAGATGGCATGAGTTTTTTCATTGTCAATACAGTTGAAGAAAAATGCTAACATGTTCATTTCCAGTATTTTACAAGTGCTGTTTAACAGAGAGAAGATTTTCACAACATACTTATGACCCTGGTATACACTACCTGACAAAAGTCTTGTAGTCGATCCTAGTTGTATTAGCAACTAATAATAACTTGACTTCTAGTTGATCAATTGGAAAAGTGGCAGAAGGTTGATTTTTCTGATGAATAATCTGTTGAACTGCATCTCAATCATCACAAATACTGCGGAAACCTTTTGGAACCCGCATGGACTCAAGATTCTCATAGAAATCAGTCAAGTTTGGTGAAGGAAAAATCAAGGTTTGGGGTACATTCAGTATGAGGGTGTGCAAGACATCTGTAGAGTGGATGGCAACATCAACAGCTAGGCATTTGTGCTGCCCATTACATTACAAACCACAGGAGAGGGCAACTTCTTCAGCAGAATAGCACTCCTCCTCATACATCAGCTACCACATGAAAATTCCTGAAAGCAAAGAAGGATTGCTCCAGGATTGGTCAGCCAAGTCAACAGACATGAATGTTATTGAGCATGTTTGGGGTCAGATTATGGAGGAGACATTGAAGATGTATCAGAGCCACTTCTGATATCAAATGATCAACTGGAAGTCGAGTTATTATTTGTTACTCCTAAAACTTGGATAGGTGACAAGACTTTTATCAGGTAGTGTACTTCAAACCAAATCGAAAAAAGAACTGAAATGATGTAATTTTATACAAAATCTAGCCAAACTGAAGTTCGTTTGTAGTTTCCAGTTCGTAACAGCTCACCAAAGCAAACTTTTTGGGGAGTTCTTTTTGCGTCTAAACACCTTTGAGCAACCACTGGTCTGTGACGATTACGCAATTTGTGGATGTGTCCTGGAAATTCACCTTCTGGCTAATATTAAAGGCAAAGGCTTTAAGATTATGCTTATTTTACCAAAATAAAATCTGATCATGCCTTGATTTTAAATTGTTTAAATAGGACATTAAGGCCTGACGTTGCTTAGATAAAAGTTTTGTCAACAGAAATAATGTACAGCATAGAATATGAAGTCATGGTGCAGTGGACAAGGAATGAATATTGTGTATGACTCCCATGAGCTTGAAGGACTGCATCCTTGCATTTCTGCAATGACTCAAATAACTTATGAATAAAGTCATCTGGAATGGCAAATAAACCATTCTAGCAAGACTCTTAAGCAGGTCGCACACCAGAAGCGTCGATCGGCGCCGCGACACGGCGCGTACATGACAGTTTAAAGTATCACACACCAGACGCGCACATTCGAATGATATTTTACATGAAACTAATCAGATGGCGCTCTGTGGCGCGGCTGAAAAATGAACTGCGTCCTGAGCCGTCGCCGGGCGCCGCCGACAGCCGCCGACTTGCGGCGCCGGTGTGTGTATCCTGATAGAAACCCATGTTTAGAATTCTAAAATACATGGCGCTGCGCTTCTGGTGTGCGACCTGCTTTAGAGTTCATCAAGATTCTTTGGATTCATCTTCAATGCCTCCTTCATCTTAACCCAGACATGCTCAATAAAGATCAATTCTGGTGACCGGGCTGGTCAATCCTGGAGCACCTTGACCTTCTTTGCGTGCAAGAACTTTGATGTGGAGGCTGAAGTACGCGAAGGAGTGATATCCTGCTGAAGAATTTGCCATCTTGTGTAGTTTGTAATGCAATGGGCAGCACAAATGTCTTGATACCTCAGGCTGTTGATGTTGCTGATCTCTCACATGCCCCCATACCCAAAATGTAACCCCAAACCATGATTTTTCCTTCATCAAACTTGACTAATTTCTACTGAAATTGACAAAAGGTCTTTGTCAGGTAGTGTACACCCAGCGCAATACGATGCCAGGCTATTTTCATAACGGCGCAGGCGTCATTTTCACCTTTTGTGCCATGTTATTTAAACAGCAAATGTATATGTGTCACTTTGTGTATTCATGGGCATGCAGGTCTGAAATGGAAGTGTGTTAAGGCACATTAAATACATGGATGTCTTCATTGAAGTGCGTTCACTGTTTCCTTAATCCATGGTCAAGGCTTATTCTTAAACTTTTATTTTCTGCCATGTAAATAGCAAATGAGACACTTTGCAAGTCTCTTAAAGGGAATGGGAGATGAGACTCTAATTGGTTTAATGCACATCAAAACATACTTATAACTCATTAAGAGAATAAGCCCAACCCTTTTTCCATCCAATAAATAGCACCATCCGCTTTAGACTTTGTGCTTGAGTTGTTCAAATAGAGCCCAAAGGTAGCAACATGAATAAACTGGAGGGTTGAGTAGCAGAGCTGGTATAGATGTACGATCACTTAAGGAGAGATTTTAAAGATTGTGGTTGCGCCACGTCTCATATAGTTCTAAATACTGTTCCATTTGTTACCGCAAAAAATATATATATATTGTGGTAAATGATTAAATTAAATTATTGGACGACAGTGCTTCGTTCTGTAGTCATTCGGAAAAAAACATATAATTTCTTAAGGGACTAGTAATATTACTAATTTTGTTTTTGCAATTATTTTTCCAGCCAAACTATTCTTTCAAACAGACTTTCTCGAGCAGAAAAATATAATAGTGAATACTGTAAAAAGCTTTTGATCCTTTGTTTAACTTCATAAAAGAATTACAATTTTACATGGTACATAATGGAGCTTGAAAAAGAACCTTCAAAATCAGGGTGGAAATGACAGGATTAATCCACAAAGAGAAATCCAAAATAAAGGCAAGTATGGAAGCAGGCAGCAAACAATTACAAATCCAGCCAGTCCAAAACAAACAAGCAAACAAACAAACCAGGCAGGAACAGTGAACAAGAAATGTCAGTAACAACTAAACAAGACCTTGCTACTTGTGTGTTTGTGTGGATACTCCAGCTGGTGACCATGACAACAGGTGGGCTAATAATTTTGTCTTCAGCTGTATACATTTACCATCTGTCACTTACCCTTTCTTGCTCTTTTTGTAAATCTTAGCCATTCTGTCAATGGGAACACCATACTTCTCAGAAATCTGTCGATATGAAAAACAAACCACAATTTAATCATGTATCAGAACACCAAAATGATTTGACTATTTACGACAAATCAAAATCTGTTGACATTTTTATTATTGGGCTTGATTATTTGGGTTAAATTTAATGTTGAAATCAATCATATCAGAGCCTCACATTAAAAAGATTTGATTTTAAACCTTTTTATTATAGATAAATATAGATTTTATTTATCTAAATGTTTTTTTTTCCGGATTCAATAAGATTTGATCACATAGATGTGAATAATTATTTACATTAGGTCAAAATCTGTTGTAAGTTTTGATTCGGCTTTAAAAATGTAAGATTTATAGTGTTTATTGTCATATTCACAGTCATATTCATGCAGGCCCCACCAGTGACTATATACATTTCACACTGCTACGAGTGTGATACTACAAAATACAAAATAGGCATAGCAAAAAAAGTATCAACTATGAAATTATATATATATATATATTTGTTTGTGTGTGTGTGTGTGTGTGTGTGTGTGTGTGTAATTGTTTTTTAAAAAGTAGATTAGTTGCAAAGTTGATCTTGATGAGTTTATTATGATTATTAATGATTATTTTAGAGGAAATTGTTTTAAAATCGACATCAACAACACAAAACTTGCACATGCACTGAAACACAGACAGTTCCGATCGCTTGTAGATAGTGTGAGGGTGCATCCGGTGACTTGGCAAAGCATACAGAGGTCAGATGGCTTAGTCGCGAAAAGGTGTTATGCAGTTTCATGCGACTACTTTCTGCTGTGCGCATGTTTTTACATGAGAAGAGCCAGCATACTTTACTGTCACTCTGAATAAAGACACGTTCACTGACAATGCTGCATTTTTGACAGATATAACATCCCACCTAAATGCACTTAATCCCAAACTTTGAGATAGGCAAAACATTCTTCTGATGATGTTCAACAATGTCTCGGCATTTGAAACAAAACTGGATCTATTTGTTCAACAACTGAAGGAAAACCACTTAACACACTTTCCTGTTCTGCAGTTCGTTGCATGATCATTGTCACCCATAGCCTACTGCCCATACCTCACTGAACTTTTACAGCAGTGTTCGCAGACATCAAGGCCATGAAACCTGTGCTGGCATATACTGAAAATCTGTTTAATTGTGACATTCTTTATACATCAGTGCAGGGGCGTAGATTTAGGGTGGACGGTGGGGACATGTCCCCACCAATATCCACAAACTACCAAAATGTCCCCACCAATAATTTAATTCATTTAAAAACATCGCGCTGTCAGTATAAACCTAGACATGCCGAAAGGGTTAAATCACGTTCTCTCCTCCAGTCGCACCGCCCCCAAACACATGTGAACATTGTGATTGGTTGTGCCTTTCCCTGCTGTCATGTGAGTGGCTGCTTTCAGATCATAGTTTCAGATACAAACAGCGCCAAAACAACTGCGCGGGTGGAATTTCCCGATGTGTGTGAGGTGTATGACAGACACACAAGTGAGGATGGAGATAGCAAGAAGAGGTTAACATAAAGAGCTTTTGCCAACGAAAAGTGTAAGTCACATAAACTCAAGTTCGCTACTGAATGAGTCCAAGATGATAATGCCGTTATGCTAGTGTTTTCACCGCTTTTACGTTGAGTCTAACGTTAAAGCAGACTAGTCTGTAAACAATATTCCCTGAAAACTAACTGCAGAATAAACACCTACATGTAAACGTATATGACCCTGTCAGTTCTCCTAATCTCTTAGAGTAACATCCCCAATTTTGGTTGAAACAATTTGTCAGAAAAACTACAGCCTGTGCTCCATCTTTTAATAATACATGTTTAATTTGTACAAAAAATGAACGAAAGTCTTTATTAAACTCTCTCTTTATCAGTTAATAAACAATTTTTTAACATAACACTTTCAGGCCTGTAGCCAGCTTATTGAAAGGGGTTATTTGTTTTCTGAAAAACTGAACCTTTTTGCAGTTTTTCACCTGATTTTCTGTTTAATTGAGGTATAAATAATACATTTTAGTGACATATTAAGAACAAATTTTTGCTGGATAATCTTGTTGAATAGTTATTACAACTACACTTTTTGATCTATCAAAACTAGTTCCTACCATTTGTCAAATTGCTTTATTTACACATTTAAACTGTAAATTTTATTACAGTTTTATAAATAATAAAAATACTTTGAACTAGAAATTAGGACTTTAAATTCTTAGAAAAAAGAAATGAAGTACAGTACAGATGCCAAAACCTCTAAATGCCATGTAAAATGAGCATTTTTCTCAGCCTTGTATATTTATGTTCAGCTATTTCACTTTAACGGCAATGAAAAGAACGTATTTGTCACTATAAAAGAGTCCACACACAGGAGTTGGAGAAAAATGCTAATTTTAGAAGAAAATATTAAATGGCATTTAGAGGTTTTTGCATCTAAACTCTTCAAATATGTAAATATACTTATTTTTAAAAGACAATTTTTTATCATAATTTTCTTTGGGAAATCTGTTAAAACTTGATTTAAATTAAAAACTGAAGCCTAGGCAAATAACAAACTGGCCGGCGCATTCAACCTTCCTCAGTGAGAATTTATCCATTTGAATAATAAGATAAATTCAAACATAATAATAATAATCCAACTGTTGGTCTTTCAAACCACCTGACCCCCCTTGGCTACACGCATGCTGACCCCCCTTGGCTACTCGTCCCCAGTCCCCACCAATGTCAGGTGCAAACCTACGCCCTTGCATCAGTGTCAGTCAGCGATCTCCAGTTAGGTGTCAAAAGAGCTGTACTTGATGACCAGCACAAAACCGTTCTCGACAGAAGGCACAAGGAACAAAGCGCTGACCCTTTTTGGATCTTCTATTCCAAAAGACACATATCCTGCACTAATTCAGTGTGCTCAGAAATTCCTGACCTTCTTCTGATCTACCTTTGTTTGCGAGAGCTCCTTCTCAGCCTCGGCGATTATAAAGTTAAAGCACCATCTAACTGACCAAAATCTGACAGACTGAGAGCAGCTACAAGTGAACAACAAGCAAATCTTAGGGTGCTTTCACCCCTGTAGATCAATTTTCTTTGGATTAAAATTGTTACAATGTTTATTTTTGTTCTTGGTGCGGTTCCCTTTCACACTACTAAATGGACCAAATTAGGTAAAACAAGTCACGTGTGAGTAAACTCTCCTTACATTGGTCAGAGTTTCAGGGTTTATTTTCGTAACAAATACAGGGTTAAGTGCCACAGACAGATACATTGTTATTTTAATTTATAATGATGAGCAATAAGACATTAATAGCGAAAAGTTGCACTTTATTTTGACACCCACGGACATCGAGCCAAGATCATTTCTTTCAGGCAGTCTCGGAACGATAGATTTGGTGTAGATCAAAGAGGATTTCGGGTTTCGCATATGTCACACGAACCGCGCTAACTTCGTAAACGAGACAGGGTTTCAAAACAAACGCCTAGATGTGAAAGCACCCTTAAAGAACTTGTGAAAGGTATGCAGATTCAGGTGTTTCATTAGTAAAAAAAACACAATGAAATCATTTCAATATGGGTCTGACAGATAAAATTTTGTGTCCTTGATTTTGTGTAGAAATTTAATTTTAATTACCTTTTTAATTTCAATAATTGTACTTGATTTAAATGTATTTTTTTAAACAAATGAATAATATTATTTATATTATTATTCAATTGTATTTTATTTGTTTTCATTCCATTCACATTATTTATATAAGTGTATTATTCCTTTAACTGCATGTTAAACTGTAAGACAAGTAATTGTTATTGTAAATATCAGTAATGCTATGTGCTTATTAAGATAAATTAACATAGTTATAGTTTTTTCATATTCCTTTGAAATGCAATATTTGCTTTGTCTCTAAAATCTTCTTGAAATAAATAAAAAACGTTCAAATTTATATAAGTGGCCCCCTGTATATCATGTGATGGACATTTGGCCCTTAACGCCAGCAAAGTTGAGAACCTCTGCAATGCTTAAGTATTTTAGAGTAGAGCACTCCCAACATCAGCAGATACTCACTGCATCCATGAGTCCTCTGACAGTGGGCGACCGCAACATCAGAGCATCAAACACCTCGTCTGACTCCTTCCTCACGTACAACAGCACTGCAAAACAGACACACATTTGTTCAATTGAATCATAGTTCCACTGAGCTTGACATACAAGTACAGCAAAAAATACCAACACAATTTCATATGGCAGTCCATACAAACTATTTAGCATTTTGGTCAGTTGGTGGCTAATTCATTTGAATTTCATTTAATTGAATTTGAATAGATATGTTTATGAGTAAAGTTAAGGGTGACACTTTATTTATTTACTAAAAATCATACCTGTAAATATCAGTACTTTTGAAGCTTTTAAAAGGCTATTTTATCCTAATTTGTCCCTCAATGTGGCATTTTTAAAATAAAAATACATTTAAAATGTAAAATTGTTAAATAATATAAGAATTTAAAATGCCTATTTTCTTATTGAATGTTGAATGTTTCTTATTAAATTTAATGATCTAGTTTAATTCAGTTATTATTCCAGTCTTCAGTGTCCCAAAAAACTTTCTTATTATTAATATGTGTTGAAAAATATTGGTCTGCTTCATATTATGTGGGAATTGTAATGCAGTATCATTCAAAATGTATTAACGATCATAAAGGACATTTAGTTGTTAAATGGCACCTATTTTACCCCATTTTCAAGATTTAAGATACAGTTTTTTTTTCTGTGTCTCTAAAGAGTGTCTGAAAAGTTTCAGCTCAAACACCAATCAGATAATTAATTATACCTTTCAGAATATTGAAATTTACTGCTCTGACCACTTTGTAGCTGTTTATGTTGCCTGTGCCTTTAGTGCTAGCTCTCCCCACCCACCGTTCCCATATGCCTGTCAGTGTGTCTCCGTCTCGGTCAGATAAACAGCAGACATGAAGGAAGCAGATCCCACGTAAAGTCTGTGAGAAATACTACAGTAAGAAATTTCCCAATGATTATTTGATGTATTTGTTGTGAAGTTAAATCAAGCCTTTCTGGGATGAGTTCTGCGAAGTTCATGCACACACACAGCGGACACACACAGCGCACACGTTAAACTCTGCACTGTTAAACTTTGCACAGCAGATGACACATACATGACAATATCCACTGCTGTATAGCTATTCGTTATGTTAATGTACAAAATAAACAATTTAACGTCCAAAACCAGGATAGAAGCGTCTTCTTTTATAATTGTACTGACATGCGGCTGTGGTAATAAAGTAAAGATGGTAAAATTGCTGTAATTTATTACAAACATGCACTGTTTTAAAAAGATTTTAAACTTGTAAAACCCATTCTTGATCACGTGTGATGATGATTGATGATCACTCATCAACTGATCTTTTAATCCTAGTTGCTTTGCGCATATCTTGTCTTGTTGATATGATTATACTTGTTACTACGGTGACATGTAAGCGCATGGCTGTCAATAATTTTTTTGGGTGTTGAAACCGCACTCCTACATCACGCTGTGGTGGGTCTCAAAATAGAAGGGATTTGGATCCTATTTTAATGACAGGCAATTTAAAAAAAGAGACTTATTTTCATCCAACATGACTGTGGACACACTATACCTACACACAGTTCTGTCTAAATAGTTTACTAAAGTTGAAACAAAGACATTTATACTTTAACAAAATATATATAATAATAAATGCTGTTATTTTGAACTCTCTTCTAAACAAAGAATTCTAAAGAACAAAATGGTTTCACAGTTTCTTTAAAACTATAAAATAGCAAAAATCATAAATATAAGAACCATTTTTAATTTCCTAACAATAATAATTAATACCTAACTGATTCACTCAAAACTGACATTGTAAAATAGTTTTATTTTCCATCAAGATTGGTTTGAAAGCCACACATTAGCACAGTAAATGTGTGTATGTGTGTGTGTGTGTTGTGGCCTGACCTCTCTTCTGTGTGTCTTCTCTGAGCTGTTTATGTGGCGGTGGGCAGAAGTCTTCCTCAGATGACCGGAACATCCTCTTCACCAGCACACTCCTAACACAAACAAACAAAGTGACATCATGATTCTCTCTGAGCAATCAGATGAGCAGATTTCCTCCTCAGTCCATCTCATGCCAATCACCTGAACACAATTTTTTGATGCAATCATGAATTCTAGGAAATGAATAGCCATTTGTTTCAAATTGTTTGTGCCTTTTCATTTTTTCAAGTTTTAAGTAGACAGTGCTCAGCATAACTGAGTACACCCTATTTTGAAAATGATTATTTGTATCCATTTCACAGTGTATATGGGCAATGTATTTTTGGTGCATTTAAACAAAACAGATTTATTAAACAGATATTTTTATTAAAATAATATTTTAGTCACTAAACATATTTTAAAAATTGAAAAATTATACAATTAAATTCTAGCTAAATATTGAAAAAGATACAACCTACAAAATTTCAACAAAATTTTTCAATGTTTTTGCTTCCCTTGATTTTTCCTCTTTTTAAATTCATTTTTAATATTTTTCTATAACATATACGTTTGGGTGCACTAGTTTTTGGACCGTTATCGTACGTTATTTTGTTAGATAAGCTCCAGATTTATATATGCACACATATAATATTGTATAACTTCCTATTAAAAATATGAATTTAAAAGAGAGATTTGGGTGGGGTGTACTTATATATGCTGAGCACTGTACATGTGAGCATAATCAAGATGATTCCCATTCACAATAATTGGAAAAATCTAATAAGTGCTGCATTCCAAATGCCGGGCCAGTAGTTGGGGTTTAAAAATGTAAAACAAAAAACAAACAAACAAAAATAAATATGGCATCCCAGTTTTAGTTTTAAACAAAACAATGCCATAGTTAATAGTTTATAATTTAATAGTTTTGATAGTAGAATTTTCTAAAACTTGCAACTGTATACTAGTTTTTGAAAGTTTGCATTTTCAGTTGGACAAAATGCAATGTAACATAAAGATAAAAAGTTTTTTAGCACCACTTATTAGCTGAGTTTCCGTTGCTGTGCTGATGCACATTACGAAGTATCCTCATGAAAAACAAGTGATGAGAACACAAACTTTCAAATAGAATTCCTTGTAAATTTGCAAAAATATTTACAGAGGTCCCTCGCCATAATGTGGTTCACCTTTTGCAGTCTCGCGGATTGCTTTTGTGCAATTGGACTTTTTTTTACAGTCCATTGTGTTCTGCGTCCTGACCTCCATGGCATGTCTCCTGTACAGTACAAAATGCGTTCAGCTTGCCAGGTTTACATAAATCCCAACATTAGGGGCTCTATTTGTCGAGCCAGTGCAAAGTGCAGGGAGCAAAAGCATTAAGGTTATGTCCGAATCCACTTTTGCTATTTTAAGGATGGAAAAATCTGCTTTGCGTGTGGCGCATGGTCTAACAGGGTTGAGCTTATTCTCTTAATGAGTTATAGGTGTGTTTTGAGAATAAACCAATCAGAGTCTCGCATTTCCTTTAAAAGTCAGTTGCATCGCACCATAGAGCATTTGCTGTTTACATAGCAGACTTTGTAAGTGGAAAAACTGAACACTTCACTAGCGAGAAAACAGTTAAACGGAGCATGTACAGCGTGAGAATGAGAGATGAGCATCCTAATTCTTCAATTTCACTTTCACTCTTGCGGATAGGGAAACGTGTTGTACACACAGACATCCATTAGCCTATACATAATTAATTTATTTTGTTAAGCACAAAGATTTGTTTCAAAACTATTTCTAAATTCAGTTCTAATTTCCAGCAAACGAATAAATGAACAATAATAACGAAGTGTGGTCAAAAAACTAAGTTATATCCAAATACACATGCTGTGCCCCATATGGTCTAAAACCAGACAGGTGGGCATATCTAAGCTTGTTTTAAATAAAACAAATATAAATTTGCATATAATAAATAATACTCCTAATAATACAATTATACAAAAGCAAATTGTCATGAATAAACTAAAAAAGCCCCCCGAGATGAAGAAGGCATGGAGGAAGTGGTTTTTATATTTATGTAGACTAGAAAATAATAATTTTTGTAATATTTTAATCCTTTAAATATTTTTCATTTGTAAAGATATTTGCGTATTGCTGTACATCATGTGTGTATTAAGCAACGTTTAAGCGAGGCGCACAAAAAGCGGCTTTGATCTGGTCTATTGTGCTGTCTATTAAAGTTCCTCAAAATAGCAACGCACCAGCAATGCGCCTTAACACACCTCCTTTCTTAGAACAGAACGCCTATGGGCGCACATATGAGCGCAAATGCATTTGCTATTTTAACAGCGTGGTGCAAACCGTCAAAACGACTCTTGCGCCGAGCTGAAACTAGCAAACAACAATTGCGTCACGCCTTGTGCCGCATTGAGCTATGATAGAGCCCTAGCAGTGTGACTCTGAAGTGCTGCACTGTGTGTTTGCAAGTTTTCTCCCCAAAAAACCCCATAATATCAACAATACCTTCTGCACCGTCAAAGGCACCCACGGTAGCACCCAAAAGGCAGAAGAAAATCCTAGCCATTGCACAAAAAAGTTGGACTTCTGGACATGCTTAAGGAAGGTAGAAGTTACATGAGTGTTTAAACGAGAGAAACATGTGAAAATGTTAATGTCTGTCTGAGAAAAGTGTTAAGTGAAAAGCTATAATAATTGTAGAAATTAAAGCTGATGTGGATTTCACCTATTGCAAGTTATTTTTAGAACATAACTCCCGCGAATAATGAGGGACCACTGTATTTATAAATATTATTATAGACTTGTAATGACAGGGTAACTAACTTTGAACATTACACCCGCATGGTGAACCAAATATCTCGATTATGCTTGCCTTGTTTGCTGTTGGCTACTAGGTTACCAATACTACAGTAAACCACTCTAACTTGACACCTAATTCACATTTTCCCCATTTTTTGTGAACTTAGGAAAAATGGGAACCCAGCTATTTTCAATAATGAAAATTTAGCATGATTATTACGATGTTCATGGTGATTTAAGAACATTTTCTTTTTTAAACCATAAATACTAAAAGAAAAACATGAAACTCACCCCTCACATTCAATTTCCTCTGTATTGAATGCAAATACCTGCAAAAAGATGCACATGGATTTCAAATGAATCTCCTGTGAACATTTATACTCTCTGTAACACTGAGAAGAAGCCTTTAAACAGACACTACAATGACCAGCCCAGCACACATCCTTCCTACTAAACAAATGTCACCAAAGTATCCAAGATACACACAATCACACGCTTCATGAGGAGGCTAACAGTGACCTTTCATGTCAGGTTTTGAAAGGTCAGTGGCTCTCTAATAAGTCTCAGTCTCATTACACACACAATGAACTGCCAAGGTCTTCATGACAGTTCTTTAATGAGCCTTTTTAGACTTCAGGAAGTAAACTCTGAGAGCATTTCTTAAGCATCTGCAAAATAGCAGAGGTTTTTTACACACACACACACACACACACACACACACACACACACACACACACACACACACACACATATATACAAAAGGTGTGATCTGGTCATTGAGTGTGGGTTTCAGAATGACTTATACCTGGCCTGCCCTCTGTAGGTTCCCAAAGTGCACATCCGGGATAAAGAGAACTGGCTGGGCATCCAAATCAGTCATCGTTTTGAAGAGGGTGCTGTCACATTTTTTCGGGACAGTAACGGTCCCGCTGCCTCCATCCTTTCCTGATGGGACAATGTCAATTAATCATATTGATAATAACAGTGGTGACTCATCCTGAACTACACAATCTTCTGTCCAATCATATGTTACCAACTGCCACAAACTAGTAAAGCTTAGCTGTGATTAGGGCTGAATAATATATCGTTTGAGTTTCAAAATCGCAATGTGTGTGTCTGTAATAGTCATATCGCAGGATTGGATTATTTATTAAAGATCAAAAATGATTTAATATTGTCAGCGCCAGTGGTGTTGTGGTTAGGGCATTAACACATGCACTCTGGTGCTCACGGCGACCCGAGTTCGATTCCGCATCGTGGTCCTATGCCGATCCTTCCCCTCTCTCTGCTCCCCATGTTTTCCTGTCTATTCTCTCTATTTTTTTATCCAATAAAGGTGAAAACCAAAAAAAAAATTATAAAAAAAAAGTAATTAAATATGATCATTTTTAATATATATGCATGATGGCCACGTTATTTAACATTTAATTGTTTCATTTCTGTACTTGAATAATGTAAAACATGAAGTAGTTTATTTATTTATTTATTTATTTATTTATTTATTTATTTATTTATCTATTTATTTATTTATTTATTTATTTTCTTTCACAGGCTACGCAGTGGCGCAGTAGGTAGTGCTGTTGCCTCACAACAAGAAAGTCGCTGGTTCAAACCTCAGATGGCATTTCTGTGAGGAGTTTGCATGTTCTCCCTGCGTTCGTGTGGGTTTCCTCCGGGTTCTCCGGTTTCCCCTACAGTGAATTGGGTAGGCTAAATTGTCCATTGTGTGAATGTTTCCCAGGTATGGGTTGCGGCTGGAAGGGCATCTGCTGTGTAAAAACGTGCTGGATGAGTTCATTCCACTGTGGCGACCCCGGGTTAATAAAGGGACTAAGCCAACAAGAAAATGAATGAATGAATAATTTTTCACAATTCATGCAGACACACTGCACAAAAAAAGACTTGATCATGTAAGTCGATCTAAATTAGTAGAATTTGCACAACGTGTGTATCCGCAATAGTCACATCGCAAAGATATGCAATGTCCAGTCTGAATTATAATTGCCCAGAAGCTACAGAAATGTATTTAATCACTCTATTTATATAGACTTTATATGATTTCTGCAGGCTGCACTGTGGCGCAGTGAGTAGCACGACCACCTCACAACAAAAAGGTCGCTGGCTTGAGCCACGACTGGGTCAGTTGGCGTTTCTGTGTGGAGTTTGCATGTTCTCCCCGTGTTCATGTGGGTTTCCTCTGGGTGCTCCAGTTTCCCCCACAGTCCAAAGACATGCGGTACAGGTAAATTGGGTAGGCTAAATTGTCTTTAGTGTATGTGTGTGAATGAGTGTGTATGGATGTTTCCCAGTTATGGCTTGCATCTTGAACGACATCCGCTGCTTAAAACATGTGCTGCAAAAGTTGATGGTTCATTCCACTGTCGTGACCCCAGATTAATAAAGGGACTAAGCCGAAAAGAAAATGAATGAATGAATGATTTATGCCAAAAAAAAAAAAACATTTCTAGAGTATTTGTCTTGTTTCTAGTCCAAACATCTACATTTCAGAGCAAAAACTTGAAAAAGAATATTACGCTTAACCCACTGGCAGATAATTTCCTTAAAACAAGCAAAAAAAAAACAAAAAAAAAACACTTTATTTTTTTTAAAACGAAACAATATTTTTACTTGCTCTCAGAATGTTTTTGATATTCAGACTAGAAACAAGACAAAATAAAGTAAGAAAAGCTTTTGTTGCATTGTGATTATTTAATTTCTCAACATAAAACTGGTAGACTCCCCAGAAAACCGTCAAACAAAGCTATTCAAATTATCGTCTGAAACTGTATTTATATCGCAATATTTATCGCAGAAAAATAAAATATCACAATATTAGATCAATAATCTAAATTAATAAAATCTTTCCAAATAATAATTCAAATCATCTGGTCAAATGATATTCATTTCGCAATATATGTATTGCGGCCCAAAAGGAAAAAAAAGAAGGAATAAAGAAACAAAAAAGGGAACAAAGCAATTTATCAGAGGGCAGGGGTGTCCAAACTTGGTCCTGGAGGGCCAGTATCCTGAGTTTAGCTCCAACTTGCTTCAACACACCTGTCAGGAAGCTTCTAGTCTATCTAGTAAGAGCTTGATTAGCTGCTTCAGGTGTGCTTGATTAAGGTTGGAGCTAAACTCTCCAGGACACCGACCCTCATGGACCGAGTTTGAACACCCCTGCCCTCTAATAAATCGCTTTGTTCCCTTTATGTTTCTTTATTCCTTCTTTTCATCTTCTCTTTCTTAAATAATAAAGAGACTTTAGCTACATCAAATCTTGGGCCGCGATACATATATTGCGAAATGAATAAACATAACCGCTTTGTTTCTTTTTTTGTGGCCTGAGTTTGGACACCTATGTCATAGGGTTTGATTACAGTATCAAATCAAAATACATTTGATGTATATTATTTGAAATGCCATACTTACATACTTATTCCCAGGGCCATTTATATGGAAGTTGATGTTTAGCTGCGAGTAACTAGTTTTTATAAGATGAATTATTAGCCCTATGCTCAAACCCACAACCTGAAGGACTAGGACATATACACATAACCTACGGACAATTTAGCTTACCCAATTCATCGACAGTACATGTCTTTGTCTTTTCATGACTGTTTCCACATACACACCCTTACACTGGAATACAGCCAGGTTTGATCAGGTATGAATGTGTTCAGTGATCAGATCACAAATAGTCCTCCAAAACACATTACGGCACATTACGTTTAAATTATATATGCATTTCTCTGCCTTAAAACTACACATATATCAAATCAAAAAGCTGTATATTGTACACTGTTGTTTTTTCAAATATCCATTCTTGCAGCCACCAGAGGGAAAATCATTGACTGCACACAAACATCCTGCTTAAAGCTTCCAAAGGCAACAAAAAAAGTTTAGTATTGTTAAACTACTGAGATATTGTAGATAATATTGTACATAATATTGTAGTGTTGGTAGCATGTCAAGATGCACTAAATCCAAGGCAATTACACCTACTAGTAACTATTAAGTATCAAATTAATTTAGAGTTTAGTGCTTGTAACAAATACTGTAACAAACTTATTGGTGATTTAAAGAGGGTTTCGGCAGGTAGATACCAGAACACCCGGAGAAAACCCAATACAGGGAGAACATTCAATCTCCATACAGAAATGCCAACTGACCCAGCTGGGGCTTGAACCAGCAACCCTCTAGCTGTAAGGTGACAGCACTACCCACTGAGCCACCGTGTCGCCCTAGCAATGTCATACTTTTTCCCAAGGTGTCACACTTTTTTGTGTCAAGTCTTAAGTTAAACATGAGTGTCTC
Source organism: Danio rerio (assembly GCF_052040795.2). Lineage (NCBI taxonomy): Eukaryota > Metazoa > Chordata > Actinopteri > Cypriniformes > Danionidae > Danio > Danio rerio. Next base: position 13,373,288 of record NC_141039.2, on the reverse strand, counting down.
CATAAAGTGTATCTCCTTTACAATTAATTTCCAGTTGTGTTATTATTTCTCATAGGCTCGAACAAATTCTCTCATTTCAAGATATGATGAAATGAATGAATAATCCAATTCTTCTCCAGTTATCTTTTTAATTTCAATAGCTATTTCACACCAAAAAAATCTGTATTTTGGGGCGAACTCAAAAAAATGTGATAATGATTAGCCATTGAGGTTCCACATTGTCTCCAACAAAAGCCCAGACTTTCTATACCCATTCGTAATCCTGACTGTTTATGACTAAAGAATCTCATCAGATTTTTCCATCCAAACTAACTGAAGCCTCTTAATTAAACTTTTGTTACGTATTTTTGGGGTCTGTAATTGTCCAAATTGTCTCCTTTCTTTCCTGATAAGAAGATGTCAGTTGGACAAATTAATGATAACAATGGTGACTCATCCTGCACCCCACAAGCTTCAGTCCAATCGTATGTTACTAATAGCCACAAATTGATAAAGTACAGCTGTGATGTAACTAAAGCCTCTTGATTACACTTATTTTGTCACATACTTTTCAGACCATAATTGTCCAATTGCGTCCTTTCTTTCCTGAAGATATGATGTCAGTTGAACATAGTGATAATAATTATGGTGACTCATCCAGAAATACAAAAGCTTCTACCCAATCATGTTACTAACTCCCGCAAACATGTAAAATATAAGCTGCTTGATTATTTCAAATGATAGCCGATCATTTAATTGGAAATATGTCAAAACAGGAAATCACATTGTGTGTTCTTTAAAGCTTATGTTTATGAACAGGAAATGTGCTTCACACCTTTTGTCTTCTTGCGGTTTTGTTTCCTCTCCTCATCTCTGATCTTCCTCTCCGCTCCCTGAGCCACAGAATGACAGAAAGGCATACAGAAAAGAGAAATTAGAAACACTAGCATGTCTGTAATGACCACAAGGTGGCGCTAGAGTCATGGAGATTCAGACCAAGAGCACACAATGACGTCTAAATGAATTCACCTGACCCAGTAAAGCTGTAGATTACTGCACTGTGTATTATATAGGTGATGAAGCATATGGAGTGCTGAGGAATGACATGTTTTTCCAGGCCAAAATGAGTTTCATTTGGTTTCACTGTCCTCAAGTTAATGGATTTTGTGAATGGGATTTTGATTGAACTGACAAAATAAGGTCTGTGTTTAACACAAATTCAAGAAGTTATCTCATTTTTGGAATATATTTAAAACCATTTTTTTTAATCATTTGATTATGTGAACAAAATGGACGTTACAGTTCCTTATATATCTTATTTCTCCAAAATAATCCAACAGCCAATGGAAATATCTCAAGGGAACTGCATTATTGTTTCTATCATAACAGTTCTCCATGACTGTTTCCACATACACACCCTTACACTGGAATACAGCCAGGTTTTAGATTAGATTCAACTTTATTGTCATTACACATGTACAAGTACAATGCAACGAAAAGCAGTTTTATTAGGTATGAATGTGTTTGCAGTGATCAGATCACAAATAGTCCTCCAAAACACATTACCGCACATTACGTTTAAATTATATATGCATTTCTCTGCCTTCAAACTACACATATATCACATTAAAAAGCTATAGATAGAATATGCAGCCACCATATTCTATCAACAGAGAGAAAAATCATTGACTGCACACAAACATCCTGCTTAAAGCTTCCAAAGGCAACAAAAAAAGTTCAGTATTGTTAAACTACTGAGATATTGTAGATCATTTTGTACATAATATTGTAATGTTGGTAAAAGATCAAGATGCACTAAATCCAAGGCAATTATACCGACTAGTAACTATTAAGTATCAAATTAATTTAGAGTTTAGTGCTTGTCACAAATACTGTAACAAACTTATTGGTGATTTAAAGAGGGTTTCGGCAAATTTCATCAAGTCAAATATAAGACTTTTTAAGACCCTTTTAAGTCCATTACGAATTACATTTTAGACTTATAAAGGGCTAAACTCAAAAGATTATTTCTAATGGCCCGGTTAGGCCAATGGATTTTTTATTTTTTTTTGTCTTGTCAACAAATGCAATTATTTCTTAGCAACATACTTTAATGTGTCAAAACATGAAAACTCTAGTTGTATTCTCTCTTTTCAACATAATATTTCTGTTTGACAAAAAAAAATGACAAGTTTAACATTGGTAAAAGTATATTTATTGTAGAGGGAATTACATAAATAATCAAAAGTAAATATTTGTTGGTTTTTGGCTCAAATTGATTGAGTATGACTTTTGTTCAACCGAATGATTTTTCTGTAATAAATCCTAAAGTTTCATGCCTATTTATAAATATAATGTCTACTTTCCCTTGCTTTTGTAAAGAGTTTTGTATGAATGGAATATAACATAAAAGGATATATTGCTCTGTTATTATAATGACAAACTGTGTAACTGTTTTTAGATTTCTTTCCCTGGGATTTAGAGAGTTATTTGGAGGGATTGCTGTAAAATAATTCGAACAGCTATTGTAAATTGTATCTCTTTGCAATGAAAAACTTAAATAGAAACTTAAATATTTTTAAGAAGGATGGATTAGGATAGATTGTTGGTGATTGGATGAATGTTGGCCTGATTGTGTAGCTTTACTTGGGCAGAGGAAAATTAAGACCTGTTGAAAAATGATTTAAGACACAAAATCTTTAGAAACTAAAATTTTGTTTTTAAAATTTAAGACATTTTAAGACTTTTTAAGACTCCGGATACCATGTTAAAAGAATGTTATGCAAATTATTATTTAAGCCGTTTCAAAATAATTCAATCTCTTCCACATTTTCTGCATTGTCTCAGAAAATTGCATCTGCTGTCCCGCAAACAAACAATAACCATGTGGTCACCCTAATTATGCAGCTTAACTGCAAGTGTGGATGACATTACGGACTTATTGGATGACTTATTAAAACATTCCTATTTAAACCTGGTGTTTTAATGCCACTTTTTTTATCCAACCACTTGAGGGAGGGCAGTGTATGAACTTTCTCAAGTTTTTTTTTATCTAGAATTGATAAAAAGTCTCACATTTAACGTACACATTAATGCAAAGAAAGAGTAAAGTGCAGAAAGCAGCAGCTTTCATTTGTGCTCTGATATCTACAAAACTACGTTGAATATTGTTATAGAATGAGTGCTGATGAAAGGATATATGTGATGCCTTTGAAAGCTTTTTTTAACTAAAGTTATTAATTCAGACAGTAGAATTTAAATCCAATCTGGCTTGTGCATGAAAAAACACTTCCTATGATATTTACAAATTAGGTCAGTAGGTCTTTAGTGGCTAAATGAACAAAATTTTCCATATGTGTTTGTTTACTAAACTAATCAAATACATTTTCAACTGCCTCTGGTAGTGGTTGAAAGCTCAAACATTTACCATGTTTTACACTTATGTTCAGACTGACAAAAATGCATCTTAATAAGTGTAAATAAGGTCATCTAGTTCGAGGTCAGGGTTCACCTTGTCACAGAAGACCTTGATCTGGCAGTAGGCTCTGTGCAGGGGTTTGTTACTGCGGTTGTTGTAGCTGTAGGTGTCAATCTGTATCATCAGAGGAAGACCTTTCACCCCCTTCTGAGAGGAGAAATCTGTGCTTAGACAGTTCACCGTGATGAAGATCTAACAAACAGAAAGGAAAGCAGAAGCAGTTCAGTTCCCCATAAAAAACTTGTGTAATAAGCAATTTGACTACTTTATTAATAGTGTCCTTTCATGCACTATACACTGACATTTAAATTGGTGTAGAACTTTGACATTTTTAAAATAATTAATTAACAATAATTATTGTTCCAAAGCAGCTTTACAAAAAGTGTGTGTTAAGCCCAGGTCAGATCACATGATTTTGTCACGATTTCGGCACAATTTCCTTGACGTAGGGTGTCGTGGGCAGTCATAAATGACAAATGGATGTAATGACACAGGGTTTAACCATTTCTTTTTGTGTAATGTGACATAGTTCATGACAACCAATAACCATGCCAGCGATGCCTCGTGACACCATCTCAGAAAGTCTAGCATGTGTAATCTTTTCCCCAATCTATAAGACGAGCTTCGTAATGTGGGTGACACTGGGCAATAGAAGCACATAATTTCTCAGTTATATCTGTGGGTGCTGCCATTAATTCTTGGGTCAGGTAATCAAAAAAAAAGGCTGCATATTCACTTATGGGTGGGTCTCAGGTGGATAATATCAATCATTTGTTATGCAAACTTTAACTTCTCTCAATAAAACATTAAAGTGTTTTAACCAATTTTATTTGAACGACTGGCACAAATATGCAGACATCTCCATTCTCACAACGAGTTTCTGAGCTCTCTCAGCCTTTCAACTGAGTTTGTTCTTCAGAGGTAATCTGGAAACACTTCAGTACTACTAATACTTTGTAAAAGCCTGACATGCTTATTCAAATTACCTGAGTAAACTAATTAAATTAAAACTCACTGGCAATGGATGATTTTGTCATTAACAATGAAAACAGTTTAATATAAGTTTCTCTGAAACTGCGAATATTTGACTTTAATTTCATTTAGGCTAGATTTTATTTTATTTAACAAACCAGTTTGTGTTTTGGTGCTGAAGCAAATAGTGGACTTGTTTTGAAGCACTTTACCTCAGATGTTATTCGTTATTTTTCTTTATCTAATAAATAGCTGACCAACAAAAAATACATTAAAATTAATATACAAATTATACCAAATGAAATTTGTTTCAAAAAGATTTTTTTTCCAAGAAAAATATTCAAATATTTTTTTGGTTTGTGCCCATCCACTTGGCTACTCTGTGCGGTGATGATTTGTTTCGCTTATTTAATTATTGCTTCAATGTTATTGATGTATCACATACCTCTGTCATATATTTGCAAATATTTTTAATACGTCATTAATACGTCATTTTAATACATCATTAATACGTAATTTATACGTCATTTTAATACGTCATAAATACGTCATTTTAATACGTCATTAATACGTCATTTTAATACATCATTAATACGTCATTTATACGTCATTTTAATATGTCATTAATACGTCATTTTAATACGTCATTAATACGTCATTTTAATACATCATTAATATGTCATTTATACGTCATTTTAATACGTCATTAATACGTCATTTTAATACGTCATTAATACGTCATTTTAATTAGTCATTAATAAGTCATTTTTCTTGAGCATTTGATTTTTCCATGGTGTTGATGTGCTTTCATTTTCTCTCTCACTCGTGGCAAGTTAAGGTGAGGGAGTGTTTAATTAGCAAGCCATGGCTGGAAAATATAGGCTACATTTAGATATAAAGGAAAACATCTTAATAATAAAAAGCAAATACATGTTTGATACTATAAATGTCATAACAAGGACATAATGAAGATTATTTGCCAGCAAGCATCAGTGTTTATTGAGATTGAAATACTGTTTAAAATATTCAATTAAGATAAGAAATATTGTTATAGCAACAGCTTTGGGAAATAACGCTCGTCATAGAAGTCACAGGATGAAGGATCATGAAGCAATGTGTAGTCTGGCACATTTTTACTCACGACAAGTCAAGATTTAATCAAGACAAAATCACTAAATCTGGCATAGTGACTTTTGTAACTGATGACAAAAATTGTGTGATTTGAAAAATCCATGTGAATCCAAATGTTAAAAAAGTAGGGTAGAGTATAGCTGTCAAGCGTATCCATTACTAATTTGAAGTTATACAAAATAATGTCCATTTTCAAATCTATGATCTATCTGATATCTATTTCATTCTTTTATTTATATAATTTTTTTGTAATCTCAAAAACATTTATGAATTTTTTCATCTGTTGAACCAAAACAATATTTTGAAGAATGTTGGAAAAAAAGAAGCCATTGACATCCATAGTAGGAACGAAAAAAAATACTACCAACATCAATGGCTGTTTATTTCTTTTTAACATACTTCAGTACATATTTGCTTTTGTTCAACAGAATAAAGAAATTTAAACAGGTTTGGAACGAGTGGAGAATGAGCAAATGACAGAATTTTCATTTTGGTGAACGGTCTCTTCAAATAGAAACAAAGAAACTGCAATTAACAACAGTGCTGTTATGATATGCAAAGCAGGTTTATCGCTGTGCATCTTTATGCACATTTACCAGACTTCTGTATAAGAACTGCCATATTCATATTTTCGGCTTGTTCCGGTTTGACCTACAGTCCTGACCGTTGAAAGTGCTGCTTGTTTTTCACCCACCCGCCACCTACACACGCAAAACAGGTACCTGCCTCGACACGTCTATCTGTACCACTGATTGTACAGAAACAACCTTCAGACTTCACATTAAAAACTAAGGCGTTTTTCTGCACAGAAAACTTCTTTCTCCACTTGAAATATCAGTTTATATTTAAGGAAGATTCAATTTGATCTCAAATGCAATCTTTGATTATTTACAATTGCATTTGCAAAAATTCTTTTTAGCCTCTGCCTCCTTGGAAACAGTCTTGCCCGCTAAATATTTACGTGGTTAGTTATTAACAGTTTCATATAATCAGCCATTACCAATGCCAGAGGACAAGAAAGAGGCTATCGTTAAGTGAAGCATGCTAATGAAAGAAAACTGACCTAAAAACTGACACTGCACACTTAGATGGCATAGGAAAAACTTCCAAGCAGCAGAAAATGTGAGAAAATGTGGCACTGATGAGTATGCAATGCAAATCAATGATAGTCACCAGTTTGCTGGCATCTTTCTGATTACTCTAACCTACTCTAATGCATCAGAACACAATATGGATTAGTGAACATAGCAACTTGCAACTAAAAAGTAATTACATAAAAGTGTTACATAATATTCAACACACATCTTTTCATGTGCACTGCAAAAATATGACAAAAAGCCTAACAACAGATATTTTTGTTAATTTAACTAACTAAGTTAATTTAACTAAGTTAATCAGTTAAGTTTTTCTAAATTTAACCAATTAATTAATACTAATATGTTACTTCTGGAGTCAGCTTGACTGATGTAAGTTCATCAAATTAAAATATTTCAGGCAGCAAGTATTTTTTAGAGTTTTAGCATCTTGTGATAACTGTGTTTTAAGTGTCTTGAAGCAGTAGTTTACATTTTGATTTGAGAAAACAAAATGTATCAGACATCTTTTTATGTTACATAAAATCTAATTTATTCTGTGGATTTTTAATGAAGAATGAACATACAAATGGCTTATATGTTAATAATAATGGCTTGCAAAAATATATACAGCCAGTACGTTTAAAAGTCATTGGCCAATGGTGGATTTGGAACGTAGATATATACGCTAGATACCCCATAGGGACCCTTATCATGCGTCAATAGTGCTGCCACATTTGCACAGTGCTCCCAGGACAAATGTCATTCAACCGCAGTAGTCAAGACTAAAGGAAATCTGAATTTAGTGGTGTATGGGTGTAGTAACGAGCAAACAAAGAAGACAAAGTATAAAGGCAGAACATTTCATAGGGAAGATTTCGTTTTTTTATGTTTTTGTATGTTACAAACTTTTGTGCAAAACAAGTAACATTATTGATGCTTAAACAGTCACTTTCTGCAGAGACCATACGGCAAAGTAGCACCAACTTGCTCTAAATTCTAGCCTTATGCTAGTTTTGTTAAATAAAATCAGCAAACAATGTAAATGAAATATGACAAGAAGATGTAGTGCTAGAAAGTAGTGCAGTGCTAAACACTTTTATTATTATTGTCGGCTAAGTGAAGTACAGACTTGTTTTTGAAGTAATTTATAAGGCTGCCTGGTAACATAGCAATGCCTGCACCTCAATGTGCATACTGTCCATCCTAAATTATTGAATATTACAAATGTTATACCATTTCGATCAGTAAGGTGGATGTGCACATTGAGACACGGGGATATCAGTAACAATTTACAATAAGGTTCATTAGTTAATGCATTTACTAACATGAAGTAATCATGAACAACACATGTACAGCATTTATTAATCATAATTGAACATTTACTAATGCATTATTAACATCCAAGTCCATGCTTGTTAACATTAGTTAATGCACCATGAGTTAACATGAACTAACAATGAACTACTGTATTTTCATTAACTATTGTTAACTAGCATGAACAAATACGGTAGTAAACGTATTGTTCCTTGCTTGTTAATGTTAGAAAATGCATTAATTAACATTAACTAATGAACCTTATTGTAAAGTGTGACCGGTATATCAAACCGCTTTTTTAGTGATGAGCGAAAAGCTTAGATGATGAGTGATAAGCTTAGGTGAAAAGTGATATCGATGTTCCTCATGAGTCATTCACAAACTGATCGCTCCCTCGTTTGGAATTAGAAGTAAAAGCAGGACAGGAGATGTGACTCAAGACATGGATTAGTTCAAATTTAACAGGGAGGGAGGATAATACATTTACATGCACACAAACACACACTCTCTTTGTCGGCAATGCACGCGCGGTCACATATCCATCGATGTAGAAAATGGATGTAATTAAAATAAATATTTGCATATTGACCAATGGGAAAACTCCCGATTGTAGATAGATGTATATATGTGTATATATATCTCCAGATAGCCAGTCCTACACTATACCTGGGTCCCACATTCATTTTAAAGGAGCGCTACTGTCACCGACTCGGTCCCAGTCACTCCCCTCGCTGGCCAGCAGAGGCCGCCATCTCCGGACTTCTAGCATTACATCATCCACTTACGCTGATTGTGCACACACCTGTCCTGAATTTAGATAACGACCCACGTACCCTATTTAAGCCGCACTCAAACACTGGTTCAGTGCAAAGTCTTGTTTAGCCCCAGCCAGCATTTCTGAGCGTTATTCCCTGCCTGATTCCTCGTGCATTACTCCAGCCTGTTTCTGACTCTGCTTCGCCTTCTGCCTGCCCACGACCCACGCCTGATACACGGACTCTGATACTCACTGCCTGCCCACGACCCACGCCTGATACACGGACTCTGATACTCAATGCCTGCCCACGACCCACGCCTGATATACGGACTTTGATACTCGCTGCCTGCCCACGACCCACGCCTGATATACGGACTCTGATACTCGCAGCCTGCCCTCGACCAATGCCTGGTAAACCCCTCTGTGTCTATTCACCGCCAGTCTTAATACTTCTCAGACTATTGTTGATGTGTGTTTGCACTTTAGTGCATATTGTGTGTTTTAGTAAAAGCTTGACTAATAAATACTGCATAATGGATCCCTCCGTGTCAGTCTCCTCGTTACAGCTACCCTGTAGGAAAATGGCAGCTCTAATGAAGCATTCCTTCTAATAGACAACAACAGCATAGAAGGCATATAATGTAAATAACTATCGATGTGGAAAATGTTGTATGCTTAATCAATAGCCATGATTCTTTACCACTGAACTGACATATTAGAATGATTTTATCATAATTTATTTAGGGCTGGACAATATATCGATTCAGCAGTGATATTGCAATGTGCACATCCACAATAGTCACATCGCAAAATCTGTCCAGTCAGGATTAGTAGACCATCAGGCACCACAGGTCAGACACTGGGTTTTGTGAGGTTCTTGCACAGTTTATCTATAGTAGAGTGAAAGCGTATTATTTACATGTGTCTAAATGCCTGTTTGAGAATTTTTAAGTAATTTAAAAAGTTTGTAGCTTTAACGAATATTAATGTAACATTTGTGGATTGACGATGATGAACACCGTAATAGCAGATCCAAATGCAGCATTTATTCAGCAGGATTGTCATAGAGGCAGAGATCATAGCAGGTTGCAAACAGTACAATAAAGGTTATACAAAATCGTAGTCAAGCAGGCTAAGGATCAATACACGGAAGAACAAAGGCGAGGCTCGGAACACGGAAGACTAGACAGGAAAATACTCAGACATGAAAACATTACAATATAGCAAGGCTAAGTCCCGAGGTGTTTGTGCGTGAAGCTTAAATAGTGTGTGTAATCAGTCCTTGACAATCCTCCAGTGGCGTGTGTGCAATCATTCAGGATTAGGAACATGTGTGCATGAGCGGAGTGCATGTATGGAGTTGTAGTCCATGAAATTGCGAATCTGTAGTCCATTAGCGCTTGTGAGTGTTTTCCAGCAATCTAAAGCACTTTAGATCGCTGGAAAACACTCACAAGCGCTAATGGACTACAGATTCGCAATTTCATGGACTACAACTCCGTGACAATTAATTTAATTGTATTGTTAAAATGATGAAGACTAAAGTGTTATTTCACATTTGATTATTCAATTTCTTTACCCGAATACCATTATACTTTCAAGAAAACCTTCAAGCATTGTTTATTTCATTTGTATCTTTGCACTACTGTATTTTCTATGCTTGTTATATATTATTTTATGCAGATACTCTCACCATTAAAATCATCCCAATCAAAATTGGTTTCTTTTCCAAATAGAGCTATTCATGTAACATGGTGGAATTGTATTTATATTGCAATATACAAATGAAGTCAGAATTATTAGCGAACCTTTGAATTTTCTTTTCTTTTTTAAATATTTCCCAAATGATGTTTAACAGAGCAAGTAAATTTACACAGTATGTCTTATAATATTTTTTCTTCTGGACAAAGTCTTATTTGTTTTATTACGGCTAGAATAAAAGCAGTTTTTAATTTTTTAAAACTCATTTTAAGGTCAATATTATTAGCCCCTTCAAGTTATATTTTTTTCCGATAGTCTACAGAACAAACCATCATTATACAATAACTTGCCTAATTTCCCTATCCTGCCTAGTTAACCTAATTATCCCAGTTAAGCCTTTAAATGTCACTTCAAGCTGAATAGAAGTGTCTTGAAAAATATCTAGTCAAATATTATGTACTGTCATCATGGCAAAGATAAAAAAAAAATCAGTTATTAGAAATGAGTTATTAAAACTATTACGTTTAGAAATGTGTTGAAAAAAATCTTCTCTCCGTAAAACAGAAATTGGGTAAAAAATAAAAAACTAAATATTGTATCGATGGTTTTTCCAATAACATTCTGCCCAAAATTCCTTTGTACCAAAATTTCATTTAAAATATTCTATCAAAAATGTATCATCTTATTGAGCATAAGAGACTTTTTCCACACAAAATGATCCTGCCAACCCCAACATTCGTAATGTTTTATAGGCAAAAAAGTCAAAAGGGTTTGCTCCATGGTTGAACTACTTGTAAAAGAGACCGAGTCTTTCCACACTCCAACGAGGACATAATTTCCACCTCACAGATCAATGGAGTTTATGGCTTCCTCTATTCCAGTCTGCCGTGATGAGAACTTTGAAGGGACTTGTAATAAAAGTTGAGAGTATGTTAGGTCAGAGTATGAGATGCTTATCAGATCAAACTGAGAGCGTTTTACACCCCACTGCATGCTTTTACACGGACTCTGCCTCAAAAAAAAAAAAAAAAAAAGAATCCATTTAAATATCCAACCAAGGGCGGCTGCAGTATATTCCACATTAATAGGTTTTACCAGTGTGAGTTGGCCCGATAAAAAGCAAATGTTTGCATAGAGTTTTAGTTGACTATGCTTCAGAGGCGAGTGTTTGAACTGAGCTTGTATTGCAACAGAAGAGCCACAATAGGAGGGCAGGACTCTACCTGTGAGGCTGGGAGGATCTGGACACCGTTTGTATGCATTTGGCCATGTACACAAACCTGAACCCATTGCTGCTCTGAGTAGCGTACAGCTGAAACCCGAGACTCATTTCAGGGGAAAACAGAGGTTTAAATTAATACGCAGGACTGGGGGGGAGATGCACCAGGGTGAAGATGCTATACAGGACTTTTGAGGAGTGTTCAACAATAGGAGAGAGACAATTGCGTGTAAAATACACATATCAGATGTCGCAACACTCCACCCTGTGTGTCACATACAATGGTGGTTGTGCGTTTGAATAAGAGTTTGTGGAAAAAAATAAATGCGCTAATGTAGTGGGACTGAAAACTGAACCTTTGGTTGAGTTAAACAACTACACCTGCCTTTTCATCATCCATGACAACCATAAATGCCACCAGGATGTCCATAAACCCAAAACACACATACAGTGGAGAAGGCGTTTATTGTAAATTTGCCATTCCACCGCCGAACCTTCAGTGAATACACAGTATTGGTGCTGGGTGGCTTACCTTGGCCTCCTCGTTCAGGTCCCAGGTGAAAGACACAGCGTTGTATGCAATTTCTTCAATATTTCCAATTGTGTTGAAGCTCTCCTTGTAGTCAGCTGTTGGAGAAACAGGAAAAGTCAGTTCTAATCCTGGCTGGAGATACACACATACAACCCGGATATGTTGTGTTTTGGATACCAGGTTTACTAGGTTACAGCGTTGCACTTGACAGCTAATAAAAGCCCCCTATACTCTCCACCTACTGACCAAATTCTTTAACATGACAGATTGTTAATAAAACATGTTATTCAGTGGGAATTTGAATTATGAAATCTAAAATTGTATGAAAAAAATTTTAAAAGCACAAAATTCTCTTGCCAGTTCTGATTCTAGCACAAGCCCACAGTATTCAGTGTGGCTCCAGATTAGAAACGAAAGTTGTTTGCCATTGTCTCCTTTTATGTTCCTACCGTATGTAAATCATGCATGGTTATTTCGCAATAGATCAAAATATCAGAATGCTGTTGCAAAAAGGTTTGTTTGAGTTTTAACAAGGTAAGTTTGACTCTTGGGTTTTCAAGCTTAAGAAGAATCACAATGATACAGATCAGAAGTGCGTTTCCTAAACAACAAGGTAACTTGCGACTGAACTACCATAATACGCTGCAGTGTTTGGAAAAAGAACGTTGTAGTGATGAGTGTTTCCCAAAACCGTAATTTCTCAGAGTCGCAGATCTATCGTTTGATGCACGTTAGTGGTGCTATAAAACGTTCACAATGACGCTCTAAACAGGGTGGAGTAACAAGTTCTGTAGATAAAAAAACCTTTTTTGTGCAAATTATATTGTTTTTCATGCACACACATAAAAAATACAATATTAGGCTAGTTTTGGTAAAAACATGCACTCATTTTCCATATTAATTTAAATATACTGTTGAAGTCAGAATTATTAGCCCCCCTTTGATTTTTTTTTCTTTTTTAGATAGTTCCCAAATTATGTTTAACAGAGCAAGTAAATTTACACAGAATGTCTGATAATATTTTTTCTTCTGGAGAAAGTCTTATTTGTTTTATTTTGGCTAGAATAAAAGCAGTTTTAAAATTTTTATAAATCATTTCAAGGACAAAATTATTAGCCCCTTTAAGCTATAATTCTATTTCATAGTATACAGAACAAGCCATTGTTATACAATAACTTACCTAATTACCCTAACCTGCCTAGTTAACCTAATTAACCTAGTTAAGCCTTTAAATGTCACTTTAAGCTGTATTAAAGTGTCTTGAAAAATATTTAGTCAAATATTATTTACTGTCATCATGGCAAAGATAAAATAAATCAGTTATTAGAAATGAGCTATTAAAACTATTGTGTTTAGAAATGTGTTGAAAAAATCGTCTCTACGTTAAACAGAAATTGGGGAAAAAAATAAACAGGGGGGCTAATAATTCAGCGGGGCTAATAATTCTGACTTCAACTGTATGTAAATGGCACATATGGCCTATACATGTTTTCTTCACAAATATTATTGAGAATATTCCAGATTCTATTCTAAAACATGAAACCATTTACAGAAAGCCAACACACATTTTAATCTCATATATAATTCATATAAATTATTAATGGTTATAATTTAAAGTAGGCTATTTATTAAGAAATGAAAAAATCCTACTTAATAATAACAAATATTAGTAGTAGTAGTAGTAGTAGTATTTGTTGTTATTATTATTAATTCATTATTACTAATATTATGTAGGATTTTTTATTATTATTTCATTTTGTAGCTTTTTGAAAAGTCTAATTTTACAACTTCCTATTCTAACCAATAGGCCCATGTCATATACAGTAAGCTACAGATTTCAGGTTATACGTTTCCTTGTAAATAGGCTATTATAAATTAAAAGCATTAGCGTTTGCGTAACGTAAAATTTGCGAGACATAACGTTCCACTTTTAAAACATGGGTCACCTACAGCTTTCGTCATGAGCAACGTCTGTGTTCAAAATGGCATAAATTTTTCCGAAATGCACTGCAAAGGGAACGCAGTTGTCAATATGAAGATCGCTAAAGCTGAACTGTAAATATACTTTAAAAGCGAATTACATGTAAGAGAGATGGCTTTAACACTTTTTAAAATCATTTCAAGTTTAAATGTTGGAACTTTCAAACGGATAGGGAGGATAACTGTCTAGAAAATAGTCATGAAATATGCTTCTAACTACAGCTTGAGAGGTTTAGTTGCAAGCATACAAATTTGCAATGCGGTTTGCGAATGTTCATTGAAACAATGGATTTGGGAAACGCCAAATCAACAAACTATGTTTGTAACGACAAAACTTTTGACCTTAGTTGGGAAATGATGGTTTTCAGAATTGCACCCCAGAATTTTTTTGCTGGTTTGAGATCCAAAAACTAACCTAGATGAATCAGCTGTGATAAAAGTAACATACATACCACTCCCAGTTCCCCCCAATTTTTTTTTTGCTACAGATTAGAGCCATTTACACTAAAAGCAATGATGTGTAAAAATTGTCTTTTATTTATGTAATAATTATTTATTTTCTAATACAGTTGAAGTCAAAATTATTAGCCCCCCTGAACTATTAGCGCCCCTGTATATTGTTTTTCCCAATTTCAGTTTAATGGAGGGAAGATTGTTTCAGCACATTTCTAAGCATAATAGTTTTAAAAACCTATTTCTAATACCTGATTTATTTTATCTTTGCCATGATGACAGTAAATAATATTTTACTTGATATTTTTTAAGACACTTCTATACAGCTTAAAGTGACATTTAAAGGCTTAACTATGTTAATAAGGTGAACTAGGCAAGTTAGGGTAATTAGGCAAGTTGTTCTATAACGATGGTTTGTTCTGTAGACTATTGAAAAAAAATAGCTTAAAGGGGCTAATAATTTTGTCCCAAAAATAGTTTTTAAAAAATTCAAAACTGCATTTTATTCTAGCCGAAATAAAACAAATAAGACTTTTCCTAGAAGAAAAAATATTATCAGACATACTGTGAAAATTTCCTTGCTCTGTCAAACATCATTTGGGAAATATTTAAAAAAGAAAAAAAATCAAAAGGGGCTAATAATTCTGACTACAACTGTATATATTTATATTAGGTCAGTTATAATTATTTATATTATATTAAATATTACATATTACAATTGTTCTGATCTGTCAATTAATGACAGTAACGCTTTTCATTAAAATGTACTTTTAAATATTTACATCGTTTAAACTGTTTGTGAACATTTACACCTTTTGAGCTGTTTGTGAACCTACATTTTTAAAATAAGTTGACAAAGGTGTCCTATAACAATGTTTTCTTTAAGTTGCCCTCTTAAACTTTTGCTGCATCAGCAGTGCTTATTTCTGCCTGGTATATGCATTTAAATTCATTATGTTTCTGATAAAGTTTTAATTCTCTTAATCAACAGAAAGGTGAATCACTGACTCTCTCACTAGAAATTAATCAAACTGACCAATCAAAATCTCATGTGTTTTGTTCCAACATGTGGTCTACAGTTAATCACAAGCTCTGAGTTAAACCACACGTTAACATGGAATGTTTTTATAAAGTACTGTAAAACCACGTATCCTGATCTTAACTAGGTTGGATTTGTCTGGTTTTGTCAACCCAAAACTTACTCTGCAACCCAGAGTTTGTTTGCACAAGGCATCAGAAAGACCATGCATGCACCTATTAAACCCTCCTCTCAGAAATGAGTAAAAGTGAACACAAGAGACTAAAAGCAAAGTGTAAACTGGAATGTGTCTACTTGTGATTCAATCAACAAAAAATGTATCTTAATATGAGGTGTAAACAGGGTCCGAGTGTATAATCTGGGTACACCAATGCTCTGATAAATGTTGGACAATGGCAACATTCAAACAATGGCACAGCAAGCATTTGATAAGCTAAGTGTATATAAAACAGCACCTGTCCACATTAGATAATTCTTATCTGTTTATGCAAACAAACATTTGCTTTTTTAGTAGCCGCTTGATAGGCTATTTATGACCACTCACGCTTTAAACACGTCTGTGATTTAGTCTACACGTCATTACTTTATAGATTTGGCTGGAGTCAGCCTGTCTATGCTAGCTTAGCTACAGAAGTTAACTTTACATTCTTGACTGGTACTCCTTAAACCGATAGTTCACCCAAAAATAAAAATGTATTATAAATGTATGAATTTATCTATTCACTCTAAAGGGCCTACAAACTTTTATGGGTTAACTTAATTCTGTCACTGTATGCACTTAAAATACACACTACCAGTCAAAAGTTTGGAGTCAGTAGGATTTTTTTTATGTTTTATAATAAACTTCTCCTGCTCACGAAGGCTGTATTTATTTAATCAAAAATACAGTACAACTTGTAAAATTTTGAAATGTTATATTGCACTATTAAATTACTGTTCAAAAGAAGTTTATCATTTATTTAACAAATTAATCCACTGATATTAAAGATGAATTTTCAGCTTTATTACTCCAGTCTTCTGAATCACATGATCTTTTCCGAAATGCAACCACATATACAATAAGAAAGCAGTTATTTAAATTTTTATAATAATTTTAAGAGATCTACATTTTTTTATAATTAATAATTGCCACATAGAAGAACATAATATTTTTCTTAAAAAAACATTTAAAAAAATAAGCCCAAACTTTTGACCGGTAGTGTATATTTTTAAGAAAGCTGAAAACCTGTAATCTTTTATCTTCATAGCAAACAATAAATAAACACTCTGAGAGTAAATAGCTAAAGGTTTCCAGCTTTCTTCAAAATATGTTTTGTGTACAGCAACAGAAAGAAGCTCAAACCGGTTAATAAGTAAAGGGGTGAATTATCTCTTTAAATACTTCTTTCATTTTCCATGAAAAACAAATAATAGCACTAATTTGCACTAAAAACTTAAGCATTGTTTAATAATGTACACGTACTCGTCGTAGAAAAGTTGTTGTATGCACAGTATGGACTTTCTTATTTACTTTTACATTTAGTAATTTGGCAAACGCTTGTGTCAAAAGCGACTTATAATTAAGGAGGCATTCAGCAATTCAACAAAAAATTTTTAGAAATTGAAATATCTACCCAAAGACAGATTGACGTGCTCAAAATCTGGTAAAAAATAAATAAATAAATAAATAACCCTAAGTGTAAGTGGTCATAATAGTGCTGATTTCCTTTGCTAATTAGAAATCCTTACTTAAGTTACGAGGATCTTTGTAATTTAATAAGCTTTCATTACTGGGGCGTTCATCTTCATGTTAGGCAAACCTAACACCTGTCTTACTTGGGGACAACTTAAGGATTAGGGCAAAACCCTTCCCAATGGATCACCTTTGCAAAGTTTTCCATGCACACCCGTTTATGTCTGGAAGTGAGTTTCCCCCCATTAAATAGCCCCATTCAAATCTCAGCTCTGGTAACATGGCCCCAAGCCTGAGGAACAATCCCGCCTCAACTGCTATTCAAATCCCAACTGTGCAGGTGTCAGGTTTCAGTCACTGTCTCCCCTACTTGGCTTCAGCATACTGCTGTATACCATCTACCAATCCACCACTTTCCCTCTTGTAACGTAAAGTTCACCGTGTCTCCCCCAAAATTTCTTTCACTTAGCCCCATCTAAGACTGCTAGGTTTAAAAAACACCCTGCTTTTTTGGAAAAGGGTTTATTTCGTAACTCCCCTAGAGTTACATGGTTGAGTTTTACAATTTTTGAATTTATTCAGCCGATCTCCAAGTCTGGGGCGAGCACTTTTAGCCTAGCTTGGCATAAAACACTTTAAAAAAAAATTCATTGTCTGTTGGTTTTAGGACATGATTTAACTACAGTATAGTCGTTTTACATAGAAAAACTACTAAATGTCTTTTTTGAAATTTTGGGGGGGACACCCCTTTAGGCTTCCTTAAAGTGGTACACAGAGTAATTCTTGAATAATTGAAGTAAAAAAATGAACATACTTTTAACCCTTTGACACGTTTGATAACACCGATGTGATCAGTAAATCGATTTTAATAGGCTAAACCTTTTATTTTATTTTTAATTTCTCATGTTTGTTATGTATTCTATCATTTGATCTATGGTTTAATGACTTGCTTTTCTGACACAGAGGCTATAACAAGCAGTAAGCAGATCTAATTTCTAATTTAGATATGTAAATCCAATTGATGTATTTAAAATACAAGTTAATAGGGATGTAACGGTATCAGAATTTCACGGTACGGTAATACCTCGGTATAAATGTCACGGTACGGTATTTATTGAATCATTTACAGGAAAAAAAAAACTTTTGAAAATACTCCAAAAAAGTGCCAAAAGTGTCAATGACATACAAATTAGCCATCTATCTGTTAGCTTTGAAACAGGAACTTCAATTTTAATAACAAAAAATTATTAAACCATGTAAAAAAAATAAAGTTTCAATTTAGTATTGTTAAAAACTCATCACATTTAACATTTAATCACTCACTTAGATAGAGATGGGTTTAAAGGAAAATTATCATATAACTATAATCTGGTAAAAGCTGGTATCTCTGGGTATTTACAATGTCCCCTGCAACAGAAAAAAACCCTCTCATTTGGGACTGAGGTTTCTGGGACAAGAGAGATATGACTTGGCCCATGTTGACAGCAGTGGGGTAACGTTGTGCATTGTCTTTCCCCCACTTGAGAGGACAAACCATGAGTGAGATAGAGATCTCTTTGCGGTACAAGTCAATGTCTGCATCAATCTGAACAGTGTGCTGTGTTTCTGCAGTCCCCATGATTGTTATTAGTCGTATTCCCCAACTTGCAGGCATGTGCACACATAGGGCTCAACCTGTGCAGTGTACATGCCCTTTTTAGTCTTGGATAGAAAATGCCCTTCCAAAACGATCAAAAGTGCCCCCGCGACGCGACACAACCTCCGTCCAGTCCAGCCCTTCAGTAGGCGCGCGATAACACCTCTCTTGAGTATGCGCGCTCAACCCCCCCTCGGCGCTTTACAATACGCGCGCCACAACACAGCTGATCAGAACGCGCGCGACAGCACCGCTATTCAGCACGCGCGCGACGACAACACCCGCTTTAGGTTCGATCATTTCCATCTTTTTTTCATCTCCGCTACTAGCAGCACACTCCATTTCCGCATTACTGGATCTGTAGCGACAACAGACCGCAAAGGATTATGGCCACGCCGGGGCTGATGGGAAATGAAGTTTCAGCTACCTCCCGTTCGCTTCATTCGCCTGAGCAAATTTTCTCAGAAGACCTATAGTTTTACCGAGTCATGCGACTTCGGTAATATCGAAAAAATTTAATATTGCGGTATGACGGTATTTACAATACCGTTACATCCCTACAAGTTAATGTTTAGATTTCAACGATATACAAAAACATAAAACATGTATTTCAAATTTATGAATATGATGACATATAGCCTATATTTATGAGTTCTAAGGAACATTTCCTCGATGAATAGCCTACTATATGTCAATACTTTACATTTAAGTACAGCAATTTCCTTTTTACTTTTTAGAACAATCTCATTTTTAATTTACTTGTTAAAAGCACATTTTATTTCAAACATTATTATTATTTAATTTTTTTTACCTGTAAACACATTACAGTGTTAATGATCAAACTATTTATAATGTTTAAATGTTTAAATAATGTTTTTTAACTGTGTAGTGCTGTAGCTGCTTAATTAGGCATGATACGCTGCTGTATTTTAATACTGGTTATTATTATGGTGGAACTTTTAGACCATTTTTCATTTAGACAATTTTTTTCTGAGATGGTACTTGGTGAAAAAAGTTTGAGAACCACTGGTCTAATCCAATTCAATGTTTTATGCTAAGCTAAGATAAAAGTGTTCCTGCTAGACCTGGAGTTCGGCTGAATGGTTTAAAAATGGTTTCATCTCTGGGGTACTTGTAAAATAAGCATTTTCCAAAAGAGTGGAGTCTTCCTTTAAAACAAACATGGCTGCCATCACGACTGAAGTATTCCCTCAGGGTGCTCCCGGGCTTTGAAAGTCTTGGGGCCAAAGCTTGACAAAGGACATTGCAGAGCGTCTGATTACTGGAGATGAGGAGAAGACAAGAAGCAACAGGCTCAAGATGACTGTTCTCTTAAGGTGTGACAAGACGGAGAATAAGATGAGAATTGTTTGTATTCATAGCTGCCCCACGCCAGGTCATGGTCATGAGATCAAATCTGAGCTGGGATCTTCAAACATTATCGCACCCTTTTTTAACCCCAGGTTAAATCAGTTGAAATATCTTAAAGTTTGCAGCTGCGGATTAAAAAAGCCTGATAAATGACTATTAAATAATTAATAACTAATTAACTCTATAGTTTAAGATTGAAGGCAATCTGTCCAAATGTCAAAAGAGTAAAGAAATACACTCACCGGCTACTTTATTAGGTGCTCGTTAATACAAGTTTGTAATCAGCCGATCACAAGGCAGCTACTCAATGCATTTAGGCATGAAGACAAGGTCAAGACAATCTGCTGCAGTTCCAACCGAGCATCGTGAAAGCATGGATTCAGCCTGTCTTGTATCTAGTTCAAGCTGGTGGTTGTGGTAGTGTAATGGTGTGGGAAATTTTCTTGGCACACTTTGGGCCCATTAGTACCAATTGAGCATCAAGTCAACTCAGCCTACCTGAGTATTGTTGCTGACCATGTCCGTCTCTTTATGACCACAGTGTAACTATTTTCTGATGGCTACTTCTAGCAGGATAACGTGCCATATCATAAAGTGTGAATCATCTCAGACTGCTTGAACATGACAATGACCTCACTGTACTTAAATGGCCTCCACAGTCACCAGATCTTAATCCAATGGAGCACCTTAGGAATGTGGTGGAATGGGAGATTTTGTATATATATGAATATGATGACATATAGCCTATATTTATGAGTTCCAAGGAACATTTCCTCGATGAATAGCCTACTATATGTCAATACTTTACATTTAAGTACAGCAGTTTTCTTTTTACTTTTTAGAACAATCTCATTTTTAATTTACTAAAATGACTACTTAAACATGACAATGACCTCCCTGTACTTAAATGGCCTCCACAGTCACCAGACCTTAATCCAATGGAGCACCTTAGGGATGTGGTGGAATGGGAGATTCACATCATGGATGTGCAGCTGACTAATCTGCAGCAACTGTGTGATGCTCTCACGTCAATATTGACCAAAATCTCAGGAATATTTCCAGTACCTTGCTGAATCTATGCCACAAAGAATTAAGGCAGTTCTGAAGGTAAAAGGGGGTCCAACTTGTTACTAGTAAGGTGTACCTAAAAAAGTGGCCGGTGAGTGTATGTATGTGTCTGTTAAAAATCTCAATGCAGACTTTGTTGCCCAAGTTGTGTATAGCCATTTATTAAACAAACCATCTAAAATCAAGCAAAGGGAAACCAAGAGGAACCAATCTCCCAAGAGCCCTGAGGGCTTCTGGGTTGTAAAGCACTGTCAATCTTCAAACTACTGATGGATGCAGAACCAACAACTCCGAAGCCAAGAATTACATTGGTCATAGAGCCATTTCAGACCAAAGAGTGTTGAGTAGTAATGTAGTTAATGATTTTTGGGAAAATTTGATACATAATCTACACAAACACAAGCGCATAAATGCTTCCAGCTATGCAAACTCAATCTTACACATCACTGCATTCAGAAATGTGTACTTTCTCTGCACAATTGTTCGAAGGTGATTTTATTCACATTTTGTCAGTAAAGCCAGATGTGTAATCAGTATTAAATCACCAGCATCTGCACTTAGATATACACACTTGCATATAAAGCTCTACGTGGTACCGTTCCTTCCTATATCTGTAAAAAAGTCTCTCAGTATACACCTTATTGCTCCCTGCGGTCTCCCGATACTCTCACTCTTCAACAACCACCCTGTAGACTAAAATCAATGGGGGAGAGAGCTTTCTCTGTTGCTGCAGCTAGGTTATGGAATGCTCTCCCTTACCCTGTAAGAAATGCTTCCACACCAGCTAGTTTTAAGAAGATGTATATACATATATATATATATATATATATATATATATATATATATATATATATATATATATATATATATATATATATACAGGGCTTGACATTGACATTTTTGATCACTAGCCACTGTGGCTAGTAGATTTCCAACATTACTAGCCACTCGCCATTTTCACAAGCCACACTTTTCTTGTTGGAAAAATATATTTTTGCTTAAATTTGACTTTGACATGCTAAATGGCTTGATTTAGATATTGTGTTATGTATTGTGTCTCATGCATTTAACATCTTGTGTGTGTTGTGTATTAGCTTGCTCAGTGTGCATGAGCAAATGGGTTGTGTCACAATGCAATGCGGTTTTTTTTCCCCGACTTTTCAGGGCTCAAAATTAAGGATTTACCAAATTTATCTCTGAGCGCACCAAATTAGTATTTTTTGCCACAATTTTTATGTGTAATAATGTATAAAAACAAGGAAAATATAGCTTTATAGGTGCACTTTTTAATTTAACAAAACTTTTCTCTAAAAAAAAACATTAAATTTAAAAAAAAATAATTATTGTCAAGTATCTGAAAGATGCACAGTAATCTGTCCTGGCTAAAAGTCCCAGATCAGCAGTTAACTACACATAAACGGGGGCAGTTAACTACACATAATCTCCCATTAAAGCAATGTTATTGTAAAAAAAAAAAAGAAAAGATAATTAAACCATATTAACAAAAATAACTGTAAGCAAAAGAAAGCAGGTGAAACATTCCATGCACACGGTTAATGTTAGGCCTGTTAACAATCTCATCTAAGAATAATTAAAATGAAAGCAGTGACCGCTGCTGCTTACAAAGGAATATGTGTATTTTTTTAATAATGAGCTCTTGAAAGCAGCAGGACTGTGGGTGCACGACCATCGCTCGCTCTTTGGCCTGTCTATTTCAAAGGGAACCAATCGCACACGTTGCGCTTCCTCTTGACACAGTTATAAACGGGAGCTTTTTAACAGTCGCGCGCATCACATCAGCTGTTAGCGCGAGTGATCATGCTCTCATTCTGTATTCACCATTCTTTTGCTCGTGCGAACATGGTTATTTTTGTCAGTCGTGCTGCTTCTCGATTCTAATATCACATTTGCACGAATATTGTATATATGTTTATATATATATATATATATATTTTTTTTTTTTTTACTTTTTATATATATAATGTTTTTAACTTTTTTTAATGTATACTTGTATTTTATTGCATGTTTGATTTCTCTGTTGATGTAGCGCATTATAAATAAAATGTATTGTTATAAAGTGTATTATTAGATGGACCGGCGTTCACTACACAGAGTTATAGTTCACTGACAACCTACACAAAACATTGCAGATACACAATGTTCAAATCACATCTAAACATCAAGATACACACACACACACACAGACAAAAAAAAAATAATGGACAACAACAGGAATATTTGCAACTGCTATTTTTACACTGCTCTGTACAACATTTTCTACCTCAATGACAAATGTTTACATGTACAGTATTTATATCTGCTCTAATATTTGCACAACATCCGTAATGTACTGGTTGGCGGAACTGTTTCTTGTCCTGCCGTGTCTGTCCTGTCATATTTGTACTCACTGTTGCACAAACTGTACTCATTGTTATTAATTTTTATTTTGGTTTATTCATTCATTCATTCATTTTCTTTTCGGCTTAGTCCTTTTATTAATCTGGGGTTGCCACAGCAGAACAAACTGCCAACTTATCCAGCATATGTTTTATGCAGCAGATGCCCTTTCAGCTGCAACCCATCACTGGGAAACACACATACACTACGGTAAATTTAGCTTACCCAATTCACCTATACCACATGTTTTTAGACTTGTGGGGGAAACCAAAGCACCTGGAGGAAACCCACACAAACACAGCATCCTTCTTGCTGTGAGGTGATTGTGCTACCCACTGCGCCACCGTGCTGCCTATTTTTTTTAATCTTATCTTATTTTATTACATTCCTCTACATTTGTATAGTAGTTTGTAGTCCTGTGTTATGTTTTCAATTCATGTTGTTTGATGTAGCACCGTGGTCCTGGAGGATCATGGTTTCTTTTCACCGTGCACTGCACTGTATATTGGTGAAATGACTTGACTTGAAAATGGAAGATAATCATTCTGGGATTCGACAGCTGTTTGCATTGCTTCTCAGGCCGAGATCACACTGCATGATTTTCATCATTGTCGTATCGCCATTGTTTTCACACTGCATGACTATCTTGGGTAGTGTTCAGTTGCTGCTGCGTTCATACTGCACAATGGATCTGTGACAAGAGGATACACACTCCACAACTACACTAAGCAATCACTGATAACACTGGCTTACAAACAAATAAGAGAAGTGAAAAAAATCATGTTTGAGACTGGAAATGGTGCAGTAATATTTTAAATAATTCGCTATTGGGTGACGCAGTGGCGCAGTAGGTAGTGCTGTCGCCTCACAGCAAGAAGGTCGCTGATTCGAGCCTCATCTGAGTCAGTTGGCGTTTCTGTGTGGAGTTTGCATGTTCTCCCTGTGTTCATGTGGGTTTCCTCTGAGTGCTCCGGTTTCCCCCGCAGTCCAAAGCCAGGCGGTACTGGTAAATTGGGTAGGCTAAATTGTCCGTAGTGTATCAGTTTGAATGAGTGTGTATAGATGCTTCCCAGAGATGGGTTGCAGCTGGAAGGGCATCCGCTGTGTAAAAATGTGCTGAAAAGTTGGAGTTCATTCTGCTGTGGTGACCTCAGATTAATAAAGGGACTAAGCCGAAAAGAAAAAGAATGAATGAATGAATAGTTCGCTATTCTAATGGTCTGGGGTTTCATTATGATTTAAAGCAAAAGGACAAAAATGAAAAGATTTTGAAGGAGGAAATATTTTTGGAGGAGCAGTGTAAAAAGAGAAAAAATAGGTAAAGGTCAATAAATAATTTGTAATCTGCTGCTGCTGCAGCTGATCAAGCAAATGTTCCTTTGTTTCTGTTTAATGCCAATGTAAAACTTATTTCAGGGTTTCTGCAAATGAAAGTTAAATTTAAGACTTTTCAAAACATTTTTAAGAGCATTATTAATCAAATTTTAAACTCATAAAGGGCTGAGGAATTTTTCAAACGGCCCAAATGGAAAAAATTTGATTTGCCCTGTCAAAAAATATATTACAATTAATAAAAATTAATAATAAAAATAAACTATTTTAGATGTTTCTTAGCAAAATATTTTAAATATTGTGTAAAAACAAGCAAACTCTACGTGAATCCATACACTTTTTTTCCCAACAAACTTTCTTTAAAAAAAAAAAAAAAAGAACAAATGTTTTAAAAGTTTAAAAAAACTACAATAATAATCTATGCACAACAATCTGTCCAGCTCGGTGTCCTCAGCAGTAAATACATGGAGAACTTTTAAACAAACATTTTTGTAAAGAAAATAATTAAACCATTATGATAAATAGAGTAAAAAATTACCTCTAAATAAAAAGTTAAAAGTTTTATGGAGATGGATTGTTGATGATTATATGGGTGTTAGCCAGATTGATTAGCTACACATAAACAAAGGAAAATTAAGCTCTCTTTAAACAGCAGAATATGTCAGTAAATTTAACTCTTTTTAAGGCCTAAAATTTAGATTTTGAGATTTAAGGCATTTTAAGACATTTTTAAACCGTGCAGACACACTGTTATTTATTCTGACATTGAAGTTTATAACACCTCCCTGAACTCTGCACTGACCTGTATTCTGCTCTCTTATTGATGTTGGTCATCGATGATGTGTTTTTTAAGGCAGAGCTCATTTCAAACTGCATGATTTTAAATCGACACGTCAGCGATTCTCTCGGATAATTCTAATAATCTCTCTGATAATTCACACTGTATGATTGTTGCTAACGTGAACAAGCACTGATTTGCCTCTGGCTTTAGATGCAGAAGTGAGCAAAAAATCAGCGCTAAAATCATAGTGTGAACTCAGCATCAGTCAATTCATAGAAATACCAGTTAACAATGTTTTTACTCAAAACTTACTTCATAACCTTTGTCAAGTGTCTGAAATAAACAATACTGTAAGATGATTCTGCAGTTGTGTATTTAATAATCACATTTAATCAATAATGGCTATCAAATTCTCTGTTTAATTTGTTCTTTGCTGAGTATTTGCAGTTTCCAGGTGAGAACACCTTCTGTCCTTTGGCAGAGATTCACTACTAAACTGATCGCAGAGCCATGTTTCTCTGACAAGATGTGCATGAGAATAGCAGCTTTTTTTGTGATTTCATTTCGACTTATAATGCAGCCCTCCTTTCATGTCATTTGCTGATTGTTGCAAATAGGTATAAGTGACAGTAGCTTCCTTTTCTATTCAGTTCAATTCAGTGCCTTCTGAAGTTTTACTAGTGTACTGCAAAGTTTTACACCAATCCTTATTAACTGAACCAGCTGACCAAAGACTACAAGATCCCACAGTTAGGTATGCTGGGGCATAACTCAATTGTTGGCCATCCAGAAGAACTCAACACCTCTGTTTATGGTACATAATCAAGCACAACTTGTTTATATTTTCAGCTCATTAGTAGAAACTTCAAGACTTGAAATAAATTTATGAAATTCTGAAAGAACAGAATTGAGAAATACTTCACTAATAAAAACTCCAAATGTTTTTTTTTTTTTTAAATATGGACAACAAACTCAAATGTGGAGACATTCTAGGACCAGTGTTAGAAACCACTGGCATAGAGTGTCTATTAGTCAGTTAGGTTGTCTGTTAATTAGTTAAAAGAGTGTCTATTAGGCTGTCTGTTAGCGTCTGTTAGGCTGGTGCACACCAAGACAATTTCATGCAGTTATCGCTGATGTTTAACACCTAATTACTAATCGAAGGGTGTCATTATGAGTGTGCACACTGACCCGCAAAACAGCAGGCATAAAAACATAATAAAAGATTTTTTAAAAAACACCAGAGGCTTTTTTATTTTGGTTTGATGGTTTTTTATGTTAAAAACTGGCTGACCAATGTGACTGGCATCTTAATTCGTGTGTCTTCAGCTGCTAAAGTTAAAGACACCTTGAAGTTGAAGCACAAAATCTCTAGCTGATCACACAGGAATTGCAGATCAAATAGAAATCGATGGTGAGTTTCATTTGACCTAATTTTTCCTCAAACCTTTAACCAGGTGTGTGTGCACTGTAGTGGAGGAGGTTAAAGAGAAGTGGCAAAGCTTACGCTACACATACAAAATGAAAAATCACAAGGTGGGCAACTTATTCTGTGCAAAAATAGCATGGGAGTGAATGTTGAAAAATGTCTCGCATTAATGATATATGTCCTAGACTGCATGAGGCTTAAACCAGGTGTAGCCAACCCATCTCCTGGAGAGATACCTTTCTCTAGATTTCATTTTTTAACCCTACTCTAACACACCTCTGTTGTTTTCTACTAAATGTTTAAGTGTGTGAGCTTGTGTGAGTAGAGAATAGGCATGGAATAATAACCGTTTTCAAGGTATACCGCTGTTTGAAAAGGTCAAAGTTTTAAAACCAGCAAAATGTTTTGCAATACCTTTCCGGTAACACTTTACAATAGGGTTCATTAGTTAATTCATTTACTAACATGAACTAATCATGAACAACACTTGTACAGCATTTATTAATCATAATTGAACATTTACTAATGTATTATTAACATTCAAGTCCATGCATGTTAACATTAGTTAATGCAACATGAGTTAACATGAACTAACAATGAACTACTGTGTTTTCATTAACTAACGTTTATGAACATAAATAAATACTGTAGTAAATGTATTAGTTAATTGTTTGTTCATGTTAGAAAATGCATTACTTAACATTAACTACTGAACCTTGTTGTAAAGTGTGACCACCGATCCTAAGGTATGTGTACGATATTACCATTTTATGCTTTTTAGACAACAGTATCTCCAGCAAAAAAAAATCCAAAAATGTAGTTTTAAATTGTAATAAAAAAATCAGTTTTTAAAACAAATGAAGACAGCAGAAGTCAACGATTCATTTGAATTATTTAGCTTGACATGTTTACTGTACCAATATATTTTTATTGTTTCTTAAAATAAAATATCTTGTGTTTGAAAGGGGAGAAGTTTTAGTTTACATTTAGTTTCCAGACATTTAAAAAGAATAGATTTTATAGCAGTATTCCCAATACTGCAAAATTTTTATCAGAGGTTACCACACCGTCAGAATCGTATACCGGCCCATGCCTAGTAGAGAATGGTTGGCCTAAGTTTACGAATAAACACTGATCTCAGTAATGTAGAGAAAGCCTCACCAATGTCCAGAACCCTCTGCTTCGCCGTGTGCTGGCGGGAGTGCCAATACTTCCAGTATTTAAGTTGCTCATCTCGATTCTTATCCTCACTGAATACAACCATGACGACACTCTGATAGAAAAAATTATAGAAACGAAGGTTATCAAATGTCATCACAATCCACTCTATTACATCATGCCTGTTCCAAGTTATCAAGACAAGAGCAGACTAGCATGCTGTTAAACTATTACCACTATACACTACAAGAATGCAAAACATATTCATATGCTACCATGCCAAAGTTTGTGCTTGTAGCTCCTTTTTTGTTGTTACATTCCATTTCTGTCTGTATTTAAAGTCATATTAATAGCAACTGCACGTCTACCATATTTGATAGCTAAATAGTAGTATTACAAACTTTACATTCAGCTTTTCTGTCATCTTCTTTTTAACAACCAGTCTTTAAAGTGGTGATTTTAAAGGGAACCTATTTTACCCCTTTTTCAAGATTTAAGATAAGTATTTTATGTCTCCAGAATGTGTTTGTAAAGTTTCAGCTCAAAACACCCATCATATTATTTATTATACCTTTGTGTACATTGGAATTTTCAGCTCCAAGCATGTTGTAGCTGTTTTTGTTGCCTGTGCCTTTAAAGCTAGGTCTCCCCGCCCACCATTCCCACATGCCCCATCAGAGTGCACCTCAGGCCCCGTTTACACTAGTGCGTTTTAGCTTGAAAACGACGTTTTAGATCAAAAACGATCTGCGTCAACCCTAGCGTTTCACCTAGCGTTTCTGAACATATCTCTGTCCACACTACGCCACCAAAAACGTATATCACGCAACCATTCGCACACTCTGGGCATGCCCGTTCTAGCGAGTATATGCCCCTGCTGTAGTAAAAAAGGCAGAGTTTAACTGCACAATGGCGCCTAAAACAGACAATAGTGCAAACAGTGCTCCCATTTCTGTGTCCATGTTGTTGTTTACAGTGAAGGCTGGTCTGTTGTCTTCCGGTAGAGTTGAAGCCATGTGTTATAGTCATGTGATAGGGGCTTGACGAATAAGGGAAGGTTACGCAATGAGACAAAAGCCCCAATCAGCTAGCGAATCTTGGCAGCCCCGCCGTTTTCAGATGTCTCCGTTTTCCCTCATCCACACTGAGACGGAGCAGCAGCGTTTTAGAATGAAAGCGGCCTCTCCAGCGTTTCCAAAATGCTCGGTTTTTGGCACTCGAAAACTCCAGCGTAGTGTGGACGGATGGCATAACTGTAGCAAAACTTGTGCGTTTTCAATCTCTGGCTCCGTTAGATAAAAAGCACAGTGACAGACAAGAAGGAAGCAGATCTCTTGTAATGTTTGTGAGAAATACTACAGTAAGAACTTTCCCAATGATTATTTGATGTATTTGTTGTGGAGTTAATTCAAGCCTTTCTGCAACGATGAGTCACACACAAAGTCATTACAAAGTTCACGCACACACATACAGACACACACACATAGCAGACACACACAGCGAGCGAGTTTAACTTTGCACTGTTATTGCACAACAAATGTGACAGGATACACGTTAATATCCACTGCAATATGAATATTTGTTATGTTGATGTACAAAAATAAACCTGATTTAACGTCCACAAACCAGGATTGAAGCGTTGTCTTTTATAATTGTACTAACATGCGGCTGTGGTGATGAATTATAGTAATTTTACCGTCTTTAACTTACTTTATTACAAACAATCACTGTTTTAAACTTGTAAAACTCATTCTTAATTACATTTGATGATGATTAACGAGCACAGAGAGCTCAAAAGATCTTTTAATCCCAGTTGTTTTGCACACGTCCTGTCTTGTTGATATGATTATACTCGTTACTATGGAGATATGTAAATATGTGGCTGTCAATCAAATTGGTGGGCGGGAAAACTGCACTCCTATGTCCTATGCGGTGGGCCTAAAAACAGGAGGGATTTGGATCCTAATTTAACGTCAGAAAATTTAAAAAAAGAGACTTATTGTATTTAGATCACCCCAATATGACTTTGGACACACTATACCTAGTTCTGCCCAAACAGCTTACAAAAGATGATTTTCATCATAGGTGCCCTTTAAAACCATAGATTACATGACAAAGATAAAAAAGAAAATTCCTTGACTTTCAGTGTCTGAAATAATCCTATTAAAATGCCATGATATTCCAAAAATTCCATGACCCGTGGGAACCCTGCACATACTCAACAACCATGACTGGGTTTGATATAATTAAGTAACATTGTGAATTGTTTTTATAAGTTCATTTCCCTTAGATTTTCCTATAAAATAGAAAAATATATATTTTTTAAAATAGAAAAAAATATTTAAAGGCAAACCTACATTTTCAACAACAGTCATCATTAGTTATCACAGCTAAAAATAATACGTGCTAAAGCATTTTAGAAACTTGCCAATTTTGCTCAGGATTGTTTAATAAATATGCATTTCAAAAGAACTCCATTTAATTCATATAGAACTCTTTTGTAACATTATTAATCTCATTTACACATTTATTTTTAAATAATATATTTTATCCTTGTAAACTGAAGTATTCATTTAATAAAAAAAAGAAAAAAGTAAAAAATAATTACCGCTCCAGAATGTTAGTTACAGCTTACATCCAGTGTTGTGTTTATATTTACTATTGTGTTTATTTATGCAAAACCGTGGTCCAGCAAGACACAACATTTCCTTCCACTTTATGCCCACACATGTACCGTAATGACAATAAAGGTCATTTTGAATTAAACTTGACGCGATTTAGAGCTTTTAATAAATTAGTATACTTAATATAATGATATGAAAGTTAATTAAAACTCACAAACAAAACTTACCATGTCAGGTTGCTTAAATAAATAAATAGAAGTAGTATGTAGCCACTCACCCTCACTTTGCTGATGGGATGTCGAAGGCGTTTATTAGCACTTGTCTCACTTAGTGTAATAGCATAGAACTGGCCCTTGTTCAGATAAGTCATAGGCCCCTCGCCCTGCTTTTGCCGCAATGACTTGCTGGCCTCTAGTGTGTATTGAAATGTGTCTCTGTTGAACAACATTAGAGCATGTTTTTTTTAGGTGTGTGAGAGATAAATCATTATAATAATAAAAGAATATTATTTTATATAATACACTAGTTATAACACTTACAACATATGTGACTGGTCAAAAATGAAGTCATCAGGTCCAATCGAAGACGAGCGGTACTTCTGCAAAAATAAATAAACAAATAAATAAATACATTTTATGGCAAACTTTTATAGACTTCAGATATGAATTCGTTCTCACTTCATTGCTGTCATCTTCATATGTGCTTTCTGGACTACTGCGATGGTCATCTTTTCCATATGCACTGTGATTTATGGTGGAGGTGTCGAATGAGTGGGTCTGTTCACAGATGACCCGCATCTGCTCCTCCCCTTCTGTCCTGTAGTGTCCCCCTGAAGTCATAAAGACAGCAGTGTGCGCTTCAGCTTTTACCACAGCAGCCGTCCCGCTCTCTCCAGCCGGCACGCTGTACTGTTCCCGTTTATTGTCCTGGTGATCCGTGTTGAGTGACAGATTAACAGGCACTGATTTCAGGACTTGGACATGATTATCCACCGTCTCCGGCTCCATTTGGCTGCTGTTTCCCACTGGTGTGCTTCTGAAAAATTATTGAAGTGTTATTCTGTGCATTTTTTTAGTAATAACAAAAGCATTTATTAAACATATTTATCACCGACCTCTTTTCCGGTTCGTCTGACATTTCAACCACTTTGCTGATAGGTACTCTCTTATCTTTGGGCACCTGTACAAGATAAAACATTGATGTACAGAAGCACTGATTATTCAGTGTTTATCACTCCATAGTGATAATCTCATTGCTTCCGGAGTGACTTTTAATCTGTAACTTCCATAATAAGATGAAGCATTATTTCACCATATCTTTAAAGAGATTGTTCACCTAAAATAGAAATGTACTCAATATTTAATCAGATCCAAGTGGTTTATGATTTTTTTTCCTGTTGAACTAAAAATAAGATTTTCTTAAGAATGTTGGTAACTGGTAGCCATTGACATTCAGTAGAAAAAAATATATATTATAGAAGTCAATGGTTACTGGTTTCCAACATTTTTCAAAATACCTTCTTTTGTGTACAATAAATGAATGCAACTCAAACTGGTTTAGACCAAGTTGAGGATGAGTAGGAATTTTCATTTTTGGGTGAACTGTCCTTTTAATGCGCTCGTATGTTTTGGATAATGAGGTAAAGTGACATAATTATGATCTAATTATGTTTTTGTTCATAGGTCAAAAGCTCAAAGCTGAAAAATCAAAGAATGCTGAACATCTATAGCATCATTATAACATTACAGTTCAAGTAAACCAATTGCAATTTGTATCTTTCATGTGGCACAGATCTTATATGACCCACTAACATTTACGGAAAAAAAACACATGGATTCTGATATTCTCTCATCAGTTTCAGGTCTCGTTTTTATCTGGAAATAAAACTGATTTGAATTGAATATATGCACTTACATCTCATCTGTAAGATTAGAAATTCAGATGTCATTGAAAAAGCAATGGAGGTGAATGAAGTCAAGTTTAACAACAGTAATCACATTGAGATGGTGCGATGTAGAATGATAGCTCTCCTTTTTTTTTTGTCTTAAAAAGGGTTAGTTCACCCAAAACAGAAAATTATATTCATTTACTAATCTTTTACTAGTCAGAAAACCTGTTTGAGTTTCTTTTACTGTCGAACATAAAAGAAGTTACTTAAAAAAATGTTTGTTTGAAATGAAAAAAAGATAACCATTGACTTCCATAGTACTTGTTATTCTTACTATAGAAGTCAATGGTTACTGGTTTCTAACATTCTTTAAAATAATTCAACTTTTGGGTGAACTATTGCTTTAAGAAACCACTTTTGCTCACCTTTAAAGCTGGTGTGTAAAGCAAAAGCTTGTATTTTCATTTTGTCTGCATTCATTGCAAATCATTCTGTTTATATTTCTTTCTCTTTTTTACTGCAGATGCTTTTTCATTTAGGCATCCCTACCTGATGTTACACTAAGTGTATAGTTTAAATAGTGTATAATGCAGATAACACATATGGGCTACTTCTTAAAGATGTAAGCTGATCTAAATGTCCTTAGTTTTATTCATTTATATTTGACCCCAAATCCACCCCTTAAAACATTGGGACACTAATTCACAAAAAATGCTTAGCCTTCAAATCTCACATTTAAAATCAAAATATTTCTAAGAAAGAACCGGATGATTCAGTAACCTTCTGGACACAAAAAAAATGTCAAATGAACTGAAATATTGCTCAAGTTAATGATCTTAAAATAATTATTACATAGTTTAGGTACATATGCATTTAAAATGTTTCTAGAAATCAGTAACTAATATTGTCAGCTAAAAATGTGAAAATGCTTCAAATATGGCTGGCTGTAGTACAAGTACAATTCAATGATACAAGTTGTATTGCTTAAATGTGTAAGATTGATATACATACAGTACATTGGATATAATGATGATAGATATATAACAATTGACCCTTCGCTAAGCCATACCCAAAAACCGACACCCACCAATGGTGGCTTAGCAACCGTAGCTACGCGCAGGAGCTCTGTCAAGCTTTCGAGCGAGGAAAACAGGCCAAAGTGTTGTGCAAATGTCCATATAGATTGTGCAAATCTGATACGCGGTATCCTAAAAGTTTGGACAGGTTTTGAAAAGGGAAAAAAATTCCACCACCCTAAAACCCAAGGGGAGAATTGCCAGTGTGGATCAAGCTCTGTGAGGGGCGCTAAAGGAGTGGAGCTAAGTTGGTTTTGTTTCGATAATTCTGACACATTTAGACATTCAAAGATCTAAACTGTGTTTCCTACAAAAATACAAAGCAGGTCATGTTTCCCAGCTGTCTTTTTCTTTTTTTTCGCTCGATGCCTGTAAATATCAAGTTCTGTTCAGGTCCTAATTAATTGGTTCAGGTTTGTTTGATCAAGGTTGGAGCTGACCTCTACAGGAAGGTAGATCTCCAGGAACAGGGTTGATCAGCCCTGAGCTAAAGAGTTCTTTATCCATGCCTTCTAAGAGATATGTTCACTTTAAATGACGAACAGGTTTACTTAGGCTTCTATTCAGATTTAAGCATTGATCAAAGAACATTATTTACAATGTTTACATTGAAATTGAAACTCAAGTATATTCACTTGACCAGTGTGGCTTGTATATATAAGAGGCTAATTCTTATCTCGTCATCATATAAACAAATTTAATGGAAATACAATGGATTTATTTTTATCTCTTCATTATGGCTCATGGGAAATCTCTCATGTTTTATTAAAAACATCTTTCTTTGTGTCCCAACGATGAATGACTTCTGTTTTGGGTTTGAAACAACATGAGGGTGAGTAAATAATGGACAGTGTGCTAGCCTAAATAACTTTAATCCTCTGTAATCAAAATGTATATATACAGTTGAAGTCAGAATTATTTGCCCCCCCCTGAATTATTAGCCCCCATGTTTATTTTTCCCCAATTTCTGTTTAACGTAAAGCAGATTTTTTCGACACATTTCTAAACATGATAGTTTTAATAACTCATCTCTAATAACTGATTTATTTTATCTTTGCCATGATGACAGTAAATAATATTTGACTAGATATTTTATATATCAAGACACTTCTATACAGCCTAAAGTGACATTTAA
Source organism: Danio rerio (assembly GCF_052040795.2). Taxonomy (NCBI): domain Eukaryota; kingdom Metazoa; phylum Chordata; class Actinopteri; order Cypriniformes; family Danionidae; genus Danio; species Danio rerio. Next base: position 13,338,090 of record NC_141039.2, on the reverse strand, counting down.
AGGCTCAACTAGGGTAATTTGTTTAACTAGGCAGGTTAGGGGAATTAGCCAAGGTATTGTAAAATGAGCTTAAAGGGGCTAATAATTTTGTCCTGAAAATGGTTTTTAAAAAATTTTAAACTGCTTTTATTCTAGCCGAAATAAAACAAATAAGACTTTCTCCAGAAGAAAAAATATTATCAGACATACTGTGAAAATCTTGCTCTGTTAAACATCATTTGGGAAATATTTTAAAAAGAAAAAGAATTAAAAGGGGGGCTAACATATCTGACTTCAACTGTATATACATATATTATTATATTTATATTTTTATGTGATATTGAAATAGGTCTTTGTTTTGAGTGAATGGTGTTTTTGAGTACATGGGATATTGATATTGCAAACGGGACTCTCTCTCTATGAAAAAGAACAGCATGAACATTCTACTAAATATCTTCTTTTGCATTCCACAGAAGAAAGTAAGGATTTTGAATATGAGTGTGTATAAATATTCACGTGAAACAAAAACTCAGCTGACCTTGTAGTACTCATAAAGGAGCCCCAGGGCGGCAGCACTGTCTTCATCTCCATTGATGCTCATCATAGCCTTTGTGGCCGCAGTAAGTGGATTCTCCAGGTAAGACCTCCAGGCCTCATCCTCGCTCGTGTAGGGCCGCCGCTGGTGGAAAGACGGCTCATTGGGCACCACTACAACCAGCCTCTTACTGGGACGCGCACACAAGGACATAAAACAGTATATTAGCACACAGAAACTCAGACATGATCAAGCAGATAAAGCTTCATGTAAAAGCTCTATTTTGCATACTGATGAAAACAAACAGGCACACTGCGCCTTTTGTGATGGACGGTGTACCAAAGGCAAGGCGCATCTAACCAAATAAAAATACTGATAGCAGAGACTAAAAAGTCCTTCTGCATTTTAATGCCTGTCAGACCATTACGGCTGAAGCGAAACACATGAAACCAGGAAGCATCCCGGCTTAGTCTCATTTAAAACTTGATATCATATCTATTGTATATATTTGTGTGCATACATTCTTAAAGATTATGTAAAAGAGAAAAACTATTTACAAGAAAAAAGCACTAAAATTACAAATTGAGAGTTTGAAGGTTATATTTTTATCATAAGAGGTTATGTGTGTATTAATTAATAGATTTTAATATTAACTAAAAAAGTGATACTCTGTTGCTGATTGAAACTTGCTGATGATTTTTATTTTATTTTATTACGGTCCCGTTCAAAAGTTCGAACAACAGTCTAATAGTCTATTATGATCAACATTTTAAACTATTAAGTTATTTACCCATACCTATGCCAGCTCTACAGATTTATAATCAATTGTTATTATTACATCTTTTTTTCATTGTTGAAGACACATTCCAAGCACCTGTGTAAAATACATGGCATTCAGATATAAACTCGACTGAAATTCTGCTTTTATATGTCTGTCATTGCTCAATTATTCATCTTTCTCCACTAGGTTAGTGAATGAGAAGGGCATTTGCATGCTTTATTTATTCACTAGTTTCTAATATTTTCAAAATCTAAATAGTCATATTTATCATGTTTATTTAATACATAAATTACAGCATGTTTACTTGTGTTTATATTTATAATTTGATTTAAGTAGGAGCAATTCCAGCGTTACGGATGTGACATTTGCAGTAAAAACTCAAAACATAAATTAGCATAGAAAGTATTTGTTAACATTATATTGAAACATTTGTTTTTATTTTCCAGAACAACTGACCACAGAGTTAAGGGATCAGACAAATATCAATCTGTAAACATGTTTTGTACTTAAAATAAGGAAAATAAACATGCGTTAGGGATGTGACAAAAGTCTGCAGGTTTACAGTGTACAACATGCTTTGTAGAAATTCTGTGAATTAAAATGCACAACCCAAAAGAAACAATGATAATCAAAAGGATGAGAGTCGGCTCTCTATAAAACAAAAAAGATTGGTTTTATTTTATTTAATATTTTCACATTTATGAGGAAAAAGTGTCATTATGGATGTGACATCTTTCTATTATGGATGTGACAGAGGTGAAATTGCCACTTGTTTGACTTTGGTAAATAAAATAGAATAGTTTGAAAATATTGACAGATACATTTATGAGTGTTTTTAAAGTACTGTTAAACACTTGCTAGCACAAAATACCCAGAAACGGTTTCCATATTTTGGTGAATACTTAACTTTTTCATGGCAAGGTTGACATTTGCATGAATTGCTCATATACAGTATATCAAAAGCAATTAAAGGCAAAATTCAACTACCCAATTTATTTTTTAGCATTGGATTCATTTTACTTTACTGAAGTTCTAAAACAATTGAAGTGTCTACTCTAAGCAGTGGCCCAAGTAGTGTCCTATAGCACAATAGTCATTGATTAGTAAACACACAGATTAGCTTTATGTATATAGAGCAGCTGCTCCTGTAGGGTATTTCACTGGAAAATATGGTATGTAGCATAGAATACAAATGAAATGAGAAATGAATCTTTATTATATGTTCTTCAATTAAAAAGTGATGACATAAAAATTTTTATTAGGTATGACAGTTTTTAATAAACACATTGTAAAAATGCAGGATTCAACACAATTGCTTCATTTTGTCCCAACACAAATCAATTAAGTTAAATTAATTGTTACAAATTTAATTAGATTGAGCATAAAACAATTATGTTTGTCTCAAAATTAAATTAAGTATTGTGTTGCTTCAACTCATTTTAAGAAAGTAGTTTGAACAAGCAGCATTTTGTAAATCCTGTTGAGGCTTTAAAATAGCAAAATAGTTTCTTATGTTTAGACAAAAGGGAAATTATTAAATGTATCAAAATCACTCTCTCTGCCCAAAATTAACAGTTTCAAGCTTTACCTACAGCTGGTTGAAATAATAAGAACAGCTAAAAAATGTTTCAATGTAATTGTCGCGCCCTGACATAAAAAATCCCTCTGGATCCAGCGAAGATGCAAGACCTGCATTTCGATTCACTCTATTTACTGTTGAATACTTTTACTATTTTATACACAAAAAAATGTGTTAGTGACAACAAACACAAATAAACGGGTTGTTATTATGAATGACAATCTGAACAGTAAAAAACAAACGACTTTAACAAAAAAATAAGACAAACTAATAAAAACACTGCAATACTGTGACGCTACTACATCTTCAGTATACTAAACAAAACAATCGAACAATACACTATAACATGTTTATTTATATATGTGTATAGCCTATATAAATATTTATATCGCACGAAGTGAATAAATCGCCGTTTTAAACAGTAAATAAACAGGACTGAACTCCAGGTGCTTTATAATCGAGTTTTTTCCTCCGCGAAAAATGGCGTTTTGACCGCAAAATATTCTTTCCGTCTGCTGTGGGATTTGTCAATAAAATTAACAATATCCCAATCAAAATCTGTACAATGTTGCACGCCGTAATCGTAGTTCGCCTATCAAACACACAAGTGAGAGTTCAGAGATCCTCTTTAACTTTTATACGAGTAAAAAATGCAGAATGCCTGTCGGTGACGTTCCGATAGTTGTGTTGAGGTAATGGAAGATTGTGTCGCAGTCCTGACTCTTACCTGTCTGTCTCCTGTGACATATTTCTCTTCCTCCGCGGTTCTTCCTTGTGAAACTGGACTTTCAAGTCGGTGCAGGTAACAGAAGACAGAGCGCGAGTGAGGGATGCCAGAACCCGGGCTACAGGTAAATCGACTTTTCTCTGCCTGATTATTTCTCAAGGGCTGGAAGGAGCAGGTAGGAAACACCTGAGCACCCCTGTCCCGTCCTTCCCGGAGTTATTAATAGTTTATATTGAGCTTCAAAAATATGTTTGAAATCTTTATAAGAAGTTAAATCTACTTATAATGTTCTTATTGCTTGCGTTTATACGTATAGGTAAACTTTGATCGCTTTTTACTTTGTAAAATATTTGCGTTCTAGGAGGGGCGGGTCTGTTCTCTGATTGGCCGATTTGCGGAAAGGACGCTCGCTGATTGGCTGGCGTGGCAGAAGACAGGTTAGAAGACCCACCTCACCTATGGCCATAGTTTTGTAGCAGAGAAGGGCAGGTTGGAGAAAACCTTTGTGTGATCTTAACACACGTTGTTTTTGTTTGTCCGTTTCTAAAATCTTGTTGTACATGACTACAAATGTAAACTGTGGTGCATTTATTTAAGATTAATCTACTTCATTCATTCATTCATTCATTTTTCTTCGGCTTAGATCACCACAGTGGAATGAACCACCAACTTATCCCATTTAGTTAATTTAATTCACCTATACCGCATGTCTTTAGACTTGTGGGGGAAACCGGAGCACCCAGAGAAAACCCATGCAAACACGGAGAGAACATGCAAACCACACAGAAACGCAATCTGACCCCGCTGGGACTCAAACCAGAGAGCTTCTTGCTGTGAGGTGACAGTGCTAACCACTGAGCCACCATGTTGACATTAGGCTACTTAGTCTAGTTTATTTATAAATCATAAATACCTGCATTAACATTGTTCAGCTAGACTACAATAAAGACTCTCCTGGAAAAGATGGAGATGCTCCAGATGTTCAATTTGCTGTTGTGAATGAAAGTGAAAACACAATACACTACATTATACAGTTCCTGTTGGGTATAATAACACACATGCTGATTAATAACACACATCCTATTTTGATTCTTAAGAATTCAAATCATCAAGACCTGACATGCCCAAAAGTCAAATAGTAGTCGGTCAACAATGGTTCCCTAAAGAGTTAAGTGCAGTTTTGAGTGAGAATTTAAAAAAAATCTGAGTGACATTTCCCACACTTTATAGGCCTGGAAAATCTTGTTTTGTTCCAAGTGTCAGGTGTGAACATGTAGACTGCAGTGACATCACATGATGACAAAACAAGAGAAATAAGAAACTACTCATACAACCTGAAAACACAACAATACCTGAGAGTTGGCAACACTATACCAAACATGACGTGATGAGTAATATTGCATTAGACAAACTTTATAATTAACCTTTTTTTTATAGTTATTATTATATTAATGCTGATGCATAGTACACGTTTATACTCATAAATTTAGGAAGCCCTTCGACAATATGCAAAATAAGTAGGAACACACTATATGTCAGTTTTTGGTCACATTTTATTTTAAGGTATAGTTCTTGCTTAAGACTTTTAGTTCAATAAAGTATTAATTTGGTGCTTATTGTTATTAATAGTTAGAAGTAGTTGGTTTTAGATATATTAAGTAGGGTAAGGAATGTAGAATAAGATAATACATTCATAAATAAACTGTTAATATCTAAATAAGCAGGTAATAAGTCAGTAGTTAATGATGAGAACTGACCGTTAAATTAAGCTGCCCATTTTTTTATTTAGTATATAAGCTATAACTGTATATGCAGTTCCTGAGACAAAATAATAACTGAATACAAATAAACCAGTTCAACCGGTTTAAAACTGTATGTGGTCATGTTAGCAGAAATGTAATTTCATCCCATGTGTGCTACAGATATGAATAATATATTGAAATGTGCAGATTGGAAATGAAAAACCTGATATTACCTATTTAGATTCATAATTGTTTACCTGGAAAATTATAAAAAATAATAATAATAATAATAAATTATTAAAAAGAAATACTGGAAAAGAATGAACATTTTTACAAATAATAACTTAAACTGAGAATACTGAGGTATGTTTTGAAACCAAACCTTACATGAGTTTAACATGTGGAGTGAGTTCTACATTTTTACGGGAAATGTGGAAATGTGATAACAAGGGTTTCACACAATATGTTATTTCACAAAATATGTCACAAAAAAAAGATTTTGTCTTGTACCTTGTTAGTTTAGTAAAATTATCTGCTGAGGTCCACTACAGGTATAGATATTAATGACTAGTTGCAGACAAACAGTCAACATGTGTAGTTAATTTAGATATAGCCACCAGTGAGACTCAAATAACATCGTTTCTGTGTCGTTCTGGAAACTTCTAAAGAAAGTTCTTTTTAAACTTAAAATAAAGGGTGGCACAGTGGGTAGCATGATCACCTCACAGCAGGAAGGTCGCTGGTTCGAGCCTCGGCTGGGTCAGTTGGCATTTCTTTGTGGGGTTTGCATGTTCTTCCCGTGTTCGAGTGGGTTTCCTCCGGATGCTCCGGTTTCCTCCACAGTCCAAAGACATGCGGACAAAAACATATGGTCTAAGCTAAATTGTCCATAGTGTTTGTGAATGAGAGTGTATGGTTGTTTCACATGGATGAGTTGCTGCTGAAAGGGCATCCGCTGCGTAAAACTTATACTAAGTTGGTGGTTCAATCCGCTGTGGCGACCCCTGATGAATGAAAGGACTAAGCTGAAGGAAAATGAATGAATGAACTTAAAGAGAGAATTTAAGTACATCTTGAAAAAAAAATTAAACATTATATGAGTTTTTCTTAAGGTTCTGGATCTATTGCTTATGTATTTCACAAAATGTTAATATTTGTTTTATTACATAAAGGTCTAATAAATTTTTTTCCCCCAAAAATATACACATATATATTTTCATTTAGAGATGAACCCCCCTCCCTTATTTACAGGAAATATATATAGGATTTCCCAGAGATGGGTTGTGGCTGGAAGGGCATCCGCTGTGTAAAAAACGTGCTGGATAAGTTGGCGGTTTATTCCGCTGTGGCGACCCTGGATTAATAAAGGGACTAAGCCGACAAGAAACTGAATGAATGAATGAATGAATGAATGAATATCAGTAGGTCAAAATTTAATATCTTTTCATCTTTCATTTCATTTTTTGTTGTGAATGAAAATCAGGATTATTTTGTCAAATGTTGCTTCCGTAAGTACCTTGAAGTTAAAACATTAGAACTTGTATCTCAAAACTAATATATATATATAAAGTTGTTTGAAAATGTATAATCTAAATGAAAACTTTTTTAACATTTAGAAGAAATTACTATTATCATTAATATCTATACCTGCAAAAGACCTCAGCAGAATTTTTTTTTGCAACATGGTATAGGACAAAGGAGTTACCACAAAAAGTTTTGGGACATTTTTTGATAAACCCATGTGATCACATTTCCACATTTTACCTAAAAATATTCCAAAACTCATATTTCACATATGACTGCAGATGTTTCTGTTATATGAAAACTGAGAATTTTCAAGTGGACCCTTAAAGGGATAGTTTACCCCTCAAAAATGAAATTTTCCTCATTATGTACTCATCTTGAAGTGGTTTCAAACAATTATGGGTTTTTTTCTGTTGAACAAAAAATTATTTGAAGAATGTTGGATACAGGTAACCACTGACAATCAAAATAAATAAATAAATAAATAAATAAATAAATTATTATTATGAAAGTCATTGTCTACCAGTTTTCAGCATTTTCAAAATATCTTATTTTGTGTTCAATTTAAGAAGTAAAACATCAAACAGGTTTGGAACAAGTGAAGGGCGAGTAAATCATGACTTACTTTTTCAGTTTTTGTGAAATATTTTTCATTTTTTTCCACATATATGAATTTTTGCTTGATGCTTTCTCTAGCAACTGCAAAGCAACAGAAAGAAGAAGTGTGCAAAACTAAATAAAATAAGTATAAACACATGTAAAAATGTGTCTGTTTCAGTGAATATTTCATAAGCATTTTTAGCACACTGACTATGAATCAATAAATTATATTAAATTAATTGTTCACATTATTAAAATACACAATATAGCCTACTTTGTATTTCTGGCACTACTACAAAGAGATAATGTATGACACTGGGACACTAAAGAGAGCTTAATAACTTGTTTACCCAAAGTTATTGTCATCTTAATGAACCAATTGTGAGAGAATGTAATGTTTGTCATTACCCCTTCTAAACAAACCAATTTGCGGCAGCCTTTGTAAACCTCAGTTCACTGGAGTGTAAACACTGGAGATCCATTGTGAAGGAGTCTGAAGACTGACACCTTGGGCAAGCAAACACAAACCTTTGTTTGTTAGCATAGCTCCGTCATTTAAGAGAAGCAATAAAAAGCCATGGGTCTGAGACAATGGGTCCCTGCTTTAAGGAGAGGGGGTCAGATATAGTAAAGGGTAGCGGAGCAGGTCTGATAAACATCTCCACGGTCTGCCCTCTCTGAAGACCCCCGGCCTGACCTCATGCTCTCTGGATGCTGACAAAAAGACCACTGAGACTAATAGTAAACCAGAACAATGAAGCACAGTTCTGGCTGCTTTGTCATTTAAATGTAAGACTTTTTTAAGTATTAAAATATAAGTGTTATCAAATGAATCTGAATGGAAGTAATTAGGTTGTTTTAGTCATGTAGTATTTATTCTTGTTTTGAATTAGCTTTTTTAACTGTAATGTGAAATAAAAATCTACTTTGTACGTTAAACATTAGTCAGCGTCTCATAAACGTTTCTATTTTGTAGATGTGCATTGGATGGTTAAAACTAATGTTAGATATAGTAAAACCATGTACTATTGTACTATTGTACTAGTACTATTGTACTATTGTACTAGTACTATTGTACTAGTTGATTTTATCCACCATGGTTTCCAAATCTAAAATTCATAGTCATTACCAACAGTTTTACTGTACTGTTACTCCAATATTACTATAGTATCAAAACCATGGTGTGCAAAAAACTACAATAATTAAACAATAATAACGGCTATGCATGGTAATAAATGGATTTCAAACTAAAAAATCAGCTGAGCCAGACAATGTGAGTAGTGTGCTTGATAAATGTATGCTAAATGCTAAAGTGTGTTTCAAGTGTAATTTGTGGTATAATTCATGTTTTTATCATTGCAAAAAAAGTTTCAGATTTATTTTATAGTGGTTTATATGATTAAATTGGAGTATGACTAATAGTTATGAGGCAGCTTAGCAGCCACAGCTAATAAAATCGCTAGCAGCAATATTAGCCATATAAGCTACGTTGCTAAAATATCAAATGCAGCATCATGTAAGATTTACTTAGACCATGTTTGTGATCTTTTTATGAGTGTTTAGCATGATTACAACCTTTCTTTTGTAATCTCACATTTGGAGCACCTGGTGTTTTCACTACTGTGTGCAAATGAAGTTGCTAAATAAATACAGGTGGGGTCTCAAAACGGTATTCTGCAAGCTTTGCCTGAAGGCTTACAGCTAATGCAGAACAACCACAACATTTCGAACAAGCCTGTCTCGCCATGCCCGAACTGCCCACAGAAAAAGGACAGGATGTACAGAGAGCCAGAAATCAACAATAGAAGTGGATTATGTAGTGTATGTACACACAAGCTGTGCAATAGCAGTCACCAGGCTCCTTTAAGACTGGTGCAATTTTTTAAAAACCAAAACAAAAGTCGAGGCCCACTTTTAAAAAATGATGACCGCTAGTAGTAAATTGAGGTATTAAGTTGATTTGGTCCAAAAAACTAAATCTAAAAAGTGTTCAGTCATAGCTGGGATAGTAGTTTGACAGCTGAAAGTGGTAATCTGACAAGTGGAGGACAGGTACAGGCATGAACAGTGTGGGGTGTCACTTTTTCTGCCCAATGCATTCCTATGAAAAGTATGAAAGCTAGTTTGCAGCATGGAATAAAACAAAACATTAAATAAAAAGGTAACTGACTTTCCTTGTGATAGTAAATTAAGTTTTAAACTGCAAGGTTCATTTATTCATTCATTCATTTTCTTTTCGGCTTAGTATCTTTATTAATCTGGGGTCGCCACAGCGGAATAACCCGTCAACTTATCCAGCATATGTTTTACACAGCGGATGCCCTTTCATCCATACGCACTCATTCACACTCATACACAACAGACAATTTAGCCTTCCCAATTCACCTGTACCGCATGTTTTTGGACTTGTTGGGGAAAATCTGAGCACCCGGAGGAAACCCACGCGAACATGGGGAGAACATGCAAACTCCACGAAAAAATCATCAATGAAAATTTGAGTTTCACATTTGTAATTGATGTCTCTTTTTAAATATAATAACTTATTCATATATTTGTGTTTCACATTTTTTTATATGGGCAACATAGTGGCTCTGTGGTTAGCAATGTCGCCTCACAGCAAGAAGGTCTCTGGTTCGAGTCCTGTCAGTTGGCATTTCTGTACGGAGTTTGCATGTTTTGCCTTCTGCCCGTGTTGGCGTGGGTTTCCTCCCGGTGATCCTGTTTCCCCAACATCCCCATTTCCCCAACAAAGACATACGCTATAAGTGAATTGGATAAACTAGTGTATGAATGAATGTGAGAGTGTATGGGTGTTTGCCAGTGCTGGTTTGCAGCTGGAAAGTCATCCGTTGTGTTGAACATATGCTGGATAAGTTGACGGTTCATGATAAAAAAAGGACTTAGCCGAAGGAAAATAAATGAATTCTGTTAAAATCTCTAAATTAAAATTTTCGCTTCCTAATAATTCAAAATTGTACATATCACGGTATTGTTTTACTTGAATTCTTAGCCTAGATCATGCAATTCTGACTTTTTCAAATTTTGGATTTATGTCTCACATTTCTAACTTTTTTCAGAATATTGAAAAATCCCAAAATGTCTGAATTCTGGGTTTATATCTCACATTTCTGACTTTTCATGCTGAATTTATCCCTGGTTTACACCTGCCAGTTCAGAATTTTTTCTCAGAATTGGAATTGGAATCTTAAAATTGTGAAAAAATAATTTTTAATGGAATTGGAGTTTCCACCTTGTAATTGATGTCTCTTTTTAAATTAATATCATTGTAAAAAATCCAAATTGAAAAAAGTTGAAACTAGTTGTTTTAGTTTATTTATTTTTTATTGTTGTTAGTTTAGCAAAAATCAGTAAAAATGTTTGTACAACTACATTTAACGCATTTACTGAACCTAAATCAAAATTTTCTTCATTAAGTTAAAAGGACAAAAATAATAGTAGCACCAATAATAATGTCATTATTATTAACAACAACAACAAAATACAACAATATTGCTAACATAATTTAAAATTATTATTCATTTGCAATTTATCTTTTTTTAGGGAGCTGCAGAAAGACTTTAAAAGTGAATTTACTTAGTTTTACCTATAGTTCACTTTATAAAAAGAAATGCTAAGCGCATGTAGACTGTTGACTTGTATTATTATTATATATATATATATATGGACGTTTTCTTACAAAATTAAAATGAAAATTTAAATGTCCAAAAAGATCAAATAATAAATGGAACTTTCAAAACAATACTCAAGTGATAAATCAAACGCTAAAACGATCAAATAAAAAAATTACAATGCATTCTTAATCTAATATACTGTAGTTGAGATTTAATTTTCATGAACAACTCAGTAAAATGCTGTAATAATTAAACGACAAATCAAATGCTTAAATTACAATTAAAATTGAGGAATCAGTTTCTGGTTTTGTTAACATTTGTCTCTGTTTTACTTTTTTTTTGTTTGTTTGTTTTTTTGTTTTGTTTGTTTGTTTTTAATTGAACTATGTTTGTTTGTTCTGAAAATGTATTATTTCTTAGTACGAAATACCAAAATAGTTTTTTGTTTACTCAACTTCAGAAATGTTTTTGTTTTCAAAAGTTGAGTACACGAGAAAAAACTAAAGGAAATAAAGATTATGTTTGTTTTTTTGTTCACTCAACTTCAGGCATTTCAGTTCTGCAGACAAAAATGTTCAGTTGGCACAACTTAAAAAGTTTTGTTACAAAATAATTTCATAGGTCGGTGCAGCTGATGTTTTCAAAAATTGAGTGAACAAGAAAAAGAGAAAGGAAATAAGGATAATGGTTTTTTGTTGCTGTATTGGTTTAATTTTTTATATATATATTTTTTTTACAATTTTACAGTGTAGTTAATATATTTATGTTTCTCTTTTTTTTTGGAAAATTTTTAAGCTTAAATACTTCACAGTTTTTTTTTTATAATAATGTTCTTATTCGTTCATTCATTTTCCTTTCGGCTTAGTCCCTTTATTAATCAGGGGTCGGCACAGCGGAATGAACCACCATGTTCTCAAATCATTAGTTCAAAATCTTTCATTTATGGAAAACTTTTTTTCTAAAACAATTGAGGATGTTTGCCATATTTAAAATCTTACCACTAGTTGGAGAGCATTCAAAAGTAAAAACATGGGTGTTTTAGTCATTCATCATTTTTTTAGATTTTTTAACAGCCAGAATTCTGAGACTAAATATTATTTCCTTTCTACTTTCTAATTCTACAGCAGAAACATGCTTTTACGAAAACACATTAAAGGTAAGCCATTGAAAACAGAAAAAAGGTAAGAGCTGCATTCCATGAATATTTTGGAGCTGGGAATAGAATGCCTGTTAGGACCTGCCTGACTGCTGCACGCGCACCCGTTTGTCAGGGACGTCCCAGCATGCAGCAGGAGTGTGGGGAAGGGGCTGGAATGCAGGAGGCGGAGACTCTGGACAACAATTGCATCTTCAACTACTTGCACAGGTGCGCGGTCAAGACTGGTGGGGATTTTTTTTTTTCTTTAGAAAGGGGGGCTTGTGCATTCCAGTGGCCCTTAAACAGACAGCAGCATTTTCTCCACACATGCCAGGATGTCTTCAGCTCAAACCAGTCCTGTGGGAAGCTGCCGAACAGGTTGGGTGAAGAGGATGATTCTTTTTGCATCAGCACCATAAAGCTGTCTGTGTGCTGCTGATGTCCCCTGTGTTGAATCTGTGTCATACTGATGTTCGTATGCTCTTGCATTTGCATTGGCGGCAGTGTGTCACGCTTCAAGTGAAGTTCATAGGAAGCTCTCAGAAGAACTAAAAGCATTGATAGACTTTGCGAGGGGGAAACATACACAGAGTACACTTTAGAAAAGAGTACTTATGAAAATGATATGCTTTAGGTAGAATATATTCAAATGTACTGCTTTAAGACTCTTAATTGCACGTTAACTGCGATTAAATGAAAATGTTATAGTACAAATGGTATTATTATATGTAATTAGTTTTTTAGTTTACTAGGAATTTATTTAATATTTACATGTCCTTTCATAGATATTTTAGTCTTTAAAATATGGTTAAAGGTTGCAGGCAATGATACTGATGAGCATTTTGATCAAATTTACTGTAATGTCATTTCTGTTGAAACATGTATGCCATGACTCAATACATTTATTGCATATTTACATTTATTTATTGCATGATAAGTGTACTGCATATTTTTATGCACATTTTAAATGAGATTTGCATTCAATTTAAAAAAAAAAACTGCATCTTTTTTACGTTTAAGTTTTTAGAATTTTCTTAGTCTTAATTACCACAAAATTCTAAATCAACTTTTAACATTTAATTAAAAACTTCAACATTCTAAATCAAAAATATGACTTAAAAGGTTAGAATTGTGAGATTTAACTGGTAAGTCATAATAGAGATTTAGTAAGTCATATTATTATCTTTAAAGTCCAAATTTAAACTTTATTTTCTTCATTTTCCTTTGGCTTAGTCCCTTATTTATCAGGAGTCACCACAGCGGAATAAACTGCCAACTATTCCAGAATTTGTTTTACACAGTGGATGCCTCAGTGGAAATAAACAGGTAAATAACAGGGTGAGAATGTAGTAAAATCTGAAAACGTTGTAAAAATCAAGGGCCTTTTCTTTTTCTGGACTGCTTTTCAAATCACTGCGCTTGTTTTAACAGAAAGGGGGTAAGCAGGTCAAAACAGTGCTTTTTAAAACACTATTGGTTGGGTTTAGGGAAGGGGGTGGGGGGATCTGTGGGTTGGTCAGTCAGTCAGTCATTCAGTAGGTCAGTTAGTCAGTCAACAGCGGCCTTTGGTGGATTTACGTGAGAATAGCAGGTGCAAATGGCACTCCCAAGAGAAATTTGAGAACTGAAAAAGTTTACACAGCAGCCTCTGACGGATTTGCGAAAACAAAAACTGGAAGAAATGTAGCTCCTGGGATGTATTTTGCTCTCTCCGGAAATGTACAGTTGAAGTCAGAATTATAAGCCCACCTTTTAATTTGTTTTTCTTTTTTAAATATTTCTCAAATGATGTTTAACAGAGCAAGGAAATTTTCACAGTATGTCTGATAATATTTTTTCTTCTGGAGAAAGTCTTATTTGTTTTATTTCAACTAGAATAAAAGCAGTTTTTAATTTTTTAAAAACCGTTTTACGGAAAAATTATTAGCCCCTTTAAGCTACATTTTTTCGATAGTCTACAAAACAAACCATCGTTATAGAATAAATTGCCTAATTCCCCTAACCTGCCTAGTTAACCTAATTAACCTAGTTAAGCCTTTAAATGTCAATTTAAGCTGTATTGAAGTGTCTTGAAAAATATCTAGTCAAATATTATTTACTGTCATCATGGCAAAGATAAAATAAATCAGTCATTAGAAATGAGTTATTAGAAATGACCTCAACTGTATATAAGGGAAAGTTTTCAGAATGAGCCTGGTTTATAAATGATTTTAGACAATGGCTGCAATATAAGTAAAAAAATTTAAGGGGGTCTGTTTACTTTCCGTATCCACTGTATATGGCAAAAATACTGTCATTATAAAATACAGTATAAAATACAGTGCATTTGAGGTGAAGAACTAAGTGATCAATGTGTAAATTAAGTAAACAGATATTAATTCCACTTATATTACGCTCAAAAAATTATGCTTGCTGTTTGTTAAAAAGACATTTAAAATATGTAATTCTTGAGGTTTTTGATTAATTGTTTCAAGTTCAATCAACAAACTTGTAAAACCGAATTAGATTGTGTGGAAACCATCCCTTTTTACAGTGTATTTGATGTTATGTTTGTCAAATAAATGTTATTAAAATTTCAAGTAGACAACAGGTGAAAATTTATGTGCATGTTTCAGAATTTTAGACTATTGACTAATAAGTATTTATAAATAACAAGAAATGTAATTGAATTCCATTCATTACAATAAGATTAATACCGGCACTTCTCGGAATAAACGTTCTTTTAAATTTAGTACAATGATATATTCAAATAAAAAATGGGTTTTACGCTTATAATAATAGATCATAACAATATTGCATAACTGACATTTTTGTCACATTCACACTGATGTGAGGTTGCTGATCAGATAATGAACAATGCAATTGTATGTAATAAATTAGATTGCTTTATAAAAGAATGACTGTTGAGTAAATAATGTTAGTAAATAGTGTTGTGAAACTTATACAGGTTTGGAGTCACACAAAGGAGTGCCATGTTTATGTGAAAACCCCTTTAATATCGCTTTTGATTCACAAAAAAGTAAAAAGTTGTTTATCATATCATTCCTTAGATGCTTTTCATTACACAAATATGGGTGTATCATGTCTGTAATGAGTAGCTATAATATTTTCCCAGCTCTCAAAAACTTTGATCAAGTCTCAACAAAGCTGTGGTCAAATTCTTGCGTGTAAATGTGTTCTAATGCACACTAATAGCATTTCTCAATATGAGAGTCATTCTGTGCATCAGATGTGGGGGGAGGAACAGAGTCTGACACATGAGGAAGTAGATCCATCCCATCAAACACTTCCTCTGTTTTCCACTGACATTCAACCATATTAATAACAATGCCGCTCAACTGACAGCTTCCACGTTAACCACAATGGCGGAAATATCTACACATGACCAGTGTTTTGAATGAAAAAAAAGATTAGTATTTAATGCTGTTAATAGTTGTAAGTTTAATTTTATCGACAAAACTGTGTCCCAAACATTTTTAGACGGTCTATGGGGAAATTATCGGTTGTTGGTTTTGGTGATTATTTTTTAATTTATTTAATTTTGAACTCCAATTAAAAAAAAATTTAGTTCCCCTTTTTGTCATGTAAAAAAGGAGTTCCCCAAGGGTCTATTTTAGCACCTCTTTTATATTTCCATTAATGATCAAGACCTTGGAGTGAACTGCACCAAGGTACATTTATATGCGGATGACACAATAATTTATACTGCAGCATTAACTTTAAATGAAGTTCTACCAAATTTACATACAGCCTCAAATATTATACAACAGATCTTACTTCAGTCGAAATTGGTATTAAATACAACAGCAAAGAAGTACTTGATTTTTAGTCGCACTCACTCAAAAACAATGCATTTGGTCAATTCGACAATAGATGGCATAACTATTGAAAAAGTCAAGACATATAAATGTCTATAGTGTTTGGTTATATGAAATATGAAAATATTTGTTGAAAAAGCTGAAGCCAAAACTTTTTCCAAAATAAAATTAGTGGAGAGTACGTTTTTGTCTGTTATTGATTATAGTGATGTGGAGTTTGCATGTTCTCCCCGTGTTTGGATTGAGCTTCCTTTGGGTGCTCTGGTTTCCCCCACAGTCCAAAGACATGTGATACAGGTGAATTGAATAAACTAAATTGGCCGTGAGTGTGATTAAGAGTGTATGGATGCTTCCTAATGGGTTGCAGAGGGCATCCGCTGTGTAAAACTTATGCTGGATAAATTGGCAGTTCATTCCGCTGTGGCGACCCCTGATGAATAAAGGGACTAAGCCAAATGAAAATGAATGAATAAATGATTATGGTGATTTATTAGATACATTCATTCATTCATTCATTTTTTTGTCAGCTTAGTCCCTTTATTAATCTGGGGTCACCACAGCAGAATAAACCGCCAACTTATCCAGCACGTTTTTACGCAGCGGATGCTCTTCCAGTCGCAACCCATCTCTGGGAAACATCCACACACACATTCACACACTACTGACAATTTAGCTTACCCAATTTACCTGCACCGCATGTCTTTGGAATGTGGAGGAAACCGGAGCACCCGAAGGAAACCCACGCAAAGGCAGGGAGAACATGCAAACTCTACACAGAAACGCCAACTGAGGCGAGGTTCGAACCAGCGACCAAGCGACCTTCTTGCTGTGAGGCGACAGCACTACCTACTGCACCACTGCCTCGCCTGATTTATTAGATATGCATCTTTAAATATAATAAAAAACTAGACTCTGTCTATCAACGCATTACAACTAGTTTGTGTTGCAGATTTACATACACAGCATTGTTCACTTGAAACACATGGCATATAGCCTTTTCAAAGGAAGAAGCTGCATGCTGTATGTATATTTTTATTGCAAAGGCGCTTTTCGGTAAGTTGCTTTCTTAAAAATCAAATTCGATCTTGTTCTTACTTTTATTAGTTTTGTATGATTATTTTGTCTTGTTGCTTGTTTTGTGTGCAACTTTATGTGCTGCTATCTTGACCGGGTCTCCCTGGAAGGAAGACTGTGATTCTTCCTGGCTAAATAAAGGAAAAATAAGTAAGTAAATAAATACATTCTGATGTATCTTCACTGAGCATTTTACAAGAAGTATTGACAGATAAAAATGCTTTGTTTCCTCATTAAAATCTCTGAATTTTTTAGACATTTTATTTTTAGAAATATGAGTATAAGCTCTTTGTTTATTCACAATTTAGAAATGTATGCATCTCTTGAATTTTTATTTGACAAATTTTAAACAAACTACAAAAATACAAGTATCCCATATATTTTGAAATAAAACCATTAAGGATAAAAACACAGTAAAACCTCGCTAAGGTCTTCACTGTTAAAAAAACTAAGTACAGTTAATGCATAAAACAAACAGTAGCCTACTATCACATTTTAAAACAGAAACAAAATTATTCACTATACAATAACATATAAAAAACATCATCATCCACCATGCAAACTAAATATCAAAAAAACATACTTTGATTGCTTATTTGAACCTCCTAAAGTCATTTGTTCCACATGATATCACTGGTGTATAAAACATATTTTTGCCCACTACTTCATTTCAATAAACATATATTAAAATCCCAACCCCTAGTACTACATGAATGCTGTTGTCTCACTATTAGAAAAATAGCTCACCAAATAATTACACTCTCAGAAAATAAAGGTACAAAGGCTGTCACTGGGGTGGTACCTATTCGAAAGGTACATATTTGTACTTAAAGGATCCTTACCTCAAGGGTATATTTGTATCTAAAAAGTACAAAAGTGTACCTCTTTAAATGTTTAGTCATATACCTTTGAGGTACCAATATATATCCATTAAGTACAAATATGTACCTTTTGAAAAGGTACCACCACAGCTCTTGTACCTTCATTTCTGAGAGTGTAAAAACCACATTATTAACCATTTTACGTATTAGTCCCATTTTTTAAAAACACACTCTTCTATTCAGTTAACATACCTAATTCTTTAAAAACTTCTTTGTGCTAATCCGCTTTCAGATACATTTTTTTAAATATTCATATTTATTTTGTGTCTTTTGCTATTTTTTCTTTAAACTCTGTGTGCAGCTACTATAACAAAATGAAGTAGCATAATCGAAATGGGGTTGAAACAAAGCTCCTGCCAATCATTTTTTTTTAAATGAACATCCGACAGTTCTGCTTGCCTTGCTAAGAACCAAATGTTTTCGCATATCTTCATAAAAACTTTTCATGCCATAACATCTCCTGATAATTTATTATCTATTAAACATCCCAAATAATTTGCAACATTTTTTGACTCGATTATCAAATCATTAATCCTAACCACAAAAGAGTCAAAGAGTCAAAACTGACCTGACTTGCTTTTTGAGGGTCAATGGCATGTTGTAACATTAATATTACATTTGTGAGGTTTGCTAAGAAAATTGTTTTGTGTAAGGAAAGGCTTCCATGGAGTCACAAGGGTGCCACTAATGGGCAAAGTAAATTAATTGCCACTTAATAAAGAAATAATTTAAAATAAAAAAATAGTAATTTAACAGTTAATCATTGATTTAATACAGTTAATTAATGATTACAGTTAATCAAATCACATTAGCATAAAAGAAGAAAATGCAAGGAACGTCAAGTTTCTTTCTACAGCACATTTCATACACAATTCAAATTCAAAACTCCAAAATTCAGTGTTTACATAAACAAGATTGAAAGAATCATAAAATAATCACATAAGCTAGAAATAAAAAATAATAATTAAAATTATTTAAAAGCTAATTATAATGTGTTAAAACAGGTTTTTAAAAAAGAAAAAAGTAAATTATTAAAATAATATTTGTATAAAATAACTACCAAAATGAAGATAGCCGTTTTTGAGGATCAATGGCTTAAAAACTGAAACCCCCTGCAATAAAGAACCATTATTTTTAAGAATGTTAAACAGAAACAAGCACATATGTCTGTTTTATATAGGAATAATGACGATTGTATGTTTTGTTTTTTTGCTTATGTAGAGACTAACTTTACATAAGTAAAGTAACTTTACGTAACTTTACTAACAAAGATTGTTTCAAGACGTTTAGAGGGACAACCAGGCACAAAAGGAACCTGTTGCCATCATTGTCTGCCTGTCGACACACTAGAGGTCTTAAATGTTCTTGGAGATGACGTGGTGATGCCTTCAAAATCCTGGTTCAGTGCACTGACTCTGGTTTAAGCTGCTTTATGCCCTTCACATGAACTACTCCAAGAAACAGAAGTTTTAATCTCCTTAAAATTGTGAAAAAGGTAGTGTTGACACATTGATTGATTGATTTACATTTGGGCTGCTTACAGATTTGTATAATACTTGCTAACTTGTTTTGCACTTGATATACTTGACTAAAATAAATGTATTTCAATAAATTTGTCTTACAATACCTCCTTTTCAGTAATTTCTTGCTTACATGTTAGTTTTTGCTTTATGTTCAAATGTATTTGTGCATACAACGATTTTTGTCAAACGACTGTTTTGCTACTCAAATGGTTTGAGGAAACCGATTGCAGCAAACCATTTAAGTTGACTAACTTTATTCATTTGAGTTCAGTCAACTTAAACTATTTGCCTCAATCGGTTTCCACAAACCATTTGAGTAGCTAAACAGTTGTTTGACTTAAATTGTTTAAATTAACTGAACTCAAACATTTTAAGTTCAGCTTTCAACTCTGCATAAGTTACTGATACACTAAATGCTTGCCGATATGAACTCAAATAATATAAGTGTATATGATTCAATATACAGTTAAAGTCAGAATTATTAGCCCCCCAGAACTATAAACCCCCTGTTTATTTTCCCCCCAATTTCTCTTTAACGGAAAGAAGATTTCATTCAACACATTTCTAAAGATGATAGTTTTAATAACTCATTTCTAATAACTGATTTATTTCATCTTTGCCATGATGACAGTAAATAATATTTGACTAGATCTTTTTCAAGACACTTCTATACAGCTTAAAGTGACATTTAAAGGCTTAACTAGATTAATTAGGTTAACTGGGCAGGTTAGGGTAATTAGGCAAGTTATTGTATGATGATGATTTGTTCTGCAGACTATCAAAAAAAAAAATATCTAGCTTAGAGGGCTAATAATTGTGTCCCTAAAATGGTGTTTAAAAAATTACAAACTGCTTTTAATCTAGCCGAAATAAAACAAATAAGACTTTCTCCAGAAGAAAAAATATTATCAGACATACTGTGAAAATTTCCTTTGCTCTGTTTAACATTCTTTGGGAAATATTTAAAAAAGAAAATACATTTTAAAGGGGGGCTAATAATTTTGACTTCAAGTATATAAGTTTACAGAACTTAAACCATTTGGTTTCAAGACTTAAATGGTTTGCCGCAATTGGTTTCCGCAAACAGTTTGACTTAACTGGGTTTTACAGTGTATTCATACCACTTGAATGACCTAAAAAAAAAACACACTTGCCCAAAATGGAAAATCTCATGGAGGTCTGAGAAAAAATCCTTCTTTTCACTTGGACAAAGGACAGCCTGATATAATTCTCGTGTTGCTATTGAGGGTCTGACACCTGGGAGATTTCCTTTCAGAAAGCCTCAGGCAGCACATCTCCACCCAGCATGCCGAAACCAACATTCAGCCAAAGTTATGATACGTCGTGTCCAGGGTTAAAATAATCAATATGATTACACAAAACAGTTGCTGATTTTAAAAATGATTTCCTCCCTGTCTTATACCACACATTTGTTAATTGGCCTTCATATTGAATGGTTTTGTACCCAAAATCTTTCTTTCTTATGATTTGAATAGATTAGTAAAGAAACATGATACTAGTGGCAGGGAAAATATCTCACATTGATACGGTTTCCCCTGGGTAGAAAAAAAACACAAGACATACACATATGTTTACTAACATGTTGCAGTCATATAGCCTTAAGCTAGAGAACAACTGTGTTTTGCATATTCAGAAATTCCATATCACGAAAGCCTAACGAATTTCCTTCTGTTCGCACATCCGCAGAACACTTTCTTTCTCCTAGCTGGAACTGAGAACTTCATGTTTCACTATAGGTTTGTGCTGATATTTGTTCTCACTTGGCCGGTTTCCGTTTTATTTAATCCAAATAGGAAATGTAGGAGTTTTTTTTTGTCACTTATTTCTTAAAAATTGTAAAACGTTTATAAATTTTATATATTTTTATTTAAAAGAAAGTTATAACAAGTTATACAAACAATAAAAATTGTGCCGTCGTCTACATGCAAACTTGTTCTTTGAAATGCTAACAGAAAAGTGCTCTTTTACTATTAGAAAGAAACTGTTGATTTTTTTTTTTCATCAGTCAATCAAAGACGAATCTTCTACAATTATATAATATGACAGAAGAAGAATTGAGTTTTTTTGTTAATTTCTTTTCAGTTTTTTTATTTATAAAAATAAGGCACAAATAGTATGTGTAATAGTAATAGTTGGTGTATGCTTGAAAGCCTTTGTAAGCCTTTATTGTAACTGCATGAAAAAAACAACTAGCACAGACTTTCTTTTAAGATTTTCTGTTTTTAAATATACAGAATATATGATATATAATTTTAGCAATAGCAACAACAACCATATTTGTTTGTTTGTTTGTTTGTTTGTTTGTTTGTTTGTTTGTTTGTTTGTTTGTTTGTTTGTTTGTTTGTTATAATTCAATTGGCATATTTGTCTATTTTTACTGTTCCTCTAAAATCTAAATTTGGTATTTGATTTTTTACTCACCCTTAAGTGTCCAAATCTTTATGAGTTTTTCTTTGGTTGAACACAAAAGAAGATATTTAGAAGAAAGCTGAAAACTTGTAACCTTTGACCTCCATAGGATGAACTAATACTATGGAAACAATGGTTTTTAAAAGATTAACAGTGCCCCCTGTTGGTTTGAAAATACGGTTTGCAATACATCCCATGTAGGGAAATTATCTCATTAGATCCCACTAGAATTGAACCAGCTTATCTTAGTAAAACTGTTTACAAACTTGTAGTGACAAAAGAAAAATATGTTACAATTAAATAGTAGTAGTAGTTTATTGCATTGAAATTATTATAATTAGAGCTTTAATTTAAGCATTTGGCTCAATAATTATATAAAGAGTGCAATAAATATTGAGTCCAGTGGCAGCCGTCTAACATATTAAACATTTACAAACCATCAAAAGTTAAATCATTTTACATTTTCTGGTTTTCAAGTGTGCTTTGACATATTGACACCTTAGAATTATAAGGTCCTATCTGAAATTTTTGTCAAAATTGAGTTATTGACAACTATTATTATTAAATGACAACTTATTTACATTATGAGATGTTTTTATAAGTTGTTAACATTTAAGACTTTTTATTTAAACACAAATGTTACACACAATCCATTTGCTGTGGAACGCAAAATCTTTGAAGCCTAATATCTCAAAATCATCTAGAACACAGAGAGAACTTTAATTCCAAGGTGATGATATTCCACCAGACATTAGTGGTCTTTAGTGATATATAGTAATTTGCTTAACTTTCCACCAATAGATAAGATTTCATTAAACCAAATACAATCCCCATTATAGCCATTGAAACCATTAAGCTTTGTGAGAGTTTCAAATATTTCAGCCAATTGATTTGATGTAATGCGTGCAAATATAATTCTTCTATCTGAACAGTGTGTACTGTTGTAGAGAGAAAAGCTTTACATCTTCCCACTGTTGGAAAGTCAAGCCAAAAAGGATCTTTTTAATATATAAAACTGCATTTTAACCACTTGTCTATAAATTCATATGACAAGTATATTATTAGTATTTAATAGCAGTGCATAGCTACCTCTTGAATAAATCTCGGCATAAAAAAGAACCTGAGATTGAATCCCACTTGTTTAGACGGGGTTTATGACCGATACTTTAGCTAGCCACCAGGGGGTGCTCAAATGTTTCAGCTTTACTTTTCAAGATGTGCTACGAACACTTAAATGAACACTCCCCTTTTTTGGAAATAAATATAAATATAAATAAATATATTTTACAAGCCCCCCTAAAGTTGAAACCGTTTTGATGGATCAAAAGCTGTGTCTATCTGAAAACTGCCCCCATTATCCCATACTGTACTTGAAACTGCCAACATTATTCTATTTAATGCGCAATACTGGACCATTTTTTATACACTACATTTTGTTATACTGTACCATTTTGTTGACAAACTTAATGTGCAGCTTTTTACCCACAATCCACATTGAATTTGACTGCACATCCAGACTACGTTGAATTAAAAAGGGCCTGTCCCTACGCCCAAATACCTTTACACCCTATGGAGCAGGGTACAACCCCAGGAGCGGATTGGCCATCTGGCAATTCTGGCAAATGCCAGATGGACCGGACCATTTTTCAAATGTGGTCCGGTCAGTTTTTTATTTTTTGAATGAATTTTTTTATGTATCTTTTTTACATGCAGGCAGCTTTTATCTCTTCCAAGATGTGAATATGATGATGATGATGATAATACTACTAATAATGATAATAAATATTAAGCATTTGGCCCAATCGGTAATGGCCAGCTGGTTTCTAGATGGGCCGACCCAGTCCGACCTAATCGGTAGGTCGAAAAAGCAAAAAAAGGGGGCATTGCGGTGGCGCAGTATTGCCTTACAGCAAGAAGGACGCTGGTTTGAGCCTCGGCTGGGCCAGGTGGTGTTTCTGTGTGGAGTTTGCATGTTCTCCACATGTTGATGTGGGGTTTCTCTGCGTGCTCTGGTTTCTCCTACAGTCCAAAGACATGCGCTATAAGGGAATTGGGTAAGCTAAAATTTCCCAAAACATATGCTGGATAAGTTGGCGGTTCATTTCGCTGTGGTGACCCCTGATTTTTAAAGGGACTAAGCCGAAAAAAAATGAATGAATGTATAAATTTGTTATAAATGTGTTGTTTTTGTTCCACTCGCATACATTAAATGTTTAAATATCTATTAAATATGGTACTGCTTATATTATTTCAACATTTGCACACCAATATAAGTAGTGATTGTGCATGCCCGTGAGTGGGGCTGTGTCGGTGTGGTAATGTGGGCTGGTGTGGCTACAGTGCCAGAGCTGAATTTTGGTCCCAGTCCACCCCTGGTCAACCCACACAGTCCTAGAAGGCCGGTGTCATGCAGATTTTAGCTTCAACCCAAACCAATCACACCTGAACAAGCTAAGAGTTGCAGACTGTACAAGTTGTAGCAATGTAGTTGACAATGTGGGAAGCGTAAAACATGAATCAATCAAATCATCAAACATAATCACAAACAAGAGACGTTTGTCTACAAAGAATTTGTATTAATTATTATTTAAGACAAAAACTATTTAACAGAAATGTTCATTCATTCATTCATTTTCTTTTCGGCTTAGTCTTATCCGGTCTGACTTATCTAAAAACTGGAAACTGGAGCACAAAGGAAACCCACACTATCATGAGAAGAACATAGAGATGCCAACTGGCCAAGCCAAGGCTCGAACCAGCGACCTTCTTGTTGTGATGCTACCCACTGCACCACAGTGATGCCTTAACAGAAATGTATAATATTTAATGTTTAATTGCTGGTAAATGAAACAAGCAAATAATTTAGCTATAATGTACTTTTAAAAACTTTCTAAAATAATTTATGATTAATATTACTTCTGCTATTGGTTTTAAATTCCAGTTTTGATGATGTACAACGAGTATGTTTTTATGTCACATTTAGTTTCCAAGTGTGTTGCAAACCAAGCTTATCACTGTCCTTACTAGAGGCTGAATTTTATCGACGACCTATAGAGTTAGAGACCCGATTAAGACATACGCTATGCATACTTGAAACATCCAGGCAGGTGTGTTGAGGCAAGTTGGACACTGACCCTCCGGGTCCATGTTTGGTGATCCCAACTTTGAAGTGACAGTTTTGAACGGATTAGGGCATAGAGACGAGCCTTAAGTGTCCATCAGTTTAAATACCCTTCAAAATCCTTCATTTTGGAGGGCCCTTTAAAGTGGCCAGTTTTCAGCACTTCAGTTTGGAACTGCATTTCAATATGGCGGCCATGATTGTTTTCACTACTAAGTGCCCGTTGGAGAATGAGCAGCAGTAGACACTCATAGCAACATTGAAGCAGCATTTCTATAAAGAATAAGCAATGATAAAGCAAATGAACAACAAATGTAACAGTAATTGTGCTGCCCAAAAGAACCAACAGGAAACATTTACTTCTAATTTGGTTCCACAAAAATGGTCAAACGGGAAAGTAACAGTAAACCACAAGGGAATGTTGGTGGATCAAACTATTTTGGCTTGTTTCCTATTTCCTTATTTTTTTTTTCTTCAGTTTAACTTGATAAAGTTTGTTGTTAACATGCCTTGAAATGTGCTAAAAAATAATTGAAAGCTAGAACGAGATTGTAATATGTATGCTTAAAAGTATGTGTCGCTTACGCTTTTTTATTCCTCGCCAATCTTTTCCGTGATATCCCTAAGGTTGGATAGATTATTCCATCTGTTAACAAAATAAACTAGGCTTACAGTAAAGTCCCTTTTCAGCAAGCATAGATATGTTAGGCAAGTAGGTTATGCTTTGTACTTGTGCAGAGCGCATGTCGCTCTCTAGCGCTCGGTGTTGATGTGGTCATCGCAGGAACTACATGTGAATCGATCTGGGAAGAGCACAGCTGTCACAAGCGTGCGGGACTACATATTACAAGCTCGTAGCTGCTTACGGATCTCATCTGTTCGCCAGGTATGACCATAATATTTAGGTGATAATATAAAATAACAGATAGTCGTGCGATAATAACACATATCAAAGTGGTTTAAGTGTAAATTCGCGCGTCTAAGGACCTGCTGGTTTTGTTAGTGTTTAGCATGCTAACGTTAGCTGGCTAACCATATGGTCTTAACTAACGTTAATCTCAGTATCTTCGCGCACTACCCTACAGGAACTCTTTATGTATCCGATGATTTATATCAGACATGGTTTATAAGCCTCTGTGCGTTGTTTTAAATTCTAAATTATCGAAGTATATCGATGTGTAGTTTGCAATAGTGCTAACAGAGAAGCTAATGGGCTATCCAGCATTGACAGCTAAGTTAGCCCAAAAAAGCTAATATTGAAAGGTAAGGCTCGACAAATTCATCATACAATTCACAATTTTTAAAATGTTAAATAATATAATGCCTGTTAATTGTTTATTTCATTTTATTACATGATTATAAATCTCACCGAGTCTTTTATTCACTGTATTCGGTTATCACTATATAAAGCAACAACATCAGCTGTCTGCCTGTGTTATTATTTTAAACCAAGCCAAAGCAAAACATAATGTACACTGTGCGTGTGTGTGTGTTAGTAAAATAGTATATACTGTAAATGCTGCATGCCATGCTGGTGGACCTTTATCAAACAATATTTTTATTAGCACTATAAATGATGTGGAATTTGGGTTGCTGCAAGATAGCATGCGCACAAACACAGATAAATTGATGTTGTTTATCAGTTGTTGCTTGTTTGTTCTGTACAGCAGGGTATGTAAATCCACTGACTTGTGACTCATGTGTGTTGTTGACGTCAGTTTGTCATCAATCCAACAGAATGGCTCGTGGACATCAAAAAATCCAGTCTCAGCAGAAAAACGCCAAGAAGCAGGCGGAGATCAAGAAATCCAAAGGCCACGACCAGAAGACCGCAGCGAAAGCGGCACTGGTGTTCACATGTGCTGTCTGCAGGGTCAGTGGCAATTATAGCTGGTTATTTTTACCACAACGTATCATCCAGGAGGTTCCTTACAACTGTGTTTTGGTGCCAACTTTTTTAAGCTTATTGGAGTAAATGCTTTATAGACATTTATTTATCAAAACTAAAAGGAAGAACCCATGTTAGCACTGTATATGTCGAGGAGATAATGCTGATTTTTGGTAAGGGTGTGTGTGAGATGAATGTTGGGAAACTTTGTTCTCGTGCTAGAACTTGTTTCTGACAATGAAAGTTATTCAGTGATGGTAACAAATCAGGCTTGTCGGCACACCTTCCACCAATTACAGTAACTTAGAGTCATGCATAAGCATTTAACAGCTTTATGTTACAGTAAAATTGTGTTCGCAGTCACAATCCATTTTGCCTTCATACACTTTTTGGATGGTGTGACACGTTGGTCACATGAAAAACGGTGATTACAAGCTTAATAGTGATAAAAATGTAAATGTATGAATGTATGATTTTTTTTACCTGTACATTAGAAAGTATCATGTTTAATTTTTTTAAGATTAAAAAAAAAATATATATATATATAATATATATATATAATATATATATATATATATACGAGCAATATCACACGAGTAGCAGTGCGATATGGCTTTTTATCGGCACTGGTGGGAGGCGTGCGTTGGCACGAAGCCGCAGGCGAGTGCCTTAGTGCCCCCACCAGTGCCGATATACAGCCATATCGCACTGCTACAATTGTGATATTGGGTTTATACAACAGTTTGACGGCATAATTGTGTATATAAAAATAAAATCAAACATGGAGAGTCTCAAAAACCCTTTTGTATGAGGAACTACTTTCTTCCGGATTCAAATCATAAGCTGACAGTTAAACCGTTGAGCGTACATCTTTTAAACTTTAGATCTGTAGTGTCTGCTTTTTCCTGGCTGTATGTGGGCGGAGTAATACACAAAGGGTAAAGAGGCTGTAGGAGTTCTGATATTGCAGAATATCACACGGCTATCAGCCAATCAGATTTGAGAACCAGACAGAGGAGTTGTGTGAGTGTATATATATATATATATATATATATATATATATATATATATATATATATATATATATATATATATATATATATATATATATATATATTTAATAATAATATATTTTATTTATTTTTTTTCTTTAACAATGATTTACATAAGACTCCCACTTAAATATAATTAAAGTGTAATTATTTTTATATAACAAAACATCTTGGCAGGCATATTTCAAACATTAATTGTTTGGTGACATATACTAATTAGTATAGTATACTAATTACAATTGATCATTAGTATACTATAAATAAATACAGTAATTTTTATAGAGTTAAAGTCAAAATTATTAGCCCCCCTGAATTGTTCGTTGTTGTTTTTTTGCCCAATGTCTGTTTAACAGGGAGATTTTTTTCACACATTTCTAATAATACTAGTTTTAATAACTAATTTCTAATCACTGATTTACTTTATCTTTGCCATGATGACAGTAAATAATATTTTGCTAAAGAATGAAAAAAATTAAATGGGGGCTAATAATTCTGACTTTAACTGTATTTATTGTCTTACTATACTGCAGACCACTAGGTTTCACTCATTTGTCGGCAACATTTTAAAATAATTTAAAAATGGTTTCTTTTACTAGGGCTGTGCAATTAATCGAAAATCAGGTTTGGATTTCGATTTCTAACGATTATGAAAAACCATTAACCGAGATAAACGATTATTTCGTCATATACCGCCCCTTTTCCAGTTGTACACATTTGTTGCTCTGCAAAGCTCAGTTCCACGTGAAAATGACTAAAAGCATGTACTGTAATGTAACTTTTGCAACACGGGATGCACATTATTCATTGATGTACGTTCGAATCATTCATATATTTTTAAAAGCGTGAAAGAGCACGTGCTGTTGTGTGTGTGCGCCGCGCTTAGCCTCGGACACAGGCTTAGAGCACACACATCTAACGCCATCTTAATGTGAACGCTTTAATGGTCAAATACATGCACATTTGTGTCAGCGCGGTGTTTCTTGGTTATTTATATTAACCCTCTTTTGTGTAATAAACAAACAAGTTGAGAATCAAAAGACACATGAAAGAGAAACTATATCAGAGCCGCACTATTCTTAAAGTGGCGCTATATTCCTGCTGCAGATTAATAAAGGGACTAAGCCGAAAAGAAAATGAATGAATGAATTTGGTATTTCCATCACTCGACCCTTGTGATAACTCAAAAAGAGCATTTTCTCAGGGTGATTGAAATTCAGCAACATTCTACTTGGAGATGAGCTATCTGTAGACCTGCTTTACAGTTAATTTGACTGTGTTTTATAACTGGTAAACTTTGCGTCAGTGATAAAGATCCACAATTAAAAGTTTGATCTAAATTAGGGCTGCGCGATTTTGGATAAATCAGATGTTTTTTTTTTTCTGTGGTATAAACACAGTTTCATGGGATGGTTTGTAAGTCATAAATAGCACTATTTGAGGGTTTTTCTGGGAAGTCTAACGGAGTATTCAGGTACAGAAATTGTATAACTAATATGTAAAAATGCTTTTCTTACTGTTTTGTTTCTTTTATAGTCCAGAAGATGTATCAGTTTTTTCAAGAGTTTTTCTTTAAAACAAGCTAAATTATCTGCCAGTGGGCTAAATTATTTTATTCTCACTTTGAAGATATTTGGACTAGAAACACAACAAAAAATTGCATAACTCATAAATGCTGTATACTACAGTGATTAAATGCAGTTCTGTATCTCCTGCTTAACTATAATTCAGACTTAACATTGGATATCTGAGGCGATGTGATTACTGTGGATGTACACATTGTGATACAGATGCTAAAATTACATATTGTGCAGCCCTAATCTGAATAACTAAAAGCCATTTGACTGCTTCAAATAAAGAGCTTTTTTCATAATTATTGAATTTTGCTAATTTCAACTGGACATAAATCCATTTGTATGGGAGTTTTCATCTTCGTTACATCTTACAGCAGTGCTTCACAACCACGTTCACAGAGGACCACAAACTCTTCACATTTTTCCATGTTATCCTAACCAAACTGGTTAGGTCCTGATTTTTTTGACTCTTGAGACTTGGGTATGACTAGGGCTGTGCAAATAATCAATTAAATTGCAATCTCAAATTAAATTCTTGTGATTAGTTAATAGCAAGAAGCTGCAATATGAGAATTATTTTTTTCTTATTAAAATATTTCCCAAATGATGTTTAACAGAGCAAGGAAATATTCACAGTAATGTCTGATAATGATTTTTTTCTTTTTGAGAAAGTCTTATTTATTTTATTTCGGCTAGAATAAAAGCAGAAAAATATATTTTTTAAAGCCATTTTAAGGTCAAAATTATTAGTCTCTTTAAGCTATACATTTTTTGATAGTCAACAGAACAAACGATTGTTATAAAATAACTTGGGTATAATTACCCTAACTTGCCTCGTTAACCTAATTACCCTAGTTAAGCCTTTAAATGTCACTTTAAGCTGCATAAAAATGTCTTGAAAAATGTCTAGTCAAATATTTACTGTCATCATGGCAAAGAGAAAATAAACCAATTATTAGAAATAAGTTAATAAAACTATTATGTTTAGAAATGTGTTAAATGTCTCTCTGTTAAACAGAAATTGGGAAAAAAATCTACAGCTGCTAATAATTATATATATATATATATATATATATATATATATATATATATATATATATATATATATATATATAGTATATTTTAAATAAAATATATAATTTTTCCCCACCCAGAGCAAATGACAAATGCGTGACTGTCGGCTGTGTGTCAGTCTTACTTGCAAATTGAGCGAGCACAGTGTTGTTCTGCCCAATCAGAATTTTGCAACTTGACTATGGCCACAATATTAAAAAAGAAAGCAAACAGAAAAAAGCGCTGACGTAAGTGGGTTAATGGCATCTGCTGCTTCCGAAGCAATAATAGACGAATTCATATCAAAGATAAACAGCATTTAAATATATGTGAATATTTTGGTTTCAAAGTCACCGAACAAAAACATGTAATTTATAAAAGCTGTCGCAGAATTATTGCCACGGCTTACAGATTATTGAGCTGAAGCTTGACTACAAAATTATATCGTAAATCAAATCGCAATATCTGTTAAAAAAAAATCGCAATTAGATTTTTTCCCCAAATCGCACAGCCCTTTAGGTTTGACATACAGAGAAATTCAAAACATGCAGTGTTGGTGGTCCTCCAGTAAAGTGGTTAAAAAACACTGTCCTACAGGACTCTTGTTCTTTGAATCCTGATAACAAGCAGAAGAAGCAGGACTGTTTAATCATGCTAAATACATTTTAAGGTTTTTAATTATGCTCTATGCAGTCTATTAAACACACAATGTCATAAAGTGTCTTTGGCGTTTTCAATAAAAACCAAAGGTTGTGTGGTGTCATTAACATGGAGGCACAGTCCATGTCACTAATTTAAAATTGCTTATTCTCTTGACTTCAAAACATTTGGTACAATGTAGGTACATAAGTCAACAAAAAATTAAATTTTTTTGGATATTGTAATGGAAAAACTTTTAAAGGACATCTTTTGGAAGAACATTGAACCTGATTTCCTGAAACCTCTCTGTTTTGCAGTCACAAATGCCAGATCCCAAGACCTTCAAGCAGCATTTTGAGAGCAAGCACCCCAAGAGTCCTCTTCCCCCAGAGCTGGAGGGTGTGGAGGCATGAGCGGCCCACACACACACACACACACCGGACTGGAGGCTGAGTGTATAAAACACCACATCGTAAGAGTCCTGATCTCAGATTTTATTCAGCAGGACACGATCGGCTCTTACCCGAGTTTTATACATGCATCCTCCTCTTCGCCGCAGACATGAATCCCGTGGATCAAAGACTGATGACGTTTGGCTTCCCTCTCAACACTGTTTCAGAGCACTTGCCTTGGCTACGATCAGATCAGTGTATTACCTCAACCTGCACTCACACGCTTTTCTTTTCTCATCTCGCTGGTGTAATTTAACAGATGAAGATGTTAGAGGAACACTACCAGTCAGTTGATCATCGATAATATAAATGTGGTAGTCTCAGACATATTTGTCTGCTTCTTTTGCTTGTTAGAAAAAGTCATAGGTGAGTGCAAATGGATATGGGAACGATTTCCCTCTACTTGACGTTTAGCCTGGGCTGGGAATTTCTCTCTCTTTTTATTTTTTACTTTAATTTTCTTTTTAACTAACTTTGATTTACACCAAAAGAGAAATCTCAATTAGTCTAATACAAACTTGGTTTTCTGTCCACTGTAGACTGGAATCTAATGCGTATTCTGTAAAATCACTGGATGTGCCCGAGGTCACTGTATTCTTAATTTAATGTTGCTGCAGATCTTTTTATTTCTCTTTGGAATTGTCTCAAACAACGTCGCCTCAATGTTTGATATTCCTGCTCAAGCCACCTGGTTTCCACACCAATGTAATATATCTCTTTAATAAAGTTTAACTTTGTTTAAAAAAAAGTTGTGAGGCATGTCTTCGACGCAGCTGCTAAAATCACTGTTGACCATTGTGAAAGTCTAAAAATCTTCATTTAAATATGAGTTCGGTTTAGGAATGAACGTAGAGTTGACAGTGGCAACAGGAAAATGGTTTTTAGGACGATTGCTATGCATCATTACCTTGGCAATAAACAGCAGGTCATTAATCACTGAAGAAGCCAACAGAATCAGGCTTTGTTTTGGATTGTAGTGCATACGGGGCTGTGTTAATTGATTTTCAAACACTAAAAAGTGTCAAACTGTCATTATTTTGCTAATGAGCTATTTCAGAATAATTTAACCAATTAAAATTTACCAATTAAAAAAGATTATTGGTATAAATAAATGAATGTTGGTAAATTACGTTTACATATTTTACTTGATACAATCAAGTTTCTTTTTTAGTGCATGTGCTCAATGAGAGTTACACAGTGATTGTTCTATGCAGTGTTGTCATTAACTAAAACTGTTGAATCCTTTTCATTAATTGAAATAAAAATATGTTGTGTAAAACATGTAAAGGCAGCAATAATAACTTTCTGGCAACTTTGTAAGTACTACAATTTGTAAAACTGAATAGAAAAGAAGTTGAAAGAATACATCAATTAAAAACAAAACAAAATACTTAGAAATAAAATGTAATGCTAAATATTAATAAATGATAAAATCCTAAACCTTAAATAAAGGTATGTTTACTTGAGATGTTTACTGGGAAACTGAACAAAATTGAGTTAGTTGGTATTGGAACAAACATCTGTCCATGTGGAGTGGAAATGGCTCTTGTGTTAAAATTAATTAGTAAGTAGATTTTGGAGCCCATTGAAATAGGATCTCACAAACGTGCTTCATTTTAAGAAAAGAAGACTCCTCTATCGTGTACTTTTGCTTCCCAGTTTTATCTCTCATAATATAAAGCTGCTGTGTGTACGCTTTTAACTTTTTTAAAGCATAAAAATACCATAATATGCTTGCAGATATATGAGAAACATGTTAAGTGAACATACTTGTTAATGTGAAAAAACAATGCTGAAGTCAGATATTCTGTTTTTTTAATGTGTTGTGTGTCGAAACGTCTGTCTTTGTTCTGGTCTCACCCCAGGTTGCCTTGTTGGAAAAGGCTCTCAAAGCATACGTCCGTGACTGAAATGTGATCTCTGGTGGACTGTAGCAGACTCCGAAATGAGATTAAGACTTAGAGTTCCACATGAGGTTATTAATTAGCCAATAATATAAATATTTTGAGCGAAAACATTAGGTGAGCAGGTTACAACATGATGAGATTTGCAGTGATAAACATTTTGGCTGTTTGCACCACGAAACAAACAGAAATTTAAATGCAGCCATTCAGAAGCACAGAAAACTACACTGCACTTCAGCGAAATGGTGAGGTTTACAATCTAATTAATACATATTTAACCTCTTTAACATTATTAAATGTAGATGCTGAATCACGGAGTCACAGTTCTAAAGTTCAATTTCAAACTGTATATTTTTTAAGAACTGAGGTGAACTATGCTGCTGCTGCTGTCAGAAGTATGGCTATGAATGTCATGTAAAATGGCATTCGAACTCACACTATTAGCATTAAACACTAAATAAAGCACATGAGGTTTACCTGAGGTAAACATTTAACCTGTTGTTCAGCTGCAAGAAATAGATGCCATTTCTAGTTTATTAATTCAAGGCGTTGGTTAGAACAAAAAGTGCTTTTAATATGGAAAATAATACTTCTACACTCTCAAAAATAAAGGTATGCGAGCTGTCACTGGGGTGGTACCTTTTCGAAAGGTTCAGATTTGTACCTAAAAGGTCCATATTAATACCCCAGGGGTACATATTGGTAACAAAATAGTACAAAAGTGTTCCTCTTCAAATTTGTAGGTACTAGTTATATACTTTTGAGGTACAGGACCCTTTAAGTGCAAATGTGTACCTTTGGGAAAGGTACCACCCCAGTGACAGCTCGCGTACCTTTATTTCTGAGAGTGTATCGTGTGCCTTTGCTTTTATATGATACACAATTTAAATCAGCCTCAAGGTTCAATAAACATACACGCTCCTGTTGGTCCTCAATCTGGCAACCTGCACTTGCAGTTCAACCACTGGGTGTCAAATACTGCACTTTTAAAATTATTTTAATATTTGCAATGGACAACAAAACAAATATACTGAGAACCATCAGGTTTTTTTGTTATGGAGCTCTTGATATCTGCATTTAAATGTTAAATTACAGAACATTTGCGTATTGGGTTCCATTCAAATTTTTAATTCTATTTTTAAAACCGGTTGTTAAAACGTCTTACATTTACCTTTATAACACCTGCATTAACTTTGGTAAATTAACACGAGTCTTTACAATTTAGGTAAGTGAGTAATGTGCATAAAGTACGTGATAATGTGCATCCAGCAAGTTCTCGCAGAATTAAGTCTGGCAGACGTAGCTGTTATTCTCCATAACCAGCTGGATGTACATTATCCTGCTTATTACACGGCTACTTGTCACAAAACTATCAATTAAACGCAAGACATTGGTCCTGGGCGAGGCAGTGGCGCAGTAGGTAGTGCTGCCGCCTCACAGCAAGAAGGCCGCTGGTTCGAATTTCGGCTCAGTTGGCCTTTCTGTGTGGAGTTTGCATGTCCTCCTTGCCCTCGTGTGGGTTTCCTCCGGGTGCTCCGGTTTTACCCACAGTCCAAAGACATGCAGTACAGGTGAATTGGGTAGGCTAAATTGTCCATAGTGTGTGAATGTGTGTGGATAATTCCCAGAGATTGCGGCTGGAAGGGCATCCTCTGCGTAAAAACTTGCTGGATAAGTTGGCGGTTATACTGCTGTGGCGACCCCGGATTAATAAAGGGACTAAACCAACAAGAAAATGAATGACATTGGTCCTGTCTATAATGACTTTCAAGCTCTTTAATTAAGATGGCAAAATACATTTCTTTGAGATGGGTTGCAGCTGGAAGGGCATCCGCTGTTTAAAACATTTGCTGGATAAGTTGGCGGTTCATTCCGCTGTGGCGACCACGGATTAATAAAGGGACTTTGAATGAATGAATGTCGCCTCACAGCAAGAAGGTCGCTGGTTCGAGCCTCGGCTGGGTCAGTTGACATTTCTATGTCAAGTTTGCATGTTCTCCCTGCGTTCGCGTGGGTTTTCTCCGGGTGCTCTGGTTTCCCCCACAGTCCAAAGACATGCGGTACAGGTGAATTGGGCATGCTAAATTGTCCGTAGTGTATGGATGTTTCCCAGAAGTGGGTTGCGGCTGGAAGGGCATCCGCTGCGTGAAACGTGCTGGATAAGTTGACGGTTCATTCCGCTGTTGCGACCCCAAATTAATAAAGGGACTAAGCCAAAAAGAAAATGAAGGAATAAATGAATGAATGTCAAAAAACAAAACATTTTCTAAATCCTACTTCAGCCTTAAGATGGCGCCAAACTGTCAAGATCAGTGGAGTCATGGATCCATAATCAAGAATCAGGTTTCTAATGAGCCGTTATAACACAAATGGACATTTACATTTTGTTTTTATTTGTCATAATGTCATGGTAATAATTATTATCTTCTCAGGTGAAAGAATGTTGTTCAGTCACCAAAGGAATTTATTTCGATTTGATGCTTCAGATATAGACCTAATCTGCTGTCGTAATTGTTTCCGGTGAAGAACATTTAACTACAGGGTGCTTTATTATTGGGTAACAGTGATACTCTCCCAGAGCCAATCCCTGTTTATCCCACTCTCACTCAGGAGAATGCAGGCAGTCGATGAACATGTAGACGAACAGGAAGTTGCCCTGCAGGTTGAGACGAGTCCAGGCTGCTCTTCTCAAAGCAGGACACACCTTCCAATAAAGCTGTCTGGTGGAGAGAGTTACAACCACAGGACATCCCTCATCAGAAATCACTGGTACACTCTGAAATATACTGACTTTTAACCAAAGTTAGGGTGAAAATATGGACAAACACCGCTGTAGGGATATGTTTACATTAAATGTTTAACTCTAATGTTCAGTTTGGCTTTAAAATTGGGTTAAAACAGTCCAGTATTTAACATTTTTGGAGGGATACAGATTTTCCCGAAATAATATAAAGGGTTAGTTCAGCCAAAAATGGAAATTCTGTCATCATTTGCTCACTCTCATGTTTTTTTCCAAACCTCCAAAAATATATTCATCTTTCAAAGGCAAACTAATTCAGTTTTTAAGGCTTTGAAACATCAGAGATTTGGATTGACTTTCAATATTTGACAAAAATGTTATAGATTTGGTTAATGCTTTAAGGGAGAGTTCACCTGTAAATGAAATTGAATTTGCTCATTCTTCACTCCATTTCAGGCCTGTTTGAGTTTCTTTCTGTGATGCAACTCAAAGGAAGATACTGAAAAATGTTGTAAAAAAATAGCAATTGACTTCTATTGAACTATAAATCACTAAATGGCGGATTCACCAGACAAAATGGGGTGAATCTGCCTTCAGCTATAAGACCACCCGCTGCTGGAATCAGCTTCCAGAAATGATCAGATGTGCTCCAACATTGGGCACATTCAAATCAAGACTAAAAAACACATCTGTTTATCTGTGCCTTTACTGAATGAGCACTGTGCTACGCCCGACAGATCGTACTATTATGTATTTCTTTTCTTTTTTTCATTCTTTTATAACCCGTTTTAACACATTTTAATCTGTTTTAATCAATTTTAATACTTTCAGTTATTTTTATTTTCTTGTTTCTTTTATTGTTGTTTATGTAAAGCACTTTGAATTACCATTGTGTATGTAATGTGCTATATAAATAAATCTGCCTTGCCTACAATATAAAAAAATCTGTTATTTTTTTTCCGGCAGCTGGGGTGCTGAAAAAAATAAAATAAAATAACTGCCGTAAAGAAATTTACCGCAAAATACCAGACTGTAAATTACAACAATTTACCTGAAATGTCTGTAATTTAACGTTCGTTATTTTATTGTTACCGTTTGTAATTTAACGCCTGTTATTTTTCAATAAAACCCTGTAATTTAACGTCCGCTATTTTTTGATAAAAGTTTGTAATTTAACATCTGTTATTCTATGGTAAATGTCTGTAATTTAACGTTCGTTACTTTATGGTAAATGTCTGTAATTTAACGTCAGTTATTTTATGGTAAATGTCTGTAACTTAACAACTGTTATTTTATGGTAAACGAGTGTAATCTAATGTCCATTATTTTACGGTAAACGTCTGTAATTAAACGTCCGTTATTTTACAGGAAACGTCTGTAATTTACCGTCCGTTATTTTATGGTAAATGTCTGTCATTTAACGGCTGTTATTTCCTGGGAAATGTCTGTAATTTAACTTTCTTTATGGTAAATGTCTGTAATTTAACGTTCGTTTCTTTATGGTAAATGTCTGTAATGTAACGTCTGTTATTTTACGCTAAACATCTTTAATTTAACGTCTATTATTTTACGGTAAACATCTTTAATTTAACGTCCATTATTTTACGGTAAATGTCTGTAACTTAACGGCTGTTATTTTATGGTAAACGTCTGTAATTTAACTTTCTTTATGGTAAATGTCTGTAATTTAACGTCCGTTATTTCATGGTAAATGTCTGTAATTTAACATCCGTTATTATTCGGTAAACGTCTGTAATTTAACCTCTGTTATTTTACAATAAAAGTCTGTAATTTAATGTCTGTTATTTCACGGTAAACGTCTGTAACTTAATGGCTGTTATTTTAGGGTAAACGTCTGTTATTTAACGGGCGTTATTTTAAGGTAAATGTCTGTAATTTAAAGTCTGTTGTTTTATGGAGTACATCTATAATTTAACGTCCGTTATTTTACAGTAATATCCCAGCTGCCATAAAAAAACGTAAAATAACAGTTTTTTTTTTTACAGTGTATATTTAACAATTTTTATAGCCCCAAACATATTTTTCCTGTGTTTAAATCAAACAGCTTTTCATGCTTGGCTAGTTTATGCCAAGTATTAGTTTATGAAACAAATAGATGTCACAACATACAATCCAGGATTTGTGCCTGCACTTCATAATCATATAAAGTGGCAGATTAGCTTTTTCTAATCATTTACTAAGCTTCTCAAACTCCGTCTTTTCCATGTCCTTGTTGTAAATGCTAAACTGTGCATTATAACTAATTGTCCGTGAGTCTGTGTCATTAATGACTCACCAATGACAATGATGGTTTATCAGAGCTGAGCCTGCTGAAGTAGGTGTGTCTGCAGGTGGGGTAAAAATCACTCTGTATGACTAAAAACCTTACATTTGAGAAAGGAAATTTTATTAAGCAACAATAATTATCTCTGTATGGTCACATTATAACAATTACAGAGCGATTTAACATTTAAAAGCATGCCAACAAGATTGAGATCTTACAATTCTGGTGTGACTGTACTCAAAAAAGTGGGTTGTAACATTTTGCCGTTCCGACGAGAAAATGTGACCCTGTTAAAAAATTAGAACATGTTCTCTTTATGGACCTCGATGGGAGATAATTGAGACTCTGCTTTTATTAGTATCTCATTCCTCTGCTCTAGTTTAGAGGCAGAGCGGCTCTGACAGTGTGTTCAGAGCTGATCAGACAATATTGTCTTCTGTTCTCTGTGCTTAATGTTTTTTCATGTGTGTGTGACAATCTCTATAGTGTACTAAAGACATGAAGCATGAAGTACAACACATTGATGTTTCACTGTTTTCTGGGTCAACTATTGCACTACATGATGACACAATTACCACAAAACAGAAGGGTGTATACGCCAGACAATTAATACATGTAAGCTGAACAGATCTGAAGAGAACAATGAGTTTTGAGGCATGACATTCGCTACAGTGGACTGAAGAGAATTTAATATGTAAATAATCAGTGTGAGATTTCAAACCAACAATATATTGAAAGATAACTTCAAATATTTAAAAGTAAAATTGATTTAATTTTAGCTACAGTTTCCTTACCACCGAAACTTTTCTCTGTTGAGGGCGAACTAAAAGAAAAAATGGGTTCAAATCAAGGACACGGTCATGACATGAATAGACTTTTTTGTTTGGTAATGCTTGTTTTTAATGTGTACAAGATAATGAAGTTGAAAAAAGAGGCGGGAGAACATAATTGGTAACCACTACAACAAAGTGTAGTGTACAGGCAACAACAATTTTAAAACAAACTAATTTATAATGCTTTATTCATTCATTTTTCTTCGACTTAGTCTCTGATTTATAAGAGTTTGCCAAAGCGGATTTAACCACCAACTATTCCAGCTCATGTTTTACGCCGCGCAAGCCTTTCCAACCGCAACCCAGTACTGAAAAACACCCATACACACTCACACACTACGGGCAATTTTAGTTTTACCCAATTTATTCATAGTGCATGTCTTTGGGAGAAACCGGAGCACCTGGAGGAAACCCACACAGACACTTGGAGAACATGCAAACTCCACACAGTAACTGGCCCAGCCGGGACTCAAACCAGCGACCTATGTTGTGAGATAACAGTGCTAACCACTCAGCCACCATGCCGCCTGTATTATGCTTTATATTTTCTTTATTCAGCTTTGTGCATACAGTCCATTGTTGTTTTGTTATCGTGTACAAATGCAAGCCTACAGATGGAAAACATAATGTGATGTCATGGAAATGATATATAAAATTAATATATATACAGTGCATCCAGAAAATATTCATAGCGCTTCACTTTTTCCACATTTTTTATGTTACACCCTTATTACACCCTTATTTATTTTATGTTACACCCTTATGATCATTCTTGAGATGTTTCAGCAGCTTAATTGGAGTTCACCTGTGGTAAAACCAGTTGATTGGACATGATTTGAAAAGGCATACACCTGTATATATAAGGTCCCAGGGTTGATAGTGCATGTCAAAGCACAAACCAAGCATGAAGACAAAGGAATTGTCTGTAGACCTCAGAGACAGGGTTGTCTCGAGGCACAAGGCTGGGGAAGGTTACAGAAAGATTTCTGCTGCTCTGAAAGTTCCAATGAGCACAGATGCCTCCATCATCCGTAAGTGGAAGATGTTTGGAACCACCAGGACTTCTCCTAGAGCTGGCCGGCCATCTAAGCTGAGTGATTGGGGGAGAAAGGCCTTAGTCAGGGAGGTGATCAATGAACCAATTGTCACTCTGTCTGAGCTCCAGCGTTTTTCTGTGGAGAAAAGAGAACCTTACAGAAGTACAACCATCTGTGCAGCAATCCACGAATCAGGCCTGTATGGTAGAGTGGCCGGACGGAAGCCACTCAGCGCCTGGAATTTGCCAAAGGGCTCTGAAGGACTCTCAGACCATAAGAAACAAAGTTCTCTGGTCTGATGAGACTAAAATTGAACATTTGGAGTGAATGCCAGGCGTTACGTTTGGAGAACACCAGGCACCGCTCATCACCAGGCTAACACCATCACTACAGTGAAGCATGGTGGTGGCAGCATCATGCTGTGTGGATGTTTTTCAGCAGCAGGAACTGAAAGACTAGTCAGGATATGGAAAGATGAATGCAGTAATGTACAAAGACATCCTCAATGAAAACCTGCTTTAAAGTACTCTTGACCTCAGACTGGGGCAACGGTTCATCTTCCAGCAGGACAATGACCCAAACCACACTGCCAAAATATCAATAGAGTGGCTTCACAACTACTCGGTGAATGTCCGTGAGTGGCCCAGCCAGAGCCCAAACCTAAATCCTATTGAACATCTTTTGAGAGATCTGAAAATGGCTGTACACCGTCGCTTTCCATCCAACCTGATAGAGCTTGAGAGGTACTGCAAAGAGGAATGGGCAAAAAAAACGCAAGCTTGTGGCATCATATTCAAAACAAACTTGAGGCTGTAATGTGCATCAACTAAGCACTGAGCAAAGGCTGTGGATACTTCTGTACATGTGATTTTTCAGGTTTTTTATTTTTAATAAATTTGCCACAATTTCAAAAAATCTTTTTTCACATTGTCATTATTGGGTATTGTATGTAGACTTTTGAGGAAATAAATGAATTTAATCCAATTTGGAATAAGGCTGTAACATAAATACATGTGGAAAAAGTTAAGCGCTATGAAAATGTTCCATATCCACTGATATATAAATATGTTTTACTTTTTATGTTTCCGTTTTATTTTCAGGCCCATAAGACACAGTTGTCATGTAAATAAATGGTGAAAACACACACACAAAATTAGTTGAATCCACTGTTGTGTAAATGACACTTGAATTTCCATGGAAAATAGACTGACGCTGCATTTTCATTTCCATTTTCCATATAGAACAAGATCTGGTCACACTTTATTTTGTTGGTTGTTTGTTGAATTTACGTTAGATTGCATCTACATGCCAACTAATTCTCATTAGATTGTTAGTAGACTGTTAGGTTGGAGTTAGTGTAAGTTGACATGTACTTGCAAAGTTTCTTATAGTCAGTTAAATGTCTCTTGAAGCAGCAGATAATAATCAGACAGTCCAAATATACTCAAATGGACCATCAAAATAAGGTTTTTCCCAAGATCTCTTTAAAATCTCTGAAATACAATAATTAAAAAAGTATATAGGCTCATATATTATAAATGCATATAAATACATTTCAAAATGACATTACATGGTCTAAGTCTTCCAGGTTTTTAATATTTTTAAAAAATACAAAATTAGTGAATGTCACTAGATACAATGCAGTATTTCAGATCAGTATATGGCATTATATAAAATTATTGGGCACCATTTTTGGCTGAGACGAATATTCCAATTATCTACTCTTGAAATATAAAAAACAAATAAATTAGGTTTTGAAAAGAATGACATATTTTTGCATAAACATAGCAATTAATCACAGATTTTTTTTTTAGTTGGACCCTAAAAACAGCTGAAATACAGGACTGTCCCAGAAATCATGAAAAGAAAAGGATGTCTGGCCACCCTATTGATCATACTCAATAAAATAAAGAGGTTGAATAATTATTTATACAACAGTTCTGTCTGGTTCTGGAATCTGATTGGCTGTAGCCGTGCAACATTCTGCAATATCAGAACTCGTACAGCCTCCTCACCTTCTGTATGACTCCGCCCACATACTGTAGAGGAGAAGGATTTGGTTGACAATGAGCAGTGGTCACCAAACTTGTTCCTAGAGGGCCGATGTACTGCAGATTTTAGCTGCAATACTCAAATTCACCTAAACAAGCTAATCAAGGTCTTAATCTGCGGTTACACCAGAGTTTGAGCTTGTGAAATTCTGTCGTACAGCTCTGCGAAAAAGGGGCGGGATTAAACAAGTTTATTAGACATTTAAAAAAGTGAGCAATTGCTCCATGTTTTAAATTTCTGTCCAGAGAGGTCATGTTTTGATCCTTGATTGGTCTCATGCAGTCAAGTGATTCGATTTTGCACGTCAGAGTTTACCAAGCTTGAACTTTGCACCGCAGCAACCTGCGAAACTTGATGCATGACCCCGCATTTCCAGTCTGATGCATTTGCGTGCATATGAATGGAAGTCTATGGGAGTAAAAGCCCAGTATGACCGCAGCTTTACTAGGTATACTTGAAACACTCAGTCAGGTATGTTGAGGCAATTTGGAGCTAAACCCTGCTGGGAC
This sequence comes from Danio rerio, assembly GCF_052040795.2. Lineage (NCBI taxonomy): Eukaryota > Metazoa > Chordata > Actinopteri > Cypriniformes > Danionidae > Danio > Danio rerio. Next base: position 13,294,992 of record NC_141039.2, on the reverse strand, counting down.
ACCAGCCCTCCTGGACCAAGATTGGTGACCCCTGACATAGAGTGACAGTAGATGAATAAACTCACTACAGTTTGACGAATATTGCAGTTGTTGGACAACATAATGTATTTCGAGGCTTTTTTAGAATGCAACTAAGCAGTTTTTTTTTAAATATTTATAATTTCGGATGCTGTCAGCATCCATCAGCCAGTCATACTTAGCAGAGCAAAGTTGGTTGACGTTGTCTAACCACAAGATGGCAACAGATACCGCATAATAAGCCCTTAGAGGTGATAAACCCTGCGTAATTTCTAACTACAGCTTATCAAATCATTATAAAACAGGTAAGTGACATTCTAAGTCATTATCTCTCCCTTCTGTATTGTAGTTCTGTATTTATATATATATATATATATATATATATATATATATATATATATATATATATATATATATATATATTTTTTTTTTTTTTTTATGATAGTCTAAAAGTGTTTCTGGTAGAGTTTACTTTGCTTTGACTTTTTTAGGGTTAATTTTTATTATATCCTGATTGCATTAAAGAAATACTGGGAAATGTCTCTAGACTGATGGCATTTAATTTTGTTTATCCTTATAATCTTGAAATGTAAGCAAAAAATCCTTTTTGCTGCAGATGTGCATGAATGGCAGAAGAAAGTAGTTCCTCATACAAAACAGTTTTTAAGACCTTTGATTTTTGTTTTTATATACACAATTATGCCATTGAATATGTCGTATAAACCCAATTTTACACTCGTAGCAGTGTGACATGGCTTATATCATCACTGGTGGGACACTAAAGCAGGTCGCACACCAGAAGTGTCGCTCGGCTACACGCAGCACCATGCATTTTAGAATTCTGAACATAGTTTTCTATCAGGGTACACACACTGGCGTAGCAAGTCAGTAGCTGTCTGTGGCGCCCAGCCATGACACAGGACACTGTTCATATTTCATGTTAAGTATCATGCGAATGTGTGCGTCTGGTGTGCGATAATTTTAACTGCCATGTGCGCGCCGAGTCGCGGCGCATCTGCTGTGTGACCTGCTTAAGGCCGAGCACACCTCCCACCCTGGGCCGGAGCAAGCTGAACTGCGGCACTAGGCAGAGGCCCTCAACCCCAATGTGAAAACGAAAGTGACTGGTTATGAAAATGAAGCGAGGTGTCGCAGACCTCTAATCTGCCGCCCTATGCGCGGATATAACTGAGGACACGCGGGTGCTGATGGAGGTGTTGCAGACATAACTTAGGACGCGGGTGGTAAGGCAGGTGTCGTGGACGCCGCCCACTCTATACTGTTGCCCTAGGCCGCTGCCTAGTCATCTCTGTGGACGTGCCAGCCCTGCTCCCATCAGTGCCGATATACAGCCATATTGCGCTGATACCCGTGTGATAGTGCTCGTATATATAATTATATATATATATAATTTTATATATATAATTTTATATATATAATTTTATATATATATATATATATATATATATATATATATATATATATATATATATATATATATATATATATATGTTGATTATTACAGATACTTCTATAGCCTTTGTTCCAACTCTGCATATTAAATAATACTTATAATATGACATTTGATTCAGGAGAACCGAATGAGAAGAATGCACAACCTGATGAAATGCAAATCTTTGTAAAGATGAGCAGAATATGTATACATATACTCTTCAGCTTTAGAAAGATTCGCATTTCATTTGTCAGGCTGTGCATTCTTCTCATTCGGTTATTCCGAATCAAATGCGCTCCAGGTTATCCTTGCAGCGCACGCCAATCAAAAAGCCGGTTGCCTAGGCAGCGGTTGACGTCACGGCCCCTGCCCAGTCCCTGCTCCAGCAGAGGGTGAGTGGGAGGGAAACCCCGTGGATCCACGGGAACGCTGAGCAGCGCGGCCACAGTCACAGAGTGGCAGCTGATTAGTGCAGACGGAGACCGAGCGACCACTCTCACTCACAGGTTGGCTTACTTTCGTTTCATTCAACTCTATAGTTTAGCATTATATGGATAAGAGCTGCAGTTTTTGCTCTGACTCTGCTCATTTTAAACGAGCTATTTATGTTATTAAACGCGTTGTAACAGCTAACGTTACTTGCCACAGGGATGCTTCAAAGCTTTTATTTGAGAAAGGATTGATTGCTGATTCGGTTCAGCACAGATGATAACGTTACCAAAATAAAAAGTTTGCTGTGAACTGAAGCTGAAGCTTTCGTGTCACTTAATAAACGCTATTATCTTCGTTTTGGCTCCTCTTAGCACTTCAAAACGCTTCAGATTTCCAGATAACGGAAGGATGAGTCCTCCTCCGCACAGAAATAGCACTTCAACTGTTAACGTTAATGTTCCTATGTCATGAGCTCCGATTATACGCGTAAAACTGTGATTTATCGTAACCATGCGTAAGTTAGTCCTGGAAGATTTTTGGCAAGCCAGATCATGTCGTGCTCATTAGGCTAAAAGTAGGGCGTTTACCTCACTGCTTTACTACTGTGGAGTTCCTGTCAGTTGAAGGTAACGTTATCGACAGTGAGCGTCTGCGAAATTGCTTATTGAAATGAGTTACTGTTTTGGTCTTTTTTTCTGCACAGTTCAATACACTCTCATTGCCTGAAGGGATATTGTTAATGAAACTGGTTCGAATGAGCCGCCCAGTTTAGTACTGGTTTCGTATTGAGACAAAAGCGGACACTAGGAGGGGAAGGTAACATCAGGTAAAGGGTTGGACGGGAGCAGGGCGGGAGCAGTTCACGCATAAAATCCCGGATGACTGTGATCAGACTGTAAAGATGTACATGTGTTGTTTAAACATTGTTAACTGCTTGCTGTTAGGCTGGTGTGTGGACTGTTCGTGGTCTGCTAGGTCATTTCCGCATTTTTGGGACGTTTTTTTTTCCACTCCTTTTCTCACACATCACATGCAAAATGAATGGGGGTTGTTTAGTCTGATACAAAGTGCTCATTTTGGATGAGTGGGTGGTGGTAAACCTGGCATCAAAATATATTTCTGATATAGATAAATGATATGGACTAATAATTCAAATAAAAAAAGCATTGACATAAAGTGGTGTCTGCTTCAATTCACTACAATCACTTTTGCAATTCAGTGACCCCCATGACCCTTGTCAGTGAGTAATACCAGTTTCCAAATATTTGATTCAGCGTTTTGTGAACGTAGCTTATATGTGAACAGTGGATTTGTTATGATTATTAACATAACTTCTAATATATTAGCCTGTCACACCAATGATGCTAGCAGACATTTTTAACATTTAATAATAAACTTTTAACTGCCGAGTTCCCTAGGTTTTCATTCATTTATATTATTAGATAACTGTTGTCAGATGACAAAAATGGAGGAAAACTAAATAATCCATTTTGCATACAACTTTATTGAAAGTGTTTTTTTTTATAAATTCCAAGAAACTGTATAATTATGTAGAATACAATAAAAGAGAACCTTTCTTTAAAACATTTTTCACATTAGATAAATGGAATTTAAGAGAAAAACAACCAAACAATAATAAATATAATAAAAAAAAAATATATATATATATATATATGTGTGTGTGTGTATATATATATATATATATATATATATATATATATATATATATATATATATATATATGTATATATATATATATATATATATATATATATATATATATATATATATATATATATATATATGTATATGTATATGTATATATATATATATATATTTAAAAAAATAAATGTATATATATTTAAGAAAAAAAAAAAAAAAAAAATATATATATATATATATATATATATATATATATATATATATATATATATATATATATATATATATAAAACAAATCATAAAAATGCAAATTTACCAGTTTAATCTTAGTGAGTTAATTATATGTTTTATTTCACACATAAGAAGTCTATAAAAATTGACCCATTAAAGCGGAGCTGCAGAGTGCAAAGCACATCATGTGAGTGGGCGGAGCTGAAACTATTCTGAAGCATTATAAAATACTGTTAGGGACTTATTTAGCTTTTATAGTACATTTTAGTATATTTACAAATTTTACAATAATTAATTTAAACAATTTATTCTAAGAATTTTTTTTTCTTAGTGTGCATCATGCACTATGATGGATAATGGAATTGTAGTAATTTCTCTTAATTAACTGTTAAATAAAGTGTTGTACTCATGTTTTTTTCCAGCGCCATCTCGACAAAGAACATGACAAATTGAAAAGTGGCTATTCAGTCGAGTTCATTAGTATGAAGATTTTTAAAGGGAGACATGCCCCCTTAACCCCATCCCCAAATCTACCCCTTAATTTGGTATTGAGCAAAATACACAAAATGTGTAAATATGGTCAAAGTTATTACAAATTATCCACTGAATTAAAAAGGTACAAATTGACTTGCATTGGTTTTGTCCAAATCTTAAAAATTACTTTGCTTCTAATCAAAGATTTTATATTTCTTATAGTTCTGCTGGTATTTGGTCATTTCAATGTAAATTTTAATTTAAATACATATGTTTAGTTTTCTTTTTAGCTGTAGTTGTATAGGATCAAGCGATTTTAAAGTTTAAGTAGTAATTTATCATAAAAATATTAGCTGCTGTTTTGTCTATTTTTGCTTTTTGAATTAAGGGTGCTTTTACATTATCACTTTTGGTTTCCAACTGGGTCTGTTTGACGTCAGAGTTTGGTATGTTTAGCTAGTGCAAACAATGTCTTTGAACTTCGGTGCGCACCTGTGAACTGTACCCGTGTCCACCTGAAAGAGGTGGTCTGGGATACGGTTTGTTCGAACTCTGGTCCGGGTCACTTCTGATACGAATGCAATCGTACAAAATACTGGAAGAGAACCACCAACTGTGCAACAACTAATGTTACCTTGACGCTTGGGACTAACCCAGTGCAAACACGGTGATAATGTCTGCTTGTCTAATCGAAAAATGACTTCTGCAGACATTGCGTGATGTTCTGAACGTTTTTTATATTTTTGCGGCAGATAGACGCAAGATGGTGTCTGCATGTCACCAAAACTAAAAGATTCAGTAAAAGCAGAACAGCCATGATGTGCATACATCTTTCAATTTTGGTGCCTTGGCTTTTGTGGCCGTCACCTAGCAACAGCTGTACACTCAACAGTCAACAGTGTGTTGATGGTGCCAGCATACCAAGGTTCAGAAGAAGAACAACAATGTAAACACAAATCAATCGAAAAGGTGGCAAGGGGGGACAATCGAACTTTGGTTTTGACCAAGCAATTGAACCAAGTGTGAAACCACCTTAAATCGCAGTCACATACGAGTTATGCTCCATTCACACAGGGCTTCAGTGTCAGCGCTTGACTAAAGGCGTGTCTGAAGTTAGGGCTGAAGCGATCGTCATAGCAGCGTCAGCCAATGAAATTTAGTCAGCAATAGGCCACTGTCTAGCTGGTGTATTTGCATACAGCGATCTGATTGGCTGACGCTTCCGTTGGCACTTGAAAAGTTGAGCTAGTCCCAACTTCTGCATCGAGCAACGCTTCTGAAGCGGCGGCCGACGGATCTACAATCCAGTTCGGCAACGCCTGACGTCACCCATTCAAAGTGAATGGGAAGCGCTGACGCCCCGTGTGAATGGGTTGTTAGACCACACAAAAATCTGTCATACTGTGCTGGTAACAGGTGTGGGACAAAACAAGATTGTGACATCTTGTTAAAACGAGTGGTTGCTGCATATTTTAAATTTCTGTACAGATTGCCTGCATTTTGATCTTCTATTAGGCCTCATTTTAATCTTCAATTGGTCTCACACATTCATGTTGTGCAAATTGGCAAGTCGTGTTGCTTGTGTTTCCAGTCTGGTCCATTCACATGCATATGAATGGAAGTCTGTTGGGCAAAAAGTGCAGTTCGACTTTGGCTTTAGTTAAAGAACCCACAATAATTTTCTACCAATCTGATGCAAGAACTAAAGCTATTAGATAATGAGATATAACTATACTATCTAAAATAGATAATGTTTTAATAATCATTGTAATTCAATAGGGCAAATAAATTCAACACTATAACTATAGCAATAATTTAAAATACTGGGTAAATGTCATTGGAACTTTTTAGCTGGTGAACTACATCTAAAGGCTGGTTTATACTTATTTCTCAGATGAACGCGTATGCTCTGGTACAGCCTTTGTGCGGTCACATAGCCCTTGCCATGGCTGACGCTCACGCACACTTCTCAAAAAATGTAATCCGTTGCAATGACGTAGCGCAAGCTCTGATTTGTCAGCTTGGTAGTTTTGACCAGTGTGGGCGGGACCGAGAGCCATGCAAACCCATTGAAGCAAATGTTTACAAGTGTCGAGTCTCTTAAAGGAGCTGTAGATGGAAACTGTTGTTTTGTGTTTACCTTATGATTGTTGTTGTTGCACGTCTGCCCGTTTCTGCCTCTGAATGAGTGAGTTTTAGCTACTTGTAGATTAATGAAAAAACAAAACACCAGCGACGAAACTTGACACAAAAGAACATAACCTACTGCCAGCTAACTTTTCAAAAGTGTTATTGCAGAGCAACACAAACAGTGCGCAGAAGTATAAATGCATGACAACGCGCAAGACAGGCGCCATGGGTCACGCTGATTACTCGATGCAGAAGTGTAACATTCATTCATTCATATTAACATTCATAATGGGTTGGATTTTAATTGAGCATTATAGTTATTCTTACAGTTATTATTCTTGGAAGGGATGTTTTTTTAATGTGGGCAAATAAGTTGTCTTGCATTAAACGTCATACATTTATATTATGTGTATTATGGTTGAGTTAAAATAATGATTTATTAAAATAATGTTTGAGCTAACATAGATTTTTTTATATAAATCAAATATAAATCGTTTATTATTATTATTATTATTATTATTATAATCATTATTATCATTCTTTGTAATGTATATTGCCCACCCTTCACAATGAATGACATGTATTGCAAGTGAAAGTGCTTGTTCAGATATAAATTGATGTGTGGAACCAGGAGTTGATGTAAAAAAGGCGATCAGACCTTTAGGCAAATTAGCAGTAAAACCTTGTGGTTACAGTCAATAGAATTTAAATAGTGAAGGCATTTCCCTACATTTAAGTCCATTCCTATCAAATGAGAAATAAACATCTCCTTCCACTTGCAGTTCAATAATGATTACATATTCAGCATGATTGTTTATTTGCAGAATGTTTGTGTTCCCCTGTTTTAATGTCAAATTAACATTTCCAATTATAGTGTGCTACCACTAATTATAAGCATATTTATAATTCAGACTTAAATTGTGTTTCTCCAATAGAACCAAGCAGCCATGGACAAGAGCCAACATGTGCAGAGGGCCAAACTGGCAGAGCAGGCCGAACGCTATGACGACATGGCTGACTCTATGAAGAAAGTGACTGAACTGGGAGAGGAACTGAGTGATGAGGAGAGAAACCTGCTCTCTGTGGCCTACAAGAATGTGGTGGGAGCTCGCCGGTCTGCCTGGAGGGTAGTGTCCAGCATCGAGCAGAAGACCGAAGGCACTGACAAAAAGCAGATGGCTCAAGAGTACCGTGAGAAGATCGAAGCCGAGCTGAAGGCCATCTGCAACGACGTTCTGGTGAGCTTTGAAAAGGAAACTGTCAATGATAGGGATCATAACTGCTACAGAGCTTGACATTTTAAATGGGATATTGCAAATAATGTCAGCACGGTGTTTCATTTTGGCGTTAAGCAGAAATTGGGTTGAAGATAAACAACTGGGGACAGATTAACTGAGCTTCCTGTGGGATCAATTTCTTCTTTAAAGTTGTCATATTTGTGGTCTACAGTGGGTTATTCATTGAGTTGATCAGCAAAACTGCATGCAGAGTCTAATGTGTTGATCTGTGAAAAGAGCTCTAAATGATACAGAATTAAGCTAAGATTATATGAATAAATGAAAAGTAGTACAAGCTTTATTCAAACTTTATTTCTAAGAAATAATGACTGAAAAAAAACATTGAAGTTTGAGATATACGTTTAATTTTAATGGTAATACTTTGTTGTGCAGCGCCAAGTTTGACAGAAATGATTTAGTTTGCAGTTAATTTAAAGAATACATTTTATAAAGTTTTTTTTATGAATTCCATTGAACAAACAGGGTTTTTAATAATATAAATGTTATAAATTCTTAAATTCATTTCTAATTAGAATAAAACAGAAAACAATAGATTTGCTAATAAAACATGGATGGAATTTGAGAAAGTAACACTTTTCATAGGGTCCCAAAAACACTTTTTTTTTTGTTCAAAATTGATTGAATTATTAAATTGCAATGTAACAAGGGGGCGGAGCCAAGAGCTCCCACGCTCTGTGTTTGCAACAGACAGGCTGACAGAAAGAGAGAGAAGCTAAGCTAGGATGAGCATTCAGCCGTACATGTATAACTTGGGACACAGACCAAGCAGAGAGTACAAAATCATTTGTGTCTTTGTAAAGTCTCGGTGTACAAGTGCAGAAACCCACGCTCAGAACTCAGAAATGCACAGCACCACACCACGCAAAAGGTACAGGCAATAATTCCGATCACAGCGATAATGTGGAGAATATTGATCTTGTGTTGAGCCCAATGAGCTTTTCATCAAAAAAATAGAGCAAGGGTGTTACCATTAGTGATCGATTTGACTCGCACGCTGAAAATGGCGGGCATGCAACTAGAAACTGAGGATATGATGATGACGCGAGGCTGTCAATCAATATTGGTGGGCGGGAGGACCGCTCTCCTATGTAAAGTTGCAGTCGGTCTGAAAACCGCTCCAATTGGTCCATGGTTTTTATGTTGTTAAATTGGACAAAAAAAGGACTGTGTGTTTATATCACCCCAATATGATGATCTATACACTATACTTTCACACGTCTGTCCAAATAGCTTGAAAAGTAGATTTTTCACCATAGGTGCCCTTTAAAACATAGTCCAGAATAATTATACCGAAAATACTGAAAAAAATAAATTGACTTTTAGAAAAAAATGCTTTTTTACTCAGTTGACACCAAGAATGCACCTAATAACATTTTTGTAATCTTAAGAAGATTTTAAGGATCCTGGCCTTGATTCGGATACAAAACTAGTTCCATTTTGTTTAATGTCTTAAACTCTGCTGTAAATTATTATCTAAGGTCTTCAGCCTCTCATTGGTTTTGCCCAAACTGCAACCAGATAAGAAAAACCTCAGCCTGCCTTCATTGTAAATAAACAGTCGAAACGGTCAGTAAAATGTTGTTTTATTATCATTATTATTTAAAAAGAATAGAATAAATAGTACACATTAGGAAAAGCTCCAAATGAATTAGCAAACCGTTTTGCCTATTAAAATTAATAGCTAATTAAATCAAGTTATTAAATCTCATTAACCTCTTCTCCAGTGTAAAATTGAAACATTCTGATTAAAGAGCAGTGAATGAAGTTCCTATTTAGATTTTCCCTTTGTTTACATTAAAAAACAGAGGTGTCACTTTAAAATTGTACAGATCTCTAATAAAAGCATTTGATGGCTTTCCTAACTTTTTATGATCATTTAAGACAACTTGTTGTTTCAAAGAAAGCCCACCAAGGTCGACATGTTTTAGATGTTTTTATTATTATGTGTATATGTCTATTCAAACACGAACCTAAAACCCAGAGTGTTCACTTTCTCTTCAAATCGCGTGTACAGAATCCATTGGGTAAACGGCTTCTATTTATTAACATGAAGCGTGTCTGACAGTCACGCACAACTACATAAACTGACTGCTTTGGGGATTGCATAGGAGAGGCAACAGTGCCTGTAATGGAAAGGAAGGGAATCCCACGGTTCTTATATTTATTTCAAAGGGTTTTCATATCTGAATAAAATAAAAGCAATTCCACATTTAGGAGTAAGGGGCGTTGCCTGGTGGTTCGGCAGTATGGGTTGTGTATTGACATGATCGGCTCTTTGATGTTTATTGCCACCCTTCATAGAAAGATTGCAAATACTGAAGAAATACGGGAAAATATGTTTAGAGGGATGATAGCAGGATAGATTTGTAAAATACGGGAGAATCCCGGAAAAAAACGGGAAAGTTGACGGGTATGGTTTGAATGGTCACCAATTCACCTATTCCCCTAGAGTGGTCCTGGACACATCCACAGAAAACTAAGAAGTGAGACTAGTGCAACTGTATAATGCTTTAATGAATCAGACTGGACCATGGTCTCTCTGGGCATTGGGCCGTTTTAGTTGGACTGCTGCCTAGGGCGTCTTAAACGGTGGCACATGGAATGTTATGCTTTGCCTTTATGACATTCCTTTCATTTTCCAGATGTTATTTAGACTGCATGCGCAAGAATGTGCTGTTTAATTTGGCATTAAAAGGGTAATGGGTTGAAGTTGGCTTCTTCAACGAACAACCTGCTGCTGGATGTTACATCTTACATGCTCTGAAAAGCTTTACATCTTTGATTCTGCTAAACCTAACAGACCTTAGTACATAATGAGATGAAGTGCACTGTTGAATTCTGCTGGTGTGAGGTTCTTGCGCTTTTGCTGCTGGCCCTGATGTTCACTGGGAAATCATGTTGGCAAGGAAGAATGATCTAAAATGATGATTCACATCAAGAATAGCATGGGGGGAACAAGTGATTTTGCTAAAAGTGTGAAAATAGCAGTTGGGACGAGTAATGCTGAAAGTACTGTGGTGAATCACCATCTGCAAAGATGATGTACAATTTAGTAGATTTGTAAACGGCCATAAACTGAGGACAAAGGACAAGTGGGTAAAACTGTAAGTGAATGTTTATGTACCAGTTTGAAAATACTTGAGGTTTCTGTGATTCAGATTAAGGCTTTCCAGTAACTATGAAGTTTGATGCATTTACATAAATTGTTTATGTGCAGTCGATACTAAGTACTGATTCCTTGTCATTGTAACCGGCCGACTTAAATGTTGACTTAACTAAAGTTGGCTCCTTACCTAAGAGGATAAATTTAGGATGCCGCATAGAAACCCCTAAACACATCTCTTGTAACCATTTAAAGTGGACATGCCATGGTCAGATGCAGCTTTACAGAAAATAATAGATGAAACTGATTCATGATTAACAATGCAATTTAAAAACAAGAATTAAACATGTCTCAATTAAGAAAAGGTTTGGAGGGCATATTTGATGCAGAAGTAGGTAAAATGCACACCTATAAATCCATTACATCTTTAGTAAAAGAAAAAATACTGTAAACTACTGTTTGATGCTGTTTGACGTGTGTCTTGTTTTGCTTGTAAACTCGTAAACAAACAGTTATGATCAGTTCATGAGATCGGCCAGATTGGCGAGTACCGATCTAGTCATGAAATGTGATTATTGGCCAATACAGATCTTCAGCCGATCGATCGCTGCATCCCTAGTTGAACGTCTGACATTTGTTCGCGAACAAGTAGCATATGAGTTCATCCATCTTAGAACTGCTGTTTTACAAGCTTAATCTTACATTGTTACTATTTTACTGTGACGTAATACTGATACTGTATGTGATGTAGATTGTAGCATCTCTCTGACCCGTGTTTCAGTTTTCCTCAATGGTTGGTCTGTGAAATCTATTTGTCGTGCGTTTTGGTTCTGAAGCATTGTTTTCAGTTTGATCTCAGCTACAAAATCCTTTTTTTTTTTCAATCTTGAGAATGTTCTGATGTCGACTGATATCAAAATACTAGGCTTCAGAGGTCTTTTATGAAAGTGACCTGGTTTCTGAGCTGACTACTTTATGTTGTATTTAGTCCATTGTGTTTTTGACTTTGCTGTTAGGAAGTGGACCATTAGAAAGGTTACTGCCTTGTATGGTGGATTCACATTTATGTTTCTTTTCCACAGCATCTGCTGGACAAGTTTCTGATCCGCAGCACATCTCCAGCAGAGAGCCAGGTATTCTACCTGAAGATGAAGGGTGACTATTACCGCTACCTGGCAGAAGTCGCTACAGGAGACGAGAAAACCAGTGAGTTTGACCCGGACACCAATTATTTAAGAATATTATAGGATGCATCATTCTGGTTATATAGGAACCATTCTTGTTTATAGATGGTCTTTGATGTTCAGCACAGCGATTTAGAGTTTGAGAAGTTTTTGCCAACTTCTATGACTTTTTGCCAGCTGTGCAGCCACACCTCCACCTCTCTCTTACACATACACTCACAGTTTTTTCGTAGGTGCCAGTGGAACATGTCTTTACTTGTGCTTCCACACCCTTAATGGCTGATTATTGAGGGAATGTTGTACAAAATCTCCTTGAAAGCCGAAATGAAATGGTTTATTGCATTTTGAAACCATGCATTTTTTTTTTCTAAATTGAATATGTTAATGCTTATTTTTAAAGTGTATCAGCGGGTATCATCAAGAGCATGCCTTTCATGTTTTAAAAGGTTAGTTCACCCCAAAAAATAATGATTAGTCATTCTTGAACAATTTCTTAATTTTGAACGAATCTTTAATGTGACTCGAGAATGATGAGTCCTTTCAGGGAGTGATTTGTTCATTCGCGCACACACACTTGTGCAGGTGGGGTAGAAGATTAGTTTTTTTTTTTTTTTTGCGTCATTTCTATCTGGTGTGAGTCATTTGTTCATCACATAAAAAAGACAGAAGCCAATCATATGCAGTCAGAGCCTGAAAAAGATTTGATCTGTTTATTTCTTGAGTCCTCGGTTTTGGATCATCTCTTTACATCCTGTCACATAATGAAGGAACGACTCAACATTAAGACTTGAAAAGTGAACTAATCGTAGGTCCTTTTGGCTCAGACTGTGTGCATTAGTTAAGTTTATATAGTACTGTCAGTGATACATGGACACTTTGTTTATTGCATTATATTCTAGACTTGTTTGTTGTGTGATTGACACACTATTGAATGGAATGACTCAAAAAGCTTTGTTCATCTCAATGAACAAGGCCTAAAGGTCAGAGTCAATAAAATGATCTGAATTTTCATCACTACAAAGAAAACAATTCTGCTATTACCCACCCTCATGTCCTTCTAAACTTTCACTCATCTTCGGAAATGTGAATTATTATATTTTTGATGAAACCCAAGAGATCTCTGACCCTCCACAGACAGCAAAGTTTATGAAACGTTCGAAGCACAGAAAGGTATCAAGAATATGGCCAAGGCAGACCATGTGTAATCTGTGCATTAATTGTATTTTTGTTAAGCTCTGAGAATACTTTTGTGTGCACACAGACCGAAAAAGAATGACTTCATTCAACAGCTTCTTCTCTTCAGCATCAGTTCAGGACTCATGTTTACGCAAGCACTTTGTTTTGTTGCTGATGTTAAATTAGTGATAGAATTTTCATTCTGAAATGAACTATTCCTTTAAATGGATCCTATTATGCTGTTTTCCAAAATGTAGTCTCAGATTTGTTCGGAATTCTCAGGAATATAAGCAGGGCAGGATTAACCAATGGGATTAACCTCGTTGAAATAAGCTAGTTAAGCAATTCACGCCCATCACTGTTTGATTGACAGAGACAACATAACTAAAGAGCGCAGTAGATAGCAGCATGAGTGGCATAGCTCGTAAAGCGCATGGCAACATGTTTTGACGCAATCAGTTATGATCCCGGTTTGAATCCAGCGTCTGATGAACACGTTTTTTCTTTTTCCCCCACTACATGTCAGATTTTGCCTACTCCTCATCAAGAGGAAGACAAGTAGGAATCATTCATGAGTGTGTGTATTATGGAGGACTCTGATTCCTAGAACTGGATTGGAAAGGTGTTATATCCAAATCATATGCATTATAAGTTTGTAGAAGTTATACATTTACAATACCCTTAAATTTAAAATGTTAGTACTTCTTTATAGAACTTAAACAAGTAAATTAAAATCCATTAATTTTCACCAGTTGTATTAGTTACTTTTTTTTATTAAAGTGTGCTTTAAAATAAGTTAAATCTTTATAGACTAGAAATATATGTACTGTATATAAATTTTTTTTCAAATGTGGGCAATACTGTATAGATTAATTTTATTTTAAAAATATTATTTTAATCTTATTTTTTTATTCAACTATAGGGGTGCAGCTAGGTAAGGGGCCTACAAGACATTGTACCCAAAGGCCTCTGAATTCTTAATGCCGGCCTGAATTTAAGTGTGTTGAAATTAGAGATTTATACAAATTTCAGCCACTAGTTAAAAGACCCTCTAGTTCAGGGATGTCAAACTCTATTCCTGAAGGGCCGCATCCCTGCACTAGGGTTTCGTTCCAACCCTAATTAAACACACCTGATCAAACTAATTGAGTCCTTCAGACTTGTTTGAAACCTACAGGTAAGTGTGTTGGAGCAGGGTTGGAACTAAACTGTGCAGGGCTTTGGCCCTCAAGGAATTGAGTTTGACATCCCTGCTAAAGTTGTTGTGGCTTCAGTCATTGTTGGGATACTCTTTGAAATCAGGAAGCATTAACAACTTCTATCGAAATATATATCATTATCGTTCAATATGGAAAATAATTATCAAGATTGCATTTTTGCCATATTGCCTATCCCTAGTAACTAGATTTTCTTTTGCGAGTTCAGTGGCTCTTGAGAAAAGAAATCTGAAAAAAATCTGAAAGAATGGAAGATTGTTTATTTTCAGAGCAAAACGAAGCAAATAATGCCACAGGTTTTTAGAAAAGCTGTAACAAAATCTGTCATTTTAAAATAAAAATCCCTGCTAAACACTGGAGAGACTGGTTAGACATGATGACAACACATTACTAAAAAGTAACTCAAGCAAATATCTACCCCAAGGCATTTCTTAAGTGTTTATTTAGGTTGCATATATTCTCACTATTCTGTACATGTCTGTGAGAAACCTCTGGACTACAAATTAAAGTGTCTGGGGTGAAATAACGTAAAGCAGCATTACTCAATAAGAAAGTTATAAGTGTGAAAAGCTTAATATGATTAGTTAACTTTTTAATGAAGAGTCATTCACTGAACATACTGATGTTCTAAACGCATAAGACTTTGGTAAAGATTTAAACAAGCTTCATGCAATGCATCCTTATTAATCAAGTATTTGAATCTGAGTCTTGTGAAGAGATACTGTTTCTTGATATCATGAGCACATTTCAAAAAGAATCAGTCAGATTCTTTACATATTCAGATACAGACATATGTACAAGCAGATCATGTGTGGTGGTCAAACATGGGACAGAAACCTCTCAGATTTCATTATAAGAATCTTAAGTTTTGTGTAGAAAATTAGCCAAAGCTTGTGTGTTTGGAACAACATGAAGGCGAGTGATAGACAGAATTTTCACTTGCAAACGCTGTCCAGTTTGACAGCCCACTAGGTTTTGAAACGGGCCATAATGTTCACATAAGTAGTGTTACATAACTGCCAGTATTACTCTTGAAGTGGCTTTAATATCTTGTTTTACTCGGTTGTTTGTCCTTGAGCGAATGTACTGGCTCTGCTCCAAACGCTCTAGCTGCCTACCTTGAGGCTTCACATGCACGCCAACAAGAGGACTGTTGCAAGCCATGTGCAGCCAAATTGTGCTGCTTATACGTTGTTTTAGCCAACAGCATTTTTTTGCATTGTTTTTTAGTTAATTTTAACAATACAGAACAATAAATTAACAGAAAAAAACATGCTAACATATTACATGCATACACTTATCAATATACACACCACATAAACGTGCATGTAAAAAAACGCATAAGATTGCTATATTCCCCATTTAAGGAAATGGTAACTGGATGTCTTTATGTTCCCTAAATATCAACCATTTTTCCCCAACCCTTTCTGAAAATATGCGTTTTCATCCTCAACATAAATGTCAGTTTTTCCATCATATGTATTTCAGTTATCTCAAACCACTGCTTAAGTTTCAACATTGAGTCTTTAAGTTCCTTGTTATAGTCTTTTTGCATGCCACAAGAAGAATCCTGCTCAAATAATGGTCACCTCTAGGATAGTGTCTTTATCTCCAATAAACAAAAATAGTGCAGTCTTTGGAACTCTGCATATGAAATAAATGTTTTTAGATGTTATTAAATGTTAGTTTTAAGGATTTCTATAAGCTAGTGTGCTCTAAAACATTGACAATATTCCCTATCGGAAGGTAAACATACACGCCTTTATAAAAAAAACAAAAACAAATGGGAAAACGATTTGTTTGATGACCTTATACTTCAGGTTGTCATTAAATCTTCTGACCTATCAAATGCTCTAGTGTCTGATATGTCCCGCCCCCTTCAAGATGCTTTTCATTTGAAGCGCTTGAGCTCAACCGGTTTCGCAGTGAGCAAAAAAAACCCAGTATTGGTTGTTTTGAATGAAGAGGAGGAGCAACGATATGTCCCACCCTGTCTTCTGTAATCTCATACCTGTTTCGGTACATAAAATTTTGTATAAAAATGCCCGTTCCAAATATCACAATATATTGTTTCAGCACCAATATTGCAATGTTGAGTTTGTATTATAATTTATAATTTGCTTGTGTTTTTTAAATGCCTGTAATTATAAAATGACTTTAAAAGCATTCAGGTAAAAGAAATTGTAAAAAAAAAAAAAAAAAAAAAAATTCGACCATAACTATAATTAATTGTATTACATTATTTTTATTTTTATTATTCAGTTACTGTACTTGAATACCGTTAGCCTCTGTAAATGCTAAAACATTTTATTTCAATGTTATCTTTTTCTTGATTTATATTTATTGATTGTTGATGAAAAGACTCAACACATGCAAATAAAGAAATGCACAGCAAATAACAGACCACAAGGAAAATGCACCGGGGGACCCCAAAAATTTAATAGATTTTTTTATAGAGATGGACTCCCACTGCAAAATCATTCCAATCGATTCATTCCAAGTAAAGACATTAAGTCATCTGGTGAAACTGTATTCATATCGCAATATAAAAAAATATCAAAAAGTTAGATTTTTTCCAATATCGTGCAGCCCTAATTCCAAAGCACTAAACGGGACCTTTAATAGTTAGTAAGGTAGCCATTGAGTTTAGGTGTTAAGTAGGATTAGGAATGGTAAATAAGATCATAAGTACTAATAAACAGCCAATATCTTATTAATAGACAGGTTATAAGCTTGTAGTTAATACTGGTCTCTAAACTGAAGTGTTACATACATTAGAATATCTCAGTCACAATTTTGATTCACATTTTTAAAGAAATGCTTTACCAGGCCACCAAAATCCCATTATACATATAAATGAACAGCCAAATTGCATACACTTTTCAGCAACATTACTAGGGTGTGGTGGAGAATGAGAGGTTTCCCAAAACCACCACCTGACGATGTTTGATGCTTTTGAACTCAAGAGGTCAATGAATTAAACCCTCTTAATAGAGTTCGAAATCAAATAAAGTAGCCACACACTCTGAGTTCATTAATTATATATATGAAAATGAAGGCTCTAGGATAGAGGTTTAGATCTGAAGGTCTCGTGTCCTAGTTCATAAAGCTCTGGAGACACAAGCTGCTTGCAGATTAATTTGAGAACGTCCACTATGACGTTTTGTGCCTCCTGTGCCTTGAACCCACACGTAATATCCTCGATGTAGCTAATATATCTACTTCAGTGTATGTTGGAGTTATGTTTGTGAATTAGACACGAATTAGCAAGAGGTTGTATTTTTTGAGGTTCATCCATTGAGTTCTAGTTATTTTAAAGAGTTTGCATTTGGTCTTTAAGTGATAGTTCAACCTAAAATGAAAATTCTGCCACTTAATTAATGTCAACTTGTTTTTATTTTTGTTTGGAAGATATTTTTGAAGAATCTTGGATACTTGTAACCATTGACATCCAAAGTGTTAGTTTTTCCTACCACCGACGTCAATGGTTACAGGTTTCCATTAGCAATGATTCTTTAAATTGTATTTACAAAAATGTATTCCGTTGTGGATGTTGAAGCTTTCGTTTTATTTTTTTTTTAATGAATGAGGCAAAATATAAACAAAATAATGCAAAGTGTGCGATTCCTCATGTTTACTTTTATGTAGCAATATTACTTCATTGTAAATATTCTATACAGTGTTGGAGTAATGCATTGCAAGTCACACGTTGTGTAAATATATACTTTTCTAAGTAACAAGTATCGCATTATTTTAACAAATTAAGTAATACCATTCAAGTTCCTTTTTAAAAATGTAATGCGAGTTACATTTTAGTTTAAAGAACTTTAAAATTCAACTGCTGAATTAAAATTAACGTAGTTATGTTGAATCATGCACTCAATGAGAAAACGCGGGAACAGACAGAATCCAAAATGACAGATTTCTGCGATGGAAGTTTTCTCATTATTTTGACAGCATCAAAGTACAAGAAAAAGTGATCGTCTCAATGGACAGTGATTTTAATTTACTAATAACTCAAAGTACAAAAGTAGCAAACACATTGCTTTACATGCCATAAATAGAAATTAATAAATGTGTAAAGCTCTGGCGTCAGGATGTTCTCGGAAGATAACCTCATTTTAAATTATTATTTAAAAAAAAAAAAAAAAAAAAAAAATATATATATATATATATATATATATATATATATATATATATATATAATTATTTTTTATTTATTTTTTTTTAAGGTAAGGCAAGGTGTAGGTTATAAAGTACATTGTTAAATGCAGACCTCATGCCCGGTAAGAAAAAGTAACGCAAAAGTAACTCAAAAGTAACTTAACACATTACTTAGCACAAAAGTACACAACAAGTTACTATTTTGAAGAGTAACTCAATGCAATGCATTAGTTTGAAAAGTAACTTTCCCCAACACTGATTCTATATGCATCAACATTCAAAGATTTTGATTCCCCTTTGTTCACTCTAGTGTGCATTTGGTCTTAAAGTGATTACTCACCTAAAAAAAAAATTCTGCCACTTAACGTTAACTTGTTTTTATTTTTGTTTGTTTCAGAAGATATTTTGAAGAATTTTGGATACTTAACTATTGACATCCAAAGTATTTGTTTTTCCTACTATTGAAGTCAATGGTTACAGGTTTCCAACATTCTTTAAAAAATCTTTTGTGTTCAGCTGAACAAAAAAGCTCAAACGGGTTTGGAGAGTCAAAGGAGAGCGAATGATGGCAGAATTTTTAATGAACTATCCATTTAAGCCTTAAATAGTTAAACATTTCAGAATGTATGCCTTAAAGTATCAATTAACTTAAGTATTATATTCTGCTCATTTAAATAAATTTAAACAGGACTTAATTTTAGCTTCAGAATTATTTTTTTTTTCATAGTACAGACTAATACATGCCTTAAATTTTGTTCACAATAATTCTAAGCTGTTGGCGAGATCTCCAGAAACTCTTTTTCTGTGTTGCACAGTTCAATCTTCCTCTCACTTCACATGCTGACATCTCTGCTACAGATTGAGAAGCGCCACCGCTCCAGTCCTTTAGCAGAAAACACTGCAGCACATAGTTCAGACCATCCTGCTCCACCATCTTTCATTTCATTAATGAGGCTAATGAGTGATTTCCCTCCACATGTGGTCTTTGGCTGATTCTGTGCATGGAAGTAATAATTCACCCTTTCCGATAGATGCATGAGGTTATTAGGGCTGCCTCTTCTCCCCGCAGGGTTTGATGAATTTTTAAGAGCCTGGTGTGTTTCTATGGCAGCACAGGAGCGAATGATCTGACTGGAGCTGCCATCTGTGGGAACGACAGGACCGGGGCTCTACAGCAGATCCTAGATCAGTCAGTGTTTATGCAGTATTACACTTAAGCTGCAGGTTTTTTCTCGATTCTTGCAAGAGAGGAAAGAATATCACTGGTCTGTTTGAGCCGAAGCAGTCGCTGACCTACTACTGTCAGTGTGATGGGCTGCGTGATCATCGCCATGGCAACAGCATCTGGCTTATGCGTGTTGTCCAGCTGGGTGTCGGCAGTAGGCAGAGCTCCTGCGGGTGCGTTTAATATATGCACCGTTTGTCCACTGTGTCCTCGAGCTCTTCAAGTGAACAATTACTATTGCTCATCAGGCACAAAGTGTGAAACCCTCGTTACAGATCTGTCCGTCTTTTTCAAATATTTATGAATTTCTCTCCAAGCGTGGATCAATACAGGCAGCCGCTAGCCCTTCATACACAAAGATATTGACTTATTAAGAGCTTCTCAGTGTGCGGAGGAGAATAGAATTGTCTTATTTTTAGCTGTTTGAGGAGAAAAATAAAATGCTCACATGTTTCCCTTTACACAATGTAATTTGGCATGGATTCAGCCTGAATCTATGGGGGTAAAACAAAGGTAAATTTTTATTATCATTAATTATTATAAAACCCAAATGTATTAATAACTTTTAAGCATGGTAGTGGTCATAAAATCATTCTTTTAATTTTGAAAAATTAAAATGCTGAGTTTGTGCTTTGATTGCTGAAAGTAGATTCATAAAAATGAATCTTTGTTGTGGATGTTGAAGCATTCATTAAATTTTTTTTTATTAGGCAAAAATAAATAAAATAATGCAAAAATGGAATCTAAACATATGTGTCAAAGGCAAAAGGATGAAATATCTTATGTAAAAAGAAGAGATAAGTAAAAGAAGAAATAAGTTATAGTAATAGACGAATGCTGTGTATAGTAATGGGGTGGGAAAATAAAAAGCTTGTGCTTCATCCCGCTCCGTTTTCGACCATTTTGAAATGTATTTTTGTTGATGATATTTTAGTATAAAATTTCTGTTAAAAAATGAATAAATAAAATAAAATAAATTCAAATAAAATCAAATCAAAGTGTGCGATTTCTCCGTTTACTTTTATGTAGCAATATTACTTTGTTGTAAATATTCTGTACAGTGTTGGGAGTAGCACATTGCAAGTAATGTGAGTTACGTAATAATAAGGGTGATGCAGTCACATCCATATCACCCTGCAGCTCAAGACCTGTTACTGAAACTAAGCAGGGCTGAGCCTAGTCAGTGCCTGGATGGGAGACCACATGGGAAAACTTGGTTGCTGTTGGAAGGGGTGTTAGTGATGCCAGCAGGGGGTGCTCAGCCTGCGCTCTGTGTAAGCCCTAATGCCCCAGTATAGTGAAGTAGACACTACTATCATTGAGCGTTGTCTTTCAGATGACACCATGGTTCTACCTCTCTGTGGTCATTAAAAAATACCATGGCACTTCTTGCAAAGAGTAGGGGTGTAACCTGGCCAAATTGCCACCATAGTCCCTTACGAATCATGGCCTCCTAATCATCCCTATGCACCGAACTGGCTCTATCACTGTCTGTCCCCTCCACCAGTAGCTGGTGTCTGGTGAATGCACTGACATCGTTGTCCCCTTGCTGCCGTCACATCATCCAAGTAGATGCTGTACACTGGTCGTGGTGTAAAGAGACACCCCGCGTTGTGAAACGCTTTAGATGTATAGCCTTACACGATAAATGCACTATATAAATACACATTACATTACATATTAATTTTCTAAGTAACGAGTACAGTATCGCATTATTTTAACAAGTTGTTAATATTTGAGTTACTTTTTAAAATTGTAATACGAGTTACATTTTAGTTTAATTAATTGGCTTTAATAGGCTCAATTAATTGCTGAATTAAAATAACAAAGTCCTGTTGAATAACGCACTCAATAGCTGTTTCCATCCAAAAATCCGAATTAACCTTATGCGCAAAACTGGAATATTGCATAAGATGTCCAATGAGTCTAAGCGAAAAAAAAGCGTCACTTTCTAATTAACTGGCACCAAATATCAACAGTAAAAACGGGATTTGCTGCAATAAGAGAAGCTGCGTCAATTTTTTCTTCATATAATAAATAACTTGCGCCTCAGAAGGCAATCCTGACACAGTAAACGTGCCGTGATGTTTTAAGGCATGAGACGCGGAGCACAGCTGCTCTTGATTCTGGAGGTCATTAATAATATAATAACTCTATTAATAATACTAAAATGGTTAAGGTGTTTTAGAATGACCAAAACAACATTTCAGATGTTTTACAGTGTGGTTAGCTGGCTGGTTAGTCCATTTACACACATGATCATCACATGATCTCTTATAACAAAATCACATGACCTTTTTTAATGTGCATACTGGAATTTGTTCAGTAAAAATGTTTCCATTGTAGTTCTTGAGCATCTTATCAAATAAAATGTTTATTCTACTTAGTTAGGCACATATTTTTTTTATGTTTATTTATGCTCATCTTGTCGTTCCATCAACCGTTTTTTTATGTGCAGTATTCAAAATGCACTAAAGTTAGGTGGATGGAAACGTAGCTATTGAGAAATAGCAGGAATGGACAGAAAACAAGATGGCAGAGCCTTAGATTTCTGTGATGGACGTTATCTGACTATTATGATCGTATCAATGGAAATGGTGTTCATCTCAGTGGACAGTGATTTTACTTCACTAATAAGACAAAAAGTACAAAAGTAGCAAGCACGTTGCTTTAAAGTCATTAATTTCTATATGCTGCATGTAAAGCTCTGTGGTCAGAGGATAACATTATCCTAAATTATTATATTTGATGTGTTTTTGACCTGACTGTTGCATCTCGCCAAGTTATTGCCTTTTCTACTCTTCTAGCTAGACGAGCCATTCTTATCAAATGGAAACAGGTGATTCCTCCATCACATGACATGTGGATCCGAGAAATTTTTAGTTACATAAAACTTGAAAAATTAAGATGTTTACTTGCAGGATCTCTCAAATCTTTTTACAAGACCTGGAACCCTGTTTTAGATTATATCAAAGGCTTACCTTGTTTAGTTGATATCAAATCTAATAAACAGTAATTAATTGAAAAGAGAAAATATTGACTCCTTAATGTAAACTTTTAATTACTATTTTTTTGAATTGTTATTATAATTTTATTTATTTATTTATTTATTTATTTTATTTATTTATTTTGCTTGTATCGTAAACTTGCTCTATTATTATACTGTTTAACAATTTCTTTTAATTCTTGTATTTTATTTATTATTATTTTGTTTAGAGGATATGTTTGTTTATAATTCATACATTTGAACTTGTTTTATTTTAAGGGGATAGTGGGAAAATAAGGAAAATAAGACACTCTGTAATTTTTCCTCTATTGTATTGTATACTATGATGTATTGTCTTGTTAATCTCAATAAAAAAATAAAATAATATATTTGATGTGTTTTAAAGTAAGGCAAGGTGTAGGTTATACTGTGCATTGTTAATTGCAGAGCTTCTCTATAAAAAAAAAGAGAGAATAAAAATTAATGCATTACGTTGAGTTAAAGTAATTTTCCCCAACACTGATTCTATATGCATCATCAATCAAAAGTTTGGTGTCCGTTTTGTTCACCATGGTTATTTTACCTAAAACAGTTACATTTTGAAATAATATTGAAATCATGGATTTATATATCATTTAAGATATGTAAAGATATCATTTATACCTTTGATCTGAAAGTGGGATTTTCTAGTCTACAGCGTCATGTGAACCTTCATTAAGCACTTTAATATATTCAGATTTGCTGCTTAAAAAACTATTTTTAAAACAAACATCAAAATCAGTTGTGCTGCTAAGTATTTTAGTGAAAACCCCATGACATTTCTTGCAGGAAGTTTTTTTAAATAGAATATCAAAAGGAACAAAATTAATTGGAAATCTTTAAAAAAAATTAGCAATGTCCTAACTTGGTTTTGTTCATTATGATCGATCCTTGCCGAATGTAGAACACGTTAAACGAGGACTACTTCCAGATGGAGGTGTATTTTGTTGGTCTTAATCTGTTCTCTGTAAAACTCTTCAATGCTTGTTGCCTAAATAATGTTCTGTATTTTATATACAGATATCATCCAGAAGTCTCAGGAAGGTTACCAGGCCGCCTTTGACATCAGCAAAGACAACATGCAGCCCACTCATCCCATCCGCCTGGGCCTGGCTCTCAATTTCTCAGTCTTTTACTATGAGATCCTGAACTCTCCAGAGCAGGCCTGTGATCTGGCCAAGAAGGTAAGAACGTGTACTCATACGTATATGCAGTACACATAAAAATCTCTCGTATGATTTGTTTTGGCGAAATGTAATACTTAATGTTTACTTTTATTTATGTGCATTTTTCTATGTAGGCATTTGATGATGCCATTTCTGAGCTGGACCAGTTAACTGAAGATTCGTATAAAGACAGCACACTCATCATGCAGCTACTAAGAGACAATCTGACAGTGAGTTCTTGTTTTTAGTTTCTTTTAACCCAGATCTAATATGATGTGGGATTGCAGATTTTACTTTTCTAAAACACATTGATGAATGATTTTGGTTGAGTGCCTGATATACTCGGTTCTTGTGTATTTTAGTGTTTTTTTAATGGTAAAAAGACATTTGAAATAGCTGGTCAGAGATATGCTGATGGTGAATATCTTAGATTCTTGCAACACCACTCTTAATAATAAAAAAACGCACCCAAAAATAATAACAGCAGTAAGAACATGGCAGGTTTTAATCAGGCATTGGTCATTCATTATTCAAGCATCTGATAAGTGTGGATATGTTTGCACAAGCTCTACAATTCAGAGCTCTAGTCAAGTCATATCGTGTCAAATTAGTTTATATTGGCATTTATTTATATGTAGTTTTTTTGGCAGTAGTTTACTTTAAAACAAGCAAGTAATAATCGTGAAAAGCAGTGCTAGAGTAAACTAGAAAGCTTCATTTAGAGTTATGTCCACGTTTTTACTGTAAAGTAGATTTCCAGCATGCTTAAGAGTAAGAGCTGAGCAAAGGAAATGAACTGGAGAAGATCTCTGTGAAAGAAGGCAGAGCCCCAAGGACACAACTAGTATTGCATAATCACCACAGACAAATCGTAGTTTGAAGGTGTTTGTGCGCAGAGCATAGTTTCCTGACAAGTGTGCTTGTACATGCATATTCAAACTCTAGAATTAAATAACCTCTAAATAGACTTACTTTGGCCTGATTGTCATTTTAAATGATCAGCTGTCAGTGATCAGCTGTATTTCCAATCCATTAAGTTACATTTTAGTTTTCAGCAAACAAGATATAAAACTCTGAACTTGGTACCTGAATTGGTACTAAAAAAGGACACTCAAACAATGTTGGATTTAATTAAATAACAGGTTCTATTTTTAAAAATAAATCTTAAATTTGAACAGTATATTAAGTTTAAAGCATACATACTCATAAAAATAAGTAAATACAAATTTTATTTACAAATCCATATTAGCCAAAGCCTCGTAATCCAACTACAATAACTTGACACTAAATAACAGTTGGTGACAATTCAACTCCAAATTTCAAAGACCCCCCCCCCCCCCCCCTCTACTGCATGTCTTGACCTCACTTGAGATCTTTTTTATACCAGACATTTCAACACCTTGTGTGTGTATTTATTTATAATAGGGCAGTATGAACATCAGCATATACCCAATTGTGTTTTTTTAATAATAAGTCAGTATGAACATCAACATGTGATGCATTAAAAATGCATGAGATCATTTGAAACAGAGTACACAGAACACTTTGCTATGAATATTACATCTTGACAAAATAGTCATACGCCTGACACCATACTTTTAAAGTCAAAGTCAGTCGGGCCAAAACTTGCTGTATCTGCATTTTTTTAAGTCATGATTAATTAATCTGTCTGTACTCATCAAATATATGGGTTTTCTTAGCTGTCTTCAGTAGTGCTGTTCTATCCATCCATTTCCTGACTATAAAACCAACAGCAACCCAAATCAACACTGACGTTCTGTGGACACATTGAGTAGTGTAAGAACTATTCCGAGCACATGTGTGAGCTGCTCATATTTTACATCCAACTCAACTTTAATTGTCATGGTTATGAGTGATAAGGTTGTTCGGACAAGATCAAATTTTGGAAATCCATGTGGAATTGGTTGGAAGATTGAGTTGGAATCCATGTGGAAATGGTTGGAGTGATCTCGTATTTTAAGTAGCTGTTGCAGCAAATTGGTTACAATCCCGCATAAAACATGCTTTCTAGCGTAAACGTTTCAGACATTTTTCAATTAAAAGAATTTACCTATGAAAGATTAAGTTGCGTGTGGTTTGGCTTTGCTCTACTTACCCAATATGGGTCCATAAGTTTGAAATTTTCTGAAGCAGCAATGTTGTTTTGTATTGTCACAGGAGATTCCTGCTTTTTAATTTGTCCCTGCAAGAAAAACATTGGTAATCATTGGAAATCCGGCAACCGCAATAATCAAACCATTGAGAACAACTGTGGTCAAAAGTTCACTGACTCCTCTGAAGTGGTGGACTTTTACATTCCGATTGCTTGCCACCAAACTGCGTCATAGCTTATTACCATAGAGTTGACTTGATTTTAACTCTCCTCAAAGCTCACACTGGTAAGGATGCCACACTGCTCCTCGGCGCTTATCGCCACCAGCTTCCATTGAAAAGGAATGACTTCTGGCTACTTTGATGCGTTTGCCGCTTTTGGTGTGAACGCACATTAACAGTCAATATGAAGCCCCGCCTTCTAGTACAGGAACCAATCATCGATTACTATAGACTGATGATTCTCCAGGTGAAGGCATGGACAAGGCATGAGTTTCTGCAGATTTTGTATGATTCGAATGTTTAGAAGATAAACTAAAGTGACAGTTGCTTAATTTTATTGTCAATTTCTAATATGAAGTTTTATCATATGCTTGGCAAGCATTTTTTAGAATTTGATGTTTCCCCATTCAAAGAGAATGCCTGAGCATACTGCCCAAGGGACGTTTTTGATGCTGCGTTCACACTAGACGCGGAACGCGCATCAAGCGCGAATGATTTACATGTTAAGTCAATGCAAACGCGCAACTAGACATCCTGCGGCACGATACGCGTAAATGGCGCAGCGCGAATTGCGCGAAAGGCCTGGCGGGATTGCCGTTTTACACGCGTTTCGCGCGAATTGCTTGAGTTCGAAAGTATGAACTTTAAATTATGAACTTTAATGAACTTTAACTTTTACGTTAACCAATCAGTAGCTTGCTCTTGTGGGGGGTGTGATTGTGACGTACACCGGTTGTTGGTGTCCCGGGGGAAATCCTCCAGCCAACACCCACAAAAGTTCATCAAACTGGGCTGGGCTCAGACAGAAGCACCGCTGAAAGCCTCCATCATCCAGGTTCAGTTTCTGGAGGAGTTTATGAGCTCACAGAGCTGGATACACCTCTGAAATGATCTAGTGGACTCAGACACGGCCCTAAATGTATCGAAGCTGTTTTTCAGTCTTCATAAAGCACATAAACAGTTATTTTATCAATAAAATCCATGTTAGCCATTTAGCTATGAAGCTAGAGTCACAGGGCAGACAGAAGCCCTGCCCATCACGCAAATCCGCGTCTGTTCTGAAGTGAATTTGATCCGCGAATGTAGCGATTAAACTCAAACGTTCACGTGGCTATTTACACGATTTATCCGCGCGTTCCGCGTCTGGTGTGAATGCAGCATAAGATGGGAGCCGAGTGAAATGACTTTCCTTAAAAGGACTTTGGTTACCATCTTCCAGTTTGTTGAGCGATGCTACTCTAAAAGTAATTCAAATTCGCACTGATTTAGGGAGATAGGAGGTGGGAACTGACAAACAACTTTAATTATAAACACACACAAAAGGATCTATCAGAAGCTGTTAAACAATGATGCCACCAGCCTTGCTCCACTCCTATGGTACTTGACCCCGCACTTACACTCTTTACTGCTACCAAGCTGGTGAATCACAGATCTTGTGTTCTGTATCGCAGCAGCATGTACTTTTTTTTTTATAAGAGAGGCATGTCACGCTGTTTTTACACCAGACGTGGACCATGGGAATAAATCTTGCTTAAATAAACGTGTGAACATTTTAAGTTTACTTGTTGCATTCGTGCATCAAATTCACTAGTCGCATTGGACTCACCAAGTCCACTAGATCCTTTCAGATGTGCACTCAACTCTGTGAGTTCATCAACTCCTCCAGAAACTATACCTGGATGATGGAAGCTTTCAGCAGTGCTTCCGACAGAGCCAAGCTCTGTTTAATGAGCTGTTGTCCGGTGTCAGCAAAAGGATTTCTCCCCTGGACACCAACAACAGGAACTCTATCATAATCACACCCCTGCAAGAGAAAGCTCCTGATTGGTTAAAGCCTGGTTTATACTTCTACGTCGAATGATTGCCGTGACCCATGATGCATACTTTGTGCGTTGCTGGGCATTTCTACTTCTGTGCGCTGTTTGTGATGCTCTGCAATTGCGCTTCCAGAGCGCTAGCTGGCAGTGAGGTTTCTCTGTGTCGAGTTCCCTTGCTGGTGTTTTGTTTTTCTGAACACTATCTTAATTTACAAGAGGCTATAACTCACTCATTTTGAGAGTGAAATCGGTGGACGTGCATCAACTTTAGTCATAAGGTACAAACAAAACAAAACTTCCCACCTGGGGTCCGTTCTTTATACGTGGATTACTCCATTAGCTGGATTTGGATATTGACGATTTGACACGATCCAGGATCGTTTCGTTCTTCAAAGCTGATCCGAGAGTTGTTGTCATAGCAACAGTTCTGCTAGGTCAAACCTGATCGGGAGCAGGTTCAATTCATATAAACAGGATTAGATCAGGTCAGTTCAAGCAAAGATAATAGAGAAAGTATGTACCGAATTCTGATATTTTCTTACAGTAGTAATTATATATTATATATATATAAAGTTATAGTTATTAATAAAACAAAGTTATATTTATTAATAAAACAAAGTTATATTTATTAATAAAACAAAGTTATATTTATTAATAAAACAAAGTTATATTTATTAATAAAACTTATGCAATCTGCACCCTCGAAATTAAAGTACAAAGACTGCCACCTGGTGGTGCAAAGAAAAAACTTATTGATATGAACTTTTTAAATCGCTTTAGTACAATTTGTGTATTTTAATAGAAATGCAGAATATGTAACTTTAAAAAAAAAAAGCAATAATACATTTATGCAGTCATAAACATGTTTTGACAGTTAATATGCCAGTGATTTGATGCCAGATTTGATTTTGATGCAGTTGCAGATGCCTTTACCAATATCAAAATACTTTTGTAAACATCCAGTTATTCCATACAGCATTTTAAAAAACGGCTACTATAATAAAGAAAATCTTTTCTAAATGTAGAACTAAATACACTGATTTGCATTGAAATACATGATGAATACTCTTGACACATGAAAGTGTAAAGCCTGCAGCTCACAACAAATGTGGAGAGTTATAGCGTGTCATATTTAACAAACCGTTTACTGCTAATTTGATGTAATTTTGCTCACATGGATAATTGAATATTAATCAGATGATGTCATTACGCTGCTGTGCCGTCAGCCAATCGTTGCATTGCTGATCATGATTTCGAGGATCGATAGATTAGTCCTTCTCCACACACGCAGCGATCTCAGAAAAGTTTATCCAGACATTCTAATCTGATTCGCGAACTTATTGGAAGAACCAAATTAGTGAGAGATCAGTTATCAAGATCAAAATATCCAGGATCTGCCAAATAATCTTAGATCATTTAAGCGAGGTACAAAGAACGGACCCCTGGAGCTCTTTCACGGGACTCGACACTTGTAAACACAACGGGTTTGTATGGCTTTCGATTCCGCCTACATTTTTCAGCGCTCTCAAGCCAACCAATCACAGAGCTTGCAATACACGTTGTGGCAAGTGTCTTAAGTCATAGCCAATGAAATTAGTCCGCAATCGGCTACTACCTAGGCTGGGTTAATTGCATAAAGCAATCTGATTGGCTGACGCTTCTGTTGGAGCTTGACAAATCCCCAACTTCTGTAGTGAGCAACGCCACTGAAGTCACAATTCAGTTTGGCTATGCAACCGCATAAAGGCTGCACTGGAGCATTCGTGTGCGCTTGACGCAGAAGTATAAATCAGCCTTAACATAGTGCTAATGTCCACTGAAGTTCAGATTTTCCAACTCAAGCGATTTGCGCATCAAACGTGCAAAACGATCAACTCATGCTGCTTTATTTGGGTGAATCACGCCACCTCATCCATGCGTATCACACTGTGGGATGTCTGTTTCCATCTTTGCATTGACTTAACATGTAAATCACTTCCTCTTGACACTTTATCTGCATGTGGTGTGAACGCAGCATCAGAGAAGGGTTCGAGAACAGACCTACTTAAGTTTGATTTGAAAAATAACTGTAAGACTGCAACAATCCATTAAAAATAATTGCCTTTAACATGTATCCTGTGAATTTTTTTCTCTTTTCTCTCTCTCTCTCAGCTGTGGACCTCTGACAATCAGGCAGACGGTGATGAGACAGAGGAGGGCCGGCAGAACTAAAGCCAACTCCACAAAGAAGCTTTTCAGTCAGCACAGCGAGAGACAACGCTGACGCTTTTACAGTTCCAGCTTCATACTCACCAGCCCGTCATTTGTGTGTGTGTGTTTGGATTTGAGAGTGCGAAGGAAAGACCGTGTTTGTGTACGTGTGTTTGTTTGGGGGGGGGGGGGGGCAAACCCGCAGTTTGTCTTTCAAATGTGTTAACTGTGGATTGGAGATGATGTGTGTTCATGCATGTGCTGATGCGTGTCTCCATGAAGCCAACAGTCGGTGCGTATGTGAGAGCGAGAGCGAGAGTTTGCATCCTTTTCCGAGTTCGCTAGGGGAGCATTTAGTGATGGGTTTCTTGTGGCTTAGACTGAATTCTTCATTTTCCTAAAGAATCATGGAAAACAAACCAAAAGTCAGTATGAACGAGTACTTGTGACACATTGGGCTTGTGCAAGACATTCTACTTCAGCTGTCAAGTGCGTTTTCTCATTGGTGAATATCGCATACAATCTCTCTGTCAAACACAGACCTAAGATAAAAAAAACAAAACAAAAAAAAAAGACTTGACACATGGCTTATACTGTAACTTTGATATAAGAGTCTTGTTACCGAAGCAGTAAGTAATGCTTTTAATGTGCTTCTCTGATTAATACTGTTTTCTATTAGGATTTTTGGTTTCGTTTTATTTGTACTACTACTACTACTACTTGCGAAATCTCGTTTTTAGTTTGTTTTGTTTACTCCTTTTGATACTTGGCTAAACTGCATGTGGCTTTAGTTAATCAGGGTGACTGGAGTTGGCTGATTGGGCTGCCTGTCTTTGGATTTTCATACAGAAACACTCAGCATTATTGTTATTTGTTATGAAGGGTGGGCGGAGGGATCTGGATTTCATGTTAGTGGAATTAAAACAGATAAAACAAACCACATGATCTGCTCCTCTTTTCGTGTTGCGTTCTGTTTGTGGTGTTTTTTTTTACTTTGCTGTGCCAAAAAGATCCTGGCTTTCAATTATCAGATTAGGTTTGTCCTAATGGAGATGCTGGAGAAATGGGTTTTTTTGTAGTGTAAATAATAAAAAGGACTTTTAAGTTAAAAAAAAATAAATAAATAAAAAAAAAAAAATATATATATATATATATATATATATATATATATATATATATATATATATATATATATATATATATATATATATATATATATATATATATATATATATATATATATATATATATATATATTCCTATAAAAGAAAAGTCATCATTATTAAGTTGTGTTTTCAAACCATTTTTGAAAAGCAAAATACGGTAGGCAGAATAAATAGCAAATTTAAAGGTCCCATGAAATGTAAAGTTTTTTTTAGATGTTAGCGTCAGTATTATTATTTTTTAGTGTGGTTTTTTTTTTGTTTTTTTTGCCTATTGTTATGATAGGGCAGTAGAGATTTCAGACAGGAAAGCATTGGAAGGAGAAGAATTGACAAAGGACCTTGAGCCGGGAATCAAACTCAGGTCGCTGTGAGGACTTTGTTATCTCACAGTTCCACTAGGCTATTGGCACCAACAGTATTACTCATTTTTATAATATCTCTAAGCTAGTGTGCCCCAAAACAGTGACGAAATTCACATTTTAAAGATATAAAACTGATATCAACACGTAAAGCTTTTAATTTGTCACTTCCGCCCAAATGGATCAATAGTTTTATTTTTATCAGCTCATACAATTTCTCATCTCATCTCGTCATAACCAATAAAATCCCTTTAATTTAAATGCTCTCTATTCTCACATGCCCTATTAAGACGCTTCTCTTTTGCTGTACTTGAGCTCAACCACTCCCACTGGCAAAGCTGTCATAAAGCAAAACAGTATTGGCTGATTTCTGTTTAAAGGGGGAGGGGCTACACTATGCCCCACAATCTCTTTGTGTTTCGGTTGAGATTACGTCAAACATTGAATAAAAATGCACATTTCAAAGCACTTTACAAGACCTTTAATAATTATTTTTTTATGTAATGACTAAAAATATAAAACAATTAGAAGTGTAGTTGTTTAAATGTTTTTTGTTTTTTTTTACTACCCCTACCCCCCAACCTTCCTCATGTTGTTCCAATCCCCCGAGACCTTCGTTCATCTTCATGACACGAATGTATATTTTAGATTAAATCCAGGAGCTCTCTAATCCTCCATAGAAAGCAATGTTCCTGAGATTTTCAAAGTTCAGAAAATGAACCAGATATATGCCATGTGACTTCAATGGTTCAACTGTAATCTTATGATGCTTTAATAACACTTTTGTGCATCAAGAAAACAACTGTAAAGGCAACGATTTGTTTTGTTTTTTATATTTAATGTGCTGGTAAAAAATGGTATAGGCGGGTTGACAAAAATTGGACCGTTTTAAAATGTAAATTTTATTTGCAATTAATTCAATAAAACATAACAGTGTGCTCCTACTTCATTCAGTTCATGACCAATGCATTGCTCAAATCGTGTGGGCACACCCGCAAGAAGAGGTGAAGGAAAGTTGAAATAATCTGACTCCCTGGACAATCCTGACTCCCTTTCGCGTATGTGCGCATGAGTTAAACTCCCAGCGGTTTATCATAACACTTTTATCGATCTTTTTTTTCCGCAATTAACAGCAAGAACAAACATAAAGCATTGTCTGATTGTCAAGCAAATCCTAATTATGTTCAATAGAATTTAAAACGCCAAATGGGGCTAATTTATACCCCACTTAGAAAGTAAAACATACTTTAATGCAGTGTTTCTCAACAACTTTCCTGGAGAACCACCGGCTTTGCATAATTCCAATGTCTGTTTTACCAAACACACCTGATTCAGATCATTAGCTCACTGGCAGAGACTGAAAAACCCCAATCGTATCTGAATGCAGCCTTTATTATGCAAGCTGAGATTGCATCACTCAGCGATGCAATGTCAGACACAATGCACTTCATGGAGCTAGTGACATCACTGTGACGGGTAGGGTTAGGTGAGCGCATTAAAAAAAACATTGGATGCAGCTCAGATTGCACTGCACCAGGTCTGCATCCAGACCCCTCTCGAAAAAACCTGGAATGAGTGTGACAAAGGAAACGTCCAAAATATGCAGTGTTGGTGGTCCTCGAAGTGTTTCGATGTGATCTGGTTATGTTGTTGTTCTGTGACTACTGGGGTCTGTTCTTCGTACGTGGATTACTCAGTTAGCTGGATTTGGATATTGACGATTTGACACGATCCAGGATCGTTTCGTTCTTCAAAGCTGATCCGAGAGTTGTTGTCATGGCAACAGATCTGCTAGGTCAAACCTGATCGGGAGCAGGTTCATATCATATAAACAGGATTAGATCGGCTCAGTTCAAGCAAAGATAATACAGAAAGTATGTACCGAGTTCTGATATTTTCTTACAGTAAAAGTTATATACACTTGGGAAAATAGTAAATATTTTTTAACTATATATTTAAAAGTTATAGTCATTAATAAAATAAATAAAGTTATACATATTAATAAAACTTATGCAATCTGCACCCTCGAAATGAAAGTACAAAGACTGCCACCTGGTGGTGCAAAGAGAAAACTTATTGATATGAACTTTTTAGATCGCTTTAGTACAAATGTGTATAATAGAATAAGATCTATTATACACATTTGAATAGAATCTATTGTGTATAATAGAAATGCACAATATGTGACTTTTTTTAAAAGCAATAATACATTTATGCAGTCATAAACATGTTTTGACAGTTAATATGCCAGTGATGCTTCACAAAAGTTGCAGACGCCTTTACCAATATCAAAATGCTTTTGGAAACAACCAGTTATTCTTTACACCGATTAAAAAACGGCTACATTAATAAAGAAAATCTTTTCTAAATGTGAACTAAATACACTGATTTGCATTGAAATACATGATGAATACTCTTGTCTTGACAAATGAAAGTGTAAAGCCTGCAGCTCACAACAGATGTGGAAGGTTATAGCGTGTCATATTTAACAAGCCGTTTACTGCTAATTTGATGTAATTTTGCTCACATGGATAATTGAATATTAATCAGATGATGTCATTACGCTGCTGTGCCGTCAGCCAATCATTGCATTGCTGATCATGATTTTGAGGATCGATAGATCTGTCCTTCACAACACACGCAGCGATCTCAGATCAGTTCATCCAGATATTCTAATCTGATTCGCGAACTTGTTTGGAGAACCAAATTAGCGAGAGATCAGTTATCAAGATTAAAAGATCCAGAATCTGCCAAATCATCTTAGATCATTTAAGCGAGGTACGAAGAACGGACCCCTGGTGTTGGTTGCTGTATGGTTAAAAAAATAATGACCAATTTAAGATAACTAGGGTTATCTCGATTTAAATAAACTAAAGTTAAAACAATAATCTATTTTTTTGGACAGCTTTTGGGATGGAAATGGTCAGCTATATCTGGCACACCGGTTGCACTACTGATCAGGGCTGCATTCAAAACCACATACTCAATGAGTAGGTACTCGACTTCAATAAGTACTAACTTAACGAGGACTAAAAGAGGAGGTACTCAACAGCCAAATCTTGTTAAGTATGAATGGAATTGTACGTCATCTTCACATTATCATGTGACTGATGTTTCAAGCGCAAGAACTTTAAAGAAATAGCAGGTTTATTCATTCATTTTCTTGTCGGCTTAGTCCCTTTATTAATCCGGGGTCGCTACAGCGGAATAAACCGCCAACTTATCCAGCAAGTTTTTACACAGCGGATGCCCTTCCAGCCGCAACCCATCTCTGGGAAACATTCACACACACTCATACACTACGGACAATTTAGCCTACCCAATTCACCTGCACCACATGTCTTTGGACTGTGGGGAAAACCGGAGTACCCGGAGGAAACCCACACGAACGCAGGGAGAACATGCAAACTCCACACAGAAACGCCAACTGAGCCGAGGATCGAACCAGCAACCTTCTTGCTGTGAGGCAAACGTGCTACCCACTACGCCACAGCGTCGCCGATAGCAGGTATAATAGATCTTAATTTAAATTACATTTTTTATTTCAGGAAAAGTAAACATGAATATTTCGTTGTCTGTATTGTGTGTAACATTTTTTTCATCCACAGAGTCTTTTTGCTTTTCACATAACTTACATTTGCGTTTTTCCTTAATATTATAACGTATCCTTCTTCTTCGTGCTGAATGCCTTCCCATGGCCTATGCTGGCGATTCAAACATACTCAATCGCTCGCCCACTGCTTTTTGCATGCACAATAGTGGGGAAGTACCTGGTTTCAAGTGAAGCCCAGTAGAAGTAAACGCTACAGTGACCTGTCACGGAAGAGTTTTGTTTTTTGGTGAACAAAAATGTTCTAGAAACTTTGTATGATTACAGTTAAAACACTGAAGCCACGTGTTTTGACCACGCTTTTGGTTCCGTTTCTGGAATTCAATCATCTTGTGACTGTTGCTGTTTATGGAGGATGAGAGAGCTCTAGGATTTCATCTAAATCACCTTAATTTGTGTTCCGAAGATGAACGAATGTCCAATGAGACAGGAACATCAGGAGAGTGAGTAATTAATAACTCAATTTTCATTTGAACTAACGTTAACCCTGAACTGACAACGTGACACTGGCGATTCTAAAAAAAAAATAAAAAATAGCTTCAAGTCATGAATGTCAGACTTATACCCTGCTAAAAAATCCAGCTTAAACCAGCCTAGGCTGGTTGGCTGGTTTTAGCTGGTCGACCAGGCTGGTTTTAAAGGGGTTTTGGCCACTTCCAGGCTGGTTTCCAGCCATTTCCAGCCTGGTTTTAGCTGGTCAGGCTGGAAAATGACAAGCTAAATTAGTTGAACTGTTTGTTCAAGCTGGACATAGCTGGTTTTGGCTGGGCTCCCAGCCTGGCTAGGCTGGTCAAGCTGGTTTTAGCTGGATTTAGCTGGTCATTTTCCAGCCTGACCAGCTAAAACCAGGCTGGAAATGGCTGGAAACCAGCCTGGAAGTGGCCAAAACCCCTCTAAAACCAGCCTGGTTGACCAGATAAAACCAGCCAACCAGCCTAGGCTGGTTTAAGCTGGATTTTTCAGCAGGGTAAGCACTTTTTATAGTACATGTTGTTTCTGAATGTACATTAATATAAAAAAGAATTAAGAGCTAGAGCAGATGATGTCTCACAAGATCGATATTTTCCTGTCCACGTTATTTTTGGAGCTTTTTAAAGGAGCCAACTGCGATCTGATTAACTTTACAGAAGAACAACATGAGGTTCGATAAACATTCCTTTATCCATTTAACTTGGTTTTAATTTAGAATAGTGCTTTCAGAGAAAACCCTTGAGCAGTGTTGTTGGTCAAGTGCTCGTCTTCAAAGAGCTGTTTTTTTTTTCTTGTGGAGCAGGAAATGGGTCATATACTCTCAGTGGAAGCTGCAGTCATTTGAGTCCTGCGCCAGATTCACTGGGCCGAGGAGAGGTGACTTTCAGGACAGGTGACTGAGGTAAACGCTGACTAACTTACATGACCTCATCTAACCGTTGCTTGCTTTCTTTCCCTGAGCAAAATGATGAACGAATGCCATCTTGCTTACACAGGGATAAGAGCATTTAAATATTGTGGTTTGTGTGAACACTGCAAAAAATACTTTTCTTATTTAGATTTTTTGTCTTCCTTCTAGTCCAAATATCTAAAAATTCTTAAATCAAGAATTTTCTAGAGAAGCAAAACATATTGTCTTGTTTTGAGAAATAATACACCAAAATTAAGTGAGTTTGTCCTTAAATCAAGAATTTTCTAGAGAAGCAAAACATATTGTCTTGTTTTGAGAAATAATACACCAAAATTAAGTGAGTTTGTCCTTAAACAAGCAAAATAATCTTTAAACAAAAGGAAAAAAAAAAACTATTGTGCTCGTTATTAGGAGTTGTTAGATATCTGCACATGAAACGAGCAAAAAAAATTAAGTTAGAAAAGCATTTTTTGCTGTGAAAATAAATTTATTTTTTCGGTAAAAGTCATGAAAATTACACATCTCAGTGATTATAAATTGTTTTTTGGTACTGAATTTTTTTTAGTTTGTGTATTTATTTGTAATTTTAATAATTAATATACACATTTTTAGATTGTGTAC
Organism: Danio rerio; assembly: GCF_052040795.2. Taxonomy (NCBI): domain Eukaryota; kingdom Metazoa; phylum Chordata; class Actinopteri; order Cypriniformes; family Danionidae; genus Danio; species Danio rerio. Next base: position 13,257,556 of record NC_141039.2, on the reverse strand, counting down.
AATATAATATGTAAGTATTGCAATATTTTCTGACCTTTAAAGAGGTTGTAAACAATTGCATTAACCTTAAAATAATTTAATTTAAGTTTTCAGCTCTTGTACTCTCAAAAGCATTCTGCACAATTGGTATATTTTTAATGTAACATGTTTATTTAAGGTTATCAAAATGAATGCACAATATACTTTTACAGACATAATCAAACGGAAGTTTTACTGAAAAAAAAGATGTGCAATGGGTTATAGAAATTATAGTAATCATTTAAAATGAGTAAATAAATCAATAGATATGGGGAAAAGGGGAAACATTAAACCATCTATAAGAACTAATATTGGTGACTAAATTGTCAGTCTCTGAAAAGGCACACAGCACAAAACAATATATATTTTTCACACTACAGCACAATCCTATAATATAGACATGACATTTAAACAAAAGTACTTTAGAAAAATAAAAATGATAAAAATAACAGACAAACAGCAAGAGACCATTTCCTGTGAGCTTCCGACAACCCTCCTCCTCCAAAAACAAAACCTAATTGGCACACAAAACTATTTCTCTCACATGTGAAGGCAGGTGACAATAATTATTTTTGATCTTCTGCTCAGAAATGGCAAGAAACTGTGCAAGACCCTGCACTGTAAAGAAAAATGCATGGTTCCACACAATTCATTCAAGTCACCCCAACACAATTCGATTAAGTTAACCTGACACATTTAAGTGCATTGAACAGAAAACAATTAGGTTACCCTAAAAAAATCTCAAGAATTGCGATGTTTCAGCTCATTTTAAATATGAAGCAAAATCGCGCGCGCGCGTGCGTGCGTGCGTGCGTGTGTGTGTGTCTTGCACTAGTAATCCTGAAACCTTACCTGTATAACTTACTTTCTTAGGTACAAGTTTATTGCACGTACTGTAAAATAAAATGCATCCAAATCAAGTTGAGTTGCATATTTTTTCTGAATGTGATTTTTATTTATTTAAATAATTTATACAAACTAGTCTTAATGTTATAATATAGTATAATAATTCAGCTTTTTTTTTCAATTCAGCTTTATTTGTATAGCGCTACATAAATGGTCATAGTAACTGGAACAGTGTAGTTCAGTTTTTTGTGTTTAAGTTCAGTTCAGTTCAGTTCAGTTTAGCTCAGTTCAGTGTGATTTAATCATTACTGAGAGTTCAAACACTGAAGAGCAAATTCATCGATGCGTAGCTCTACCAATCCTGAACCATGCGAGCCAGTGGCGACAGCGGAGAGGGAAAAAAAACTTCACCTGATGGGAGTGAAGAAAAAAAACGTTGAGAGAACCAGACTCAGTTGGGCACGACCATTGTAATTTCTCCGCTGGCCAAAAGTCTTGTGCAGAGCTTCAGTCACCGTGGTGGAGGCTGGAAGATGGCCTCAGCGAAGACTCGTCTGTCCCTGGAGCGTCGCTGGAATCAGACTCATGTTCTCCACTCTCCATGACCATCAGCGCAGCAGCAGCTCAGGATATGGCCTGGTCCCGGATATGGAAACCTTGGGATCATCACGTCGCTGGTCTTGGATCCAATCAGTGACTCTGCATAATCTGAGGACCTCGGGATGAGTATCCCCAGGTGAAAATAGCGAATAAAGAGAATAATTAGCGTAGCTGCTGTTCATAGTGTATATAAGCAAGATGCAGAAGCCTGTGTGGAACCCGCTAGGTGATGCATTGAGAGTATGCTTTATTAAACAGATAGGTCTTTAATCTAGTTTTGAACTGGGAGAGTGTGTCTGAGCCTCGGACATTATCAAGAAGGCTATTCCAGAGTGTAGGAGCCATGAAAGAGAAGGCTTGACCTCCTTTACTCGATTTTGCTATTCTAGGTACTACCAGAAGCCCTGAATTTTGAGATCTTAAAGAGCGAGTTGGATTGTAGCGAGACAGAAGGTTGGTTAGATAAACAGGAGCTAGATTATTTAGAGCTTTATAGGTGAGAAGTAATATTTTAAATTCAATACAAAACTTAACAGGCAGCCAGTGTAAGGAGGATAAAATTGGGGTGATATGATCATATTTTCTAGACCTGGTCAGAACTCTGGCTGCTGCATTTTGTACTAATTGAAGTTTGTTAATAGATGATGCTGGGCAGCCAGCAAATAGGGCATTACAGTAATCCAGCCTCGAAGTCATAAAAGCATGGACTAGCTTTTCTGCATCTGAGATGGATAGCATATTTCGTAATTTAGCGATATTTCTCAGATGAAAGAAGGCCGTTTTTGTGACATGGAATATATGATTTTCAAAAGTTAGATTGCTGTCTAATATGACACCCAGATCTTTTATAGTAGAGCTAAAGCTAACTTTGTATCCCTCTAATTGTAGATTGAGTTGTGAGATCTGCTGTGTACAAGATTTAGGCCCAATAAGTAATAATTCTGTTTTGTCGGAGTTTAAGAGAAGAAAATTGTTGGTCATCCAGTCTTTGATGTCTTTGATACACTCAGTTAGTTTAGAAAGTTCAGACGTCTCGTCAGGTTTAGTTGAAATATATAATTGAGTATCATCTGCATAGCAGTGAAAGCTGATCCCATGTCTTCTAATAATGTCTCCCAGAGGTAGCATGTAAATTGTAAACAGTAAAGGACCTAAAAATGATCCTTGAGGCACCCCATACTTTACTGGGCTGACTTGTGAAGGCTGTCCATTTATATTCACAAACTGGTAACAGTCAGTTAAGTATGACTTAAACCATTGTAGAGCCTGTCCCTGGACACCTGTAGACTTTAAACGATTTATGAGGATATTGTGGTCAATGGTGTCAAATGCCGCACTAAGATCGAGTAAAACTAATAGCGAGACGCACCCTCGGTCAGCAGCTAAGAGTAAATCATTGGTTATTTTCACTAATGCAGTTTCTGTACTGTGATGAGCCCTGAAACCTGACTGAAACACTTCAAAAATATTGTTCATCTGCAGATAAGAGCATAATTGGGTAGAAACAACTTTTTCTAGTATTATATATATATATATATTAGCTATAATATAACCTGGGGAGAGCTCTGTTGGACCCCACAGTCCAAAGACGTGCTATAAGGGAACTGGGTAAACAAAATTGACCGTAGTGTGTGGATGTGAGAGTGTATGAGTGTTTCCCATACTAGGTTGCAGCTGGAAGGGCATCCGCTGCATAAAACGTGCTGGAATAATTGTTGATTATGCTGTGGCAACCTTTGATAAATAAGGGACTAAGCCCTTATTACTAAGCCCTTAATAGGGGGTTATTTCTAGTCGTCAAATGAATTACAGTCATAAAATATTAGTTTCACACAAACAATTTTTGTAGGGACAACATGAAGGAATTAAGTTCACTAAATAATTTTTACAAATTTAAGTGGATTGAACATAAAAATGATGAAATTGTCCACCAAAAAACTGAAGAATCGTGCTGTTTCAGCTTATGTTAAATAGTTTGAACAAATAGCAAACATCATTTTTAAATGGACTAGTATTTTTTTTGTTAATAATTAATTAGTTAATAATGTACTTTAAATCCTGATCTAAAATTTTTAAAAATTAAATTCACAGAATTTAAATATTGTGATTTCCAAGCCTGTTTTTTTTTTTTTTTTTTTGATGTTCAAAAAGCAATCTTTGTTTGTCTGTCCACTTGATGCAGCAGTTGAACTACAGGAACCATGTCTGTCTGTCTGTCTGTGTGTGTCTGTCTGTCTTTGTGTGTGTGTGTGTGTGTGAGATGGCGAGAGTCTGCTATAGGAAAGGCTGTGCTGATCTCAGTCTGGGTGTGTCAGTGCAGAGCCTCAGGCTGTGGGATGGGCTGGTGTTTCTATTGAGAAGAACAACACTGCCTCTGTGGAAAAGAGCATGAGTAATCAGCAGGAAGAAACTTCTCTGAGAAATGACAAAGCGCACTGTCAGGGCAGATAATATTAAACACCATCAGTGCCTTCAGCAGCGCTAGAAAACGAAACTCGCCATGTTTTAAAAAGACAAAGAATGTGATTCAGATTCTTATGGAAGGAAATTATGGATTTTCAAATGAATCTGCTACAAACATGCATATGTTGAAGTAACTAAACACATAATTGAGTTTTTTAGAGAAGACACTGAAGACTAAACATTTTTCCATTCATCAGTTTTGAGGTTTTATTTCTATTCCTTCTGTTTTCCTTTCCTCCGTTTAAGGAAAACATTAAAAAATACCCTTATAATTGTTTTTTATTGCAATTTTTTTTATATATCAATTTACAGTTGCAGTCAGAATTATTAGCCCCTGTGATTTAAGATACCACAAATACTTGTCTTTCACAATTCAAATATGAAACACAGAGACAATCGGCTCCACAACCCAGCAGGTGGGAATGCGGGAAAACCAGCTCTTCTCCTTTCCTTTATTTACATTTGAAGCATCCCTGCAACCCCCTTGTTCACCCACCCTCTCTACATACTGTACTCACAGAAAGCCATTTCAAAGTCTGAATGTTCTATATCAATCCAAGTGACTTTATCTATCATGTTTGATATCATTTGAAATGTCTCAGTGCGATTGGCACAATGGTCTCATTCCCTCAGAAATAGACATAATCAAAACAATAGATATATAACTTCAGGTAACTGTTGAAACACTGTGAAGGGTGTGCCTTTCCCTAAAGGCAGAAACTCTTCCACTAAACACAAATGCCTTTTGTTATTCAACACACCCCTTTCCTCGAGGAGATTCTTGGATTGACTACTTAAGTGAAAGTGTCTAAATGTTCGGAGTGATCCTGTTATCAGATCAGCCCATAGCGGGGAGCTCTAATGCTCCATGCTATGTATATTTTGAAGTCAGGTATGCATCTCTTAATCTTGATTTATCTTTGAGAATTTGATGTCTTGTATTGATCGTTTATAAATTGACTGAATGAATTGGCATAATACACATTTATCTGACTAATATATTGTTGTTTTGAATGATTTAAACATAGTTTGTGTTATTATCTCTAGTAGATTACGTTTAATCCATAACACCACAACCCACAAAGCAAATGTTTTCTGGCCCAGCTCCGGGCCACACAATAACTTTTCCCTCGGCCCAAGTACCGCAAAGAATGACGGTCCTGAAGTGGCTGAATGAAAGACAAGTGCCTCACATGGGCCATAACCGGCCCGAATCTCAGACAATTTATCACCCTTAACTGGCCCTGAACTGGGCCAAAACAGGTTTATTATTGGTACAAATTCTCAGCTATAATTTTATACTTTAACCAGAAACCCCAAAAACTGAGCCATAACCCAGTCTAATGTTACCTAAACAATGTAAACAATCCCTACACTGATCTGGCCACACACCTCCCATCCACAACTGGCCCAAATGTAGGTTGCCGTCATGCATGCAGTGCCATCATTGCCATGCATGGCCCACATTCAGCTGACATTATGCATGCCAGCGCCGGCAACACGCCAGCAGTGCCATAATGAGGCCACATTTGGGCCAAGTCTGTTTGCTATGTGGGATGATTGAACCAATCTGGCTTCCATACACAAGTCAAACATAGACCATATCTTGTTGAGCCAGATGTTGGTGTGTCACGACTGCAATGAATTTGATAATCCCATGAAGCATTTCACCTGCAAAATGGCCACACTTTTTGTCAAAGCGACCTAATTGGTAGAGTTTTTCTTTCCTAAAAAAATAATTTAATGTATTTTAAAAGTGGTTCATGATAGGCCAAACCTACATGACCCATATGTAAACATCTGGTCCAAATACTACATTTGATATGTGGCCCAAGTCTTCTGTGCCGCTTTAAAAATGGTGCCACCTCTGCCAAACCTGGGCCATATTTGGCCCACATGCTGTATGCCATTTTCAGACAAACACCTGCTGTGCCAGCTAACTGTACAGGTTAGTAACAGACTAAAACACGGTAGACGGAGCAGCATGGGACACTATACGATGTTCTTAGAGCTCCGACTAACACTTTAGCATTAATTAGCTTTAATTAGCTTTAATTAGCTTTAGCTCTACTATAAAAGATCTGGGTGTCATATTAGACAGCAATCTAACTTTTGAAAACCATATATCCCATGTCACAAAAACGGCCTTCTTTCATCTGAGAAATATCGCTAAATTACGAAATATGCTATCCATCTCAGATGCAGAAAAGCTAGTCCATGCTTTTATGACTTCGAGACTGGATTACTGTAATGCTCTATTTGCTGGCTGCCCAGCATCCTCTATTAACAAACTTCAATTAGTACAAAATGCAGCAGCCAGAGTTCTGACCAGGTCTAGAAAGTATGATCATATCACCCCAATTTTATCCTCTTTACACTGGCTGCCTGTTAAGTTTCTGAGCTGCTGCTGCGCTGATGGTCGTGGGGAGTGGAGAACATGAGTCTGATTCCAGCGACGCTCCAGGGACAGACGAGTCTTCGCTGAGGCCATCTTTCAGCCTCAACCATGGCGAATGAAGCTCTGCACAAGACTTTTGGCCAGCGGAGAAATTAAAATGGTCGTGCCCAACTGAGTCTGGTTCTCTCAAGGTTTTTTTTCTTCACTCCCATCAGGTGAAGTTATTTTTCCCTCTCCGCTGTCGCCACTGCCTTGCATGGTTCAGGATTGGTAGAGCTACGCATCGATGAATTTGCTCTTCAGTGTTTGAACTCTGAGTAATGATTAAATCACACTGAACTGAGCTAAACTGAACTGAACTGAACTTAAACACAAAAAACTGAACTACACTGTTCCAGTTACTATGACCATTTATGTGAAGCTGCTTTGACACAATCTACATTGTAAAAGCGCTATACAAATAAAGCTGAATTGAATTGAAAAAAAAATGAATTCAAGTATACGTAGACTGTAAAAGGCCAATAATGCGTTTTCTGTTTAGAACAACAAAGTATTGTTGAGACCTATCTAAATGTGGGCAAAGAGCATTAAATCACCAACAGGCGACACTCTAGTGCGATTTGGGAAAAGCCACTAGATGATGCCTCGGCCATTTTGGAATGAAAACTCCAATAGAACAACAGCATATTACAAGTCTGTAAAATACACTATTAAAAGTGCTGGTGATTGTGATAGTAAGTGTTGTATTGTCGTCTTTCAGGTTGTATCTCAGCTTTAATGCACTTTTTAAATAAATAAATAAAAAAATAAAGCAGCTGCTTGCCATTGCAACAGCAATAAGATCCTATGGACGGCCGCCCGCTTCACTCCAAAATGGCGGAATCCGAGGCTGTTGCTGGGCACTGCTGTTGTGATGGAACGTTCTGCTGAGTGTCGCCTCTTGGTTATAAGCTCTTTGACGTGGGAAGGCCTTCATCTCTAAACTTATAATACTATTACTCAAAGTTACTAACAGTTTAAGTAGATTGGTCTGCTTGATTCTATAGTAATGATAATGGGATGATTAAATAGTTTTGCTTTGATTTAGTGGATAGCAGATCTATGGGGAGCACACAACAGGGTAAGGTTCTGCCTTTTTAGGATAGCGGTTAATCGCCTCTGTTTAATGACCAAGACTGACATGCTTGTGTTTAAGAGATTATATACTCGGTCGGTACAAGACTCAGGATGTTAAAGGAATCTGAAAGAACATACAATAAGGGATCTAAGAGAATATTCAACCATAATCTAACGTAATATTAAAAGAAACAAAATAATCGCATCAATGTTTTATAATTCGAGTCAGATAAAACAAGTATAAATATATTCATATTCTAAGCTACCTCATAGTAAACTTAGAGTGAGATCTGAGTTAAGTTTAAAGTAAATCAACATTGTGCACTGAAAAGACCGAATATGCAGTGAACCTTCGTCCACCAGTAGTCTCCGTCATTGGACTAACTGGCTGGACCTTACACCCCACTTTGATTTTTTTTTCTCCTTTTTTTAAATATTTCCCAAATTATGTTTAACAGAGCAAGGAAATATTCACAGTATATCTGATAATATTTTTTCTTCTGGAAAAAGTCTTATTTGTTTTGTTTCAGCTAGAATAGAAGCGGTTTTTAATTTTTTAAACACCATTTTAAGGTCAAAATTATTAGCCTCTTTAAGCTAATTTTTTTTCAACAGTCCACAGCAGTGGTTCTCAAACTTTTTATCAAGTACCACCTCAGAAAAAAATCGTCTCTCCAAGTACCACCAAAATGAGCAGTATTGAAATACAATAGCGTAGTAGGCCCAGTAAAGCAGCTACAACTCTGCACAGTTAAAAAACATGGCAGATTAGCTCAGAAATATAGGTTATATGGCATATTATATACATCATTTTTGATAAATTTTGAAATATATGTGGCATGTACAAGACATATTTCATTCCTCCGCATACCAAAGGAAGCCTGCGTACCACTAATGGTACAGGTACCACAGTTTGAGAACCACTGGTCTACAGAACAAACCATCGTTATACAATAACTTGCCTAATTACTTTAACCTGCCTAGATAACCTAATTAAGCCTTTAAATGTCACTTTAGGCTGTATAGAAGTGTCTTAAACAATATCTAGTCAAATATTATTTACTGTCATCATGGCAAAGATTAAATAAATCAGTTATTAGAGATGAGTTATTAAAACTATTATGTTTAGAAATGTGTTGATAAAATTTTCTCTCCGTTAAACAGAAATTGGGGGAAAAACTTAACAGGGGGTCTAATAATTCAGGGGGGCTAATACTTCTGAATTCTTCTTTTTAAAGGTTGTTTTTTCTAATTGATTTTTTTTTCTTTTGCGTTGAGCCCTGAAAGACTTTTGAATTTGACATCCAGAGTTCATATTCTTGTGCTAGAAATTAGCGCATATTTAATTCAATAATGCATCATTTTCATTTAAACAATGTTTAAGAAAACTTGTAAAACAAAAAAAGTTAGCAATTTGACAAAACAATCAACTGGGGAAGTGCAGTGATAACAATTAGCATTCGCCAACAGCCTTGCCACTGGACAAGATGTAAGCAACCTTAATTTACATGCACATACCAATTGAATATGTCACTGACCGGGGCTTTGATGTTACAAAATGAAGTTGGATTTATGGGAGAACAGGTTTGTCATCAGATATGGGAGGGCAGTTATGTTATTTGTGTCATTGATGTTTCTTTTGTTCATTATTCAGTGATGAGATCACAACCTGTATGGTGATAAACAGTGCTCAGGATATATTTATACATACACCCCTCACAAATCTCTCTTTTATAATTCATATTTGTAATAGGAAGCTATACAATGTTATATTTGTGCATATACAGTTGAAGTCAGAATTATTAGCCCCCTTCGATTTTTTTTTTTCTTCTATTTTAAATATTTCCCAAATTATGTTTAGCAGAGCAAGGACATTTTCATAGTATGTCTGATAATATTTTTTTCTTCTAGAGAAAGTCTTATTTGTTTTATTTTGGCTAGAATAAAAGCAGTTTATATTTTTTAAACACTATTTTAAGTACAAAATTATTAGCCCCTTTAAGCTCTATTTTTTTTCAATAGTCTACAGAACAAACCATCGTTATACAATAACTTGCCTAATTACCCTAACCTGCCTAGTTAACCTAATTAACCTAGTTAAGCCTTTAAATGTCACTTTAAGCTGTATAGAAGTGTCTTGAAAAATATCTAGTCAAATATTATTTACTGTCATCATGGCAAAGATAAAATAAATCAGTTATTAGAAATGAGTTATTAAAACTATCATGTTTAGAAATGTGAAAAAACATCATTTGGGAAAATGATGATTGGGGTCTGGTGGGGCTAATAATTCTGACCTCAACTGTATGTGTATGAGTGTATGGGTCGCAGCATGCAACCCTTGATGGAGTTCCCAAAATCACCTGATTTCTGGACCGTGTTCAACAGTTTAAGTGCAAAAAGGAAATTTATGTTGCGGCTCTTTTCTCCAAAACAAGGACAAAATATGTTTGCAGTTAACATTAACAAGGTCAAATTTATTTAAAATAAACAAGATTTATCCTGTAAACCTAGCTTGTATTGTTGTGTTACTTTTGACCCAGGTGTGAGCTACTTTCCTTCCTGCTGACGAGTCAAAAGTAACAATGTGTAACATTTGATTAAAGTGAAATTACATTGAAACTGTTCTACATTGATACAAAATAACAGCTTTCGTCCCCGCTCTCCTCTATTGATTTTCAACATTCTTTCATTTTTTTTTTTAATTTGCAAGAAACAAATCAAAAAAAAAAAAAAAAAAAAAAAAAGATGTTTTCAAAACGTGCATGCACAGAATTAACTTGTTTGGGTGTACTATCCCTTTAAGGACACAGACTCATTCAAGGTGTGTGACTCCCCCTGTTGGGGATCTTCAGCACTGACGTCTACATGCTAGTTTACACTAAAAATGAATATTCTGCCATTGCTTACTCGCCCTTAAAAAAAAAATAATGTTCTCACACTTGTCATTGCAAACCCATAAGAAGATTGTGTGTGTTAAGCAAACATGCCTCACCTTCCCCGATTAAATGGTTTCTGCGAACATTGCTAGCCTAGCTGATCAATGTTTATGTGAACAGAAGCCCAAATTAAATCTGTTCGTCATCGTAACTGGAAGCCCTCGTAGAGTTAGAAAGTGTTTGAATGATTAAAATGGGAATTGCATTTCCTTCAGTGGTAACTGTTATGGTCCCTATACGGATAATTTGCTGCCTTCTAATGGTGGCGAGTTAAAACTACAAAATCCTACTGGCATATGTCCCAAAACACACTAGAAACAATTTAAATGTGCACTTTTTAATGGTTAACAGTTGATGTATTGTAATGTTTTTGAAGTGTTTAGTTTGTGTTTCATCAGGTATGAAGTGATTGCCTCTTTAGAAGACTTAATAAAGACATTCAATATGTAGAAAAAAATAATAAATTATGCATCAGAATATTGATGAACATACTTTTGAGAAACATAAATCTCTCACATTTGACTAAAAAATACTTTGTGTTTTGATGATGAGTAAAAGTCTTATAGGTTTGGGATGTCATCAGAGAGATTTCAAAGGGGGTGAGTTAACACTTTAATCGAGCCAGTTATTGAATATTGCTCACTTTTGAACTATGATGAAAGTAAGCAACTAAAAAGGCAACACCGATTAAGGACTATGGAAACCCAGCAAATATTATTTCTGATTAAAGTAATTAGGTTAATTATCACTACACAAATGCCCACTATTCCTAGAGATAAGCTAAGCTTTATTTTATTTTGGGCACTTACAATTGAGTAATACAAAGCAACCGATTATCATAGTTTATGTTTCAAATTCATGTAAAAAATTAATTAAAAAATCCAAATAGCATAAAATGTATTGAAATGTAATTGATCTGAATACATTTAATGCCATTTTTGAACATGATACGTTTTTATATAGATATATCCATATACAGTGCTCAGCATAATTGAGTACATTTTGAAAATGAATATTTTTATCCAATACTCAGTGAATATAGGCAATGTATTTTGGTGCATTTAAACAATACAGATTTAGTAAACAGATATATTTATTAAAATAATATTTTAGTCACCAGACAGATTTAGAAACTGAAAGATAATATAATTAAATTCAATTAAAATATTGCAAAATACAAAAAATAAATAAATACAAACTGCAAAATTTCTTCTATTTTTTCTTTATTTTTCCTATTTTTTTGTATTTGATATTGAATATTTTTCTATAACATAAATGTGGGTGCACTAAGTCTGAGGGTAATTTTTAGCATAGAAAAACATTTATTTATTTATTAAACGAGCCCATTCTAATGTACAGGGAGAACATATTTATTATATTGATATATTGACTGATTATATTGATTTGATTATTTAATGTTTAAATTTGATTAGTTAGAAAAGCAAACAAAACATAGCCTATTGTTGTGTAAAAAAATATGTATATTCCCGAAAAAATCACAACCATAAGACAAAATTATTTAACAGCGTCAAGTTATTTAAAAAATGATTATATAATTAATGAACTTCTTTATCTTAGCTCAGGGAACTGCCAGCTACGCTCTTCCAAGTGTTTGCTTTTTAATACACATCGAGTTTGTACAGGGCTGGGTAAAACAGCATTTTTTTTATTGTGCACCTTTGTCATGGAATAATTTGCAAAAAATTATTTCTTAAAACAAAACAAAATTAAATGGGAATTTAAAGACATTACAAAGAGAGCGGTATTGGAAGCATGTAATTGTTTTTGTTGAGAGGACAGATGAAATGTTGTTATGTGGTATTTATAAATCGTTTTACTGCATGGCTGTTGCCTTGGACAGGTTTCTCTTATGCAAAAGAGATTTTAAATCTCAATGAGACTTCTTGGTTAAATAATGGTAAAATAAAAAATAAATAAGAATACACAGTTAAATAACAATTAAATACCAAACTCTTACTTTAACCATGAGCTTCACATCGTCCTATAAATCAACTATTCATTGTATTAAAGCTTATTGGCCAGATCCGCGACCCCTACCACTTTTCACCCAATCACCATCCAAACCGGTGAGAGACTGCGGTTTTCACATGCGCGTGCACGGTGCATGACGTGTCTGCGGGTATATATGTGACGGCTCAGCCCGCCCCTTCTCTCCCGAAACCCCCGGCTGTTAGTGCTGTGTGAGTGCGTGTGTGCTCCGGAGCTTGCCTCGGCACACATTATATAAAAAATAAAAAAATACAAAAAAATTAAAAAACTTTTAAAAACTCCAAAAAATCCTTTTTTTCTTTTTTTTTATAAATATAAATCGGTGAAGTGGGAACCGGAGGCCTTGAAACATCGCAACAGCCCAGAAAGAAAAAAAAATAACGACATTCTGTGAGCTCGCGAAGGCCTAACGTTAGCGGTTTGCTTGATTCGTTTAATATTTCTGCGCGTTTTATTTTATTTGTCCTTAATTTTCGTCATATTAAACGACCAACCGCCTGAACCCCTCCTGCGAAGTCATCTTTTACCCGACGGATGTAAGTTTTAACAATTGGCGTTTTAAAATTAGCTTGACAGACAACTAACGTTATATTCTGACGTGGTTGAAACATAACGTACACGAAATTTAGCGAGTTCACTACTGCGACTGAGGAGAAAATGAACCCCAGCGCTCCTAGTTACCCCATGGCCTCCCTCTATGTCGGGGACCTGCACCAGGACGTGACTGAAGCCATGCTGTACGAGAAGTTCAGTCCGGCCGGTGCCATCCTCTCCATCCGCGTGTGCAGGGATATGATCACTCGCAGGTCGCTCGGTTATGCCTATGTCAACTTCCAGCAGCCTGCAGACGGTGAGTGTCATGTGTGTCGTGCCGTTTACTCCGATGACACGCGTACATCTACAGTTTCAGTTGTGTGCTTGAACATAAATCATAATGCAGTACGACTGTCTGGGTTTCACGATTTCAAGAGTTGTCCATTGATTGATTGTGAATGGGTTGAAGATGAGAATTGCATGCATATACCGCATAGTGTGTTGCATGACAGCTGATCTTGCACGCCTGTCAGTTTTAGGGCGTGGGTTGGGCGGAGAGTGTGCAGCAGAGATACATTCCCGTGAGCTGTCAAACATTTGTGAGGGAACCAGCACGATCTTCACATTGGTCAATTGATTCTGTAGCATATGATGCTTTTTGTTTCTTTGCAGGTGATCTTGTAAGTGTAGATCTCTCATATAACCTTTCAAATTAAGATCAGACGTATTTAAAATGCAATTCAAAGTTATTTAATACATTTGTTGTCCTTGTTATTCAAATACAACGTGCAGGGAGTAAGCTGTGTCTATGCAATGAATGTCTTGCTTTTGTTCTTGGGGGTTAACACTAATAATTTAGTTTAAAAAGAACTTTTATTTCTTTAGATTTTTGTTTTCAAGCATTTTTATTTGGTAAGAATAAAGTATTTTGAGGTATTAGAGTGTCTGCAGGGTCTTAATTTTCAAAAACAAAATTTTAGGCTTTAAAAAATCTTAAATTTGCATAAATATTGTGGTATAGGTCTTAAATAATTTTTAAACGGGTCTTAATTGTAAAAGTTGTCAAAGTAATGCCGACACACACACACACATACACACACACACACACACACACACATATATATATATATATATGTATATATATATATATATATATATATATATATATATATATATATATATATATTTGCAAAGAGATGATTATTTCACAACAGCTGTTTTTACATTTTTACAGCATTCATTCATTTTCTTTTTGGCTTAGTCCCTTTATTAATCTGGGGTCCCCACAGCGGAATGAACTGCCAACTTATCCAGCATATGTTTTATGCAGTGGATGCCCCTCCAGCTGCAACCCATCACAGGGAAACACCTATACACGCTCATTCACACACATACACTACGGACAATTTAGCTTACCCAATTCATCTATTGACCTTATTCTAAAATGCGGAAGTGCGCCTGTTTTCGCGATTGTTTTAGAACTTCTGATTCAGTCGTTTATAGGAGAAATGACTAGGAATAATAAATGGCAGAAAACGGTCAAACTACTTGCTCTACAAACAAATGTTTGCATGACTATACAGACCAAGTAGAATTAAGTAATAAGAAAATATCAGTTTGCAACATCAAACAGCGAAACGAGCAGGTTATAATGGAAGTGAATGAGACCGGAAGTCTCGAGCCAAAAAGATTCAAATGGCTGCGCCCACTCGTCGGCGAAGAATAAGGTGAATACCACATGTCTTTGGACTTGTGGGAGAAACCGGAGGAAACCCACATGAACACGGGGAGAGTAAGGCATAAAAGTGAACTGAATTTAGCACTCACAAGCTGTCTGAGAGGTTGCTTGAGAAAGCTGCCTGTCAGTACTAAATTGCTTTCTTACTTTCGTGCCTATAATGACTTTTCAAAACCTGTCCTGCTTATTCATTGCATTAATCGATATTTCTTTTTTGCTCTATTAATAAGCACTGCACTGATGTACTTGCAGGTATACTGTGTTGAAATCCTCAGTATCAATTGGTCAAAATCACCATCAATGACGTCAAATCACCAGCCCATGGCTGCATTCCATGGACTTTGAAAACCCCAGGTGTAAACTATAAAGCATTCTACTGCGTAAAGTGCTGTATAAATGAGCACGAGGAGGACTTGACAAGCGTGTTAGAGCCAGAACACAACTGGACTGATCTGCAGAAATCAAATGAAGTGACTTTGGTTCCAGTTGGTACTGAAATTTTAAAACCATTCATTTCCCACTTACATTTGAGTGGTATCGAGCTGGATCTTAAATAACAGCACAGAATTACTGCTTTTTCACCAATGACAAATGAATGGACGCTAGGGCTGCACAATTCTGGCTAAAATGAGAATCACGATTTTTTGCTTAAAATCAAGATCACAAATGTCTCACGATTCTGTAGATGTAAAATAAAAGTTCATTTGAGTGGGCTATTATTATTGTTATTTCTCAAACATATGGTAAAACAACACTAATAATATTAGGCCTTTGTGTTGGTCTACTGTTGGTTAAATGATTTTGTATTGGCTTGGAATGGTGGACTTGAACCGATTTTAAATTTGTCCTGGTTGTTAATTCACAGTAAAATAATGGCATCAGATTACAACTATTCATAATTCTAAAGTTGAATTATTATGTTTGAGATATATGCTTGCAATCTGTCATTGACAACATTATTAGATAATTTTTTCACTGGTAAAATGAAAGATTTTTTCATTATCAGATTCCCTCTTGCAATATATTCAATGTTAAATAGGCTAGACTAGTTATACTTACAATGTTAAACATTTATTTACATGTACAACACTTTGTGTTTGCTATGAATGAAAAAAAAACAAAAACGTA
The DNA here is from genome assembly GCF_052040795.2 of Danio rerio. Classification (NCBI taxonomy): domain Eukaryota; kingdom Metazoa; phylum Chordata; class Actinopteri; order Cypriniformes; family Danionidae; genus Danio; species Danio rerio. The sequence continues at coordinate 13,241,766 of NC_141039.2, read as the reverse complement.
TCAAATGTTTGCCGTAATCATAACTCTAAAATGCAATATGGTTATTTAAATGACGCGTGCGTTCGTGTCATGGCTGGCGTCACTTTGAGGAAAAAAAACAAGATGCAAATCATTCTTCCCATGCGGCTCTCAAACAATCGCTTTGTGCAACAAACTGAATGTTATTTACAACTTTATTAGCTGTTATTCACATAATTTGCAAGCAACCGTGTGTCCTCTCAGTAGTAAACAAACAAGTGTGTCATTCGCGTGTCATTCACGGCCACAAATACATCATTACATTATAACAGAAATTTAATTTTTGACTGAATTAAACCTTATAAAATACAGTATGTGACTCTGTCAACACTGTTTGGAGGTGTCCATATTGCTGAACAACAAATGTAAAACTTTTTTTTTTTTACTTCGAATAATCGTGCAGCTCTAATATACACTAGAGTGTTTGAAAGCTGTGTCTTTTAGAGGAAGCATCTTAGAGCAGATATATAGATCATGGATCACTGGAACAAATCCCAGTCATATCTATTGAGCAGGTGAAGAATTAGAGGTGGTTAGAGATCCACTAAATAGTGCTGAAAAGCGGTAGCGTTAAATAGACCTTTTTCAAATTTCAGTACCATGTTTAGTACTCTTGACAGTAGGCTTGGGTTTTAATACGATGATATGGTATTCCGCGGGACATAAAAATAGCAACGGTATCAGTTTAAATACCGTTATACCATCATAAAAAACAATGCACTTATATATAGGAGACAAGTTTTAAATATTAAATTATTATTTAATGCCTAAAAAAATGCATATGCTTGATTGTCATCACGGGACAGTGTGGAGGAGAGAGAGAGAGGTGAGGTAAGATGGCGAGTCGCGCACCTAGTGACCTGGGGCCTCATGTACGAAGACTTGCGTGGAAATCTTACTAAAACATTGCGTACGCACAAAGCTGTAAATGTGCGTACGCAGAAAAAAATTCAGGGGCCTCATGTACGAAGACTTGCGTGGAAATCTTACTAAAACATTGCGTACGCACAAAGCTGTAAATGTGCGTACGCAGAAAAAAATTCAGATGTATGAAACACTGCGTACGCCGAATCTCACGCATATTCTTTTGTACATCCGAATGAACGTGAAACTGAGCGCAACATGCACGAGCGCAAAACCCCTCCCTGCCTCCTCCCCCGTATGAATATGCTAATGACTATGCTAATGGAAAAACCCAACGAAAAAGCAACGGCAAAATCAAACAAAAAGAGAAACTTTGAACAGAATGTGAAATGGAGGTGCTGCTTTCGGAGGTAGACCGGAGAAAAGCTGTGTTATTTGCAAGTTTGTTCTCCAGAATTAACAACAAAAGAAAAAAATAGAGTGGGAGAGTTTAGCTGATGCGGTTAACACAGTTGGGTCTGAACATCGCACTGAGTGCATTTAAAAAAGAAATAGTGTGGTTTATATCTGTAAAGTGTTGCAGTACTCTTTGCAGTCTCAGTGGCGCACCTCATAAGAAGCATGTGATCATGTACTGACACATTCTAGCATAAACTCGGCTCGAATCCAGCGTCTGATGAACTCTTTCTTCTTTTTTTCCCCGCTACATATCAGATTTTGCCCACTATTTATCACGAGAAAGACAAGTAGGAATCATCATATTTTATTTGCACATTTATTGAATGGAAATGTTTCTGATTCACGCATGCAAATTCATCTTTAGATAGTGTCTTTATAGCAATGTGCGTGCGGTAGATTGCTCAGATTACATTGGGAAAACAGGCGACCGCTGCAAATTGTGCTTTAATGTTTAGCTGGTCAACTGTATGGTATGGAAATCTTACATACCTACTATATGAACCCGTCTCATACAGCTGCCATTGCAAGGATCAGACACTTTGTAGAGAAGAATTTAACACAACTGCCTCTAGGAGTCGCCAATGGAAATAAAACAGACACGCACAAAAAATGTGCGTACGCCTGCCAGAAAGCTGCCGTGAACCTGCGCACATTCCCACGTTCAGTTCATTGTTAGTAAATCCAAACGTGAGCGATTCTGAGCGTGAAACCTGGCGTACGCAAAGTTTTTGTGCGTACGCAGCGTTGATACATGAGGCCCCTGGTCTCGAAAAAGAATACAACCTCTGCAGTTTGGCAGTATTTTGGGTTTAGATTGAATGAGAAGGTAGACAGGGTAAATACGAACTAGAGGTCTGCATTCCAGCTGCTGTACATAAATAAATTTCAGAAAAAAGTGCGGGAGCGGTCGGTAACTCAAGTGTAATTTGAACGGGAGCGGGCGGTCTAACAATATCGCTCGCGAGTGAGCAAACGAGCAGGCATGCATCCGCGTGTGCGTGTGTGAGAGAGAGAGAGAGCGTGATGCTGTGTGTCGCTTGTTTGGTGCTGTCTGTGTGTGTGTGTGTGTGTGTGTGTGTGTGTGTGTGTGTGTGTGTGTGTGTGTGTGTGTGTGTGTGTGTGTGTGTGTGTGTGTGTGTGTGTGTGTGTGTGTGCGTGCGTGCGTGTGTGTGTGAGAGAGAGAGAGAGAGAGAGAGCGTGATGCTGTGTGTCGCTTGTTTGGTGCTGTCTGTCTGTCTGTGTGTGTGTGTGTGTGTGTGTGTGTGTGTGTGTGTGTGAGTGTGTGTGTGTGTGTGTGTGTGTGTGTGTGTGTGTGTGTGTGTGTGTGTGCGTGTGTGTGTGAGAGAGAGAGAGAGAGAGAGCGTGATGCTGTGTGTCGCTTGTTTGGTGCTGTCTGTCTGTCTGTGTGTGTGTGTGTGTGTGTGTGTGTGTGTGTGTGTGTGTGTGTGTGTGTGTGTGCGCGTGTGTGTGAGAGAGAGAGAGAGCGTGATGCTGTGTGTCGCTTGTTTGGTGCTGTCTGTCTGTCTGTCTGTCTGTCTGTATGTGTGTGTGTGTGTGTGTGTGTATATGTGTGAATGAGAGAGAGTGTGATGCTGTGCGTCGCTTGTTTGGTGCTGTCTATGTGTGTGTGTGTGTGTGTATGTGTGTGTGTGTATATATGTATGTGAATTAAAGAAAGAGAGCATGATGTGCGTCCCTGCATGGTGCTGTCTATGTGTGTGAATGAGAGAGAGCAAGGTGCTGTGTGTCTATGTGTGTGTGTGTTTATACAGACAGCATGTTATAGGCTGGGTGGTTTTTGGTTTTGCTCTTCTGTTCACGAACACATCATCTCTCCTCCCACCACCCTCACTCCCCCACCCTTAAAATTTAGTCCCGCGCAGATCTCTAATACGAACAAGACAATTTGCAAATTGTGCAATAAACAGGTGACTGCGAACCTATGTACGGTATTCACTTTCTGAATGGTTTAGGCACAAGCCAACAGTTTAGTGATGCTGTCTGAGCCTTACATCATCATTTTTCTTTATTATGCACGGTAATACCGTTGGTAAAATAGGGAGGAGGTTTGACGGTATCAAAATTTGGATACCGCCCAAGCCTACTTGACAACCCTATGAGAAAAAAATCAAATGAAAGTTATGTTGATAAAAATTTGGCAGTCCATAAACTAATCATCTCAAATGTTTGGGGTATGCAGATCATTTACAGCTTTTAAATATTATATTTCAATTGAGATCTATTGATGATGGTAGATGTAAAATCGTTTTATTTGTAGTTTCGCCTGTAGTTTCCTGTTTTAAGCACTTATTTGATTTAGTGTGTTGTTATTGTGTTTGCTTGCAGCTGAACGGGCTCTAGACACAATGAACTTTGATGTCATCAAAGGTAGACCTGTCCGCATTATGTGGTCTCAGCGTGACCCTTCTCTGAGGAAGAGCGGCGTCGGAAACATCTTCATTAAAAATCTGGATAAGTCTATTGACAACAAAGCTCTTTATGACACCTTCTCAGCGTTTGGCAACATCTTGTCATGCAAGGTAAGCCGCATACACAAGGTATTTCGCTGAGTTTTGATGATTACGAATGTTGTAATTTGTGCATGTGTGTTTCTGTTAGTCAGTGTGTGCATGATTTTCTGCCTGATATCCTTTCTTAAGGTGGTTTGTGACGAGAATGGCTCAAAGGGCTACGGCTTTGTGCACTTTGAGACCCAGGAGGCTGCTGAAAGAGCCATTGAGAAAATGAACGGCATGTTGCTGAATGACAGAAAAGTGTAAGTGACGTTTTAGCATTTTCCCAAACTGGAAATTAGGTTGAAGGAAAATTGCTAAAAAAAAAAAACACTTGCCAGCGTACATGAGGAGTGGCTTGATTTACTAACAGATTTGATTCGGAGTTGAAATGTTAGATAAAGTGCTGTGCAAGATTTTGTTTTTCCAGAATATGTCTGCTAATATAACATAACATGACATGTGCTGATGTGAAATTCAGCAACATTCTAAAAATTGAGATTTTTGTGTTTAGTGGATATCGTTATAGTGCCTGTCGATTCAAGTGGTTCTTACTTTAGAGCCAAATGGGTAGAGCTTGACCTTGTTATATTTAGGTATTAATTTATGATGTGGTTGCAACTACAATCTTGACCTATTACTGTATGCCTAGATAGGGGGGAACCTACAGTAGTTGTTGAACTCTGCCTAATGGCTCTTCAGCAAGAGCCATCTCTGTAGATTTGCTAATAAACTGCATTTGATCATTGGTGCATTATGACGTTTTAATAATCAATGGCTGACATGAATATATTGTAGGTCCTTTGTATACATGCAAATTGTGTGTCTGTATACACATTGATGTATTTATAATACAGTAGTAAACTACCCAAGTTTCAAAATGTACCTAAATAACATGCTGCTACAGGTAAGGATCTTATGCATCTAATAGGGATATGGTTGTAAGAAGTGAATGGCAGGGATGACATATTAGAGTAACAACATAGGCCGGTATAAGATTCTGAAGGTATTGTTTGTGATTACTGCTATAAAATGTTCTTTTGAAAAAAAAAAAAAACAAATCTGGGTAAAAAGTAGAGTAGGCGAGGCAGTGGCGCAGTAGGTAGTGCTGTCGCCTCACAGCAAAAAGGTCGCTTGCATGTTCTCCCTGCCTTCGCGTGGGTTTCCTCCGGGTGCTCTGGTTTCCCCCTCAGTCCAAAGACATGCGGTACAGGAGAATTGCTGGATAAGTTGGCGGTTCATTCTGCTGTGGCGACCCCGGATTAATAAAGGGAATAAGCTGACAAGAAAATGAATGAAAAAGTTGAGTTAAAAACAGCAACTTTTTTCTCATTGAACACAATAAATTTTATTTTGATAAGCATTTTCTAATATTTTGGATATTTTAAAACCATTGAACTAAAGCCATTTTTTTATTAGGACAATTGTGAAATACACTTTTGGTCCCCTTCCAATGTTTGCTACTATATATTGTATGGATGGTGAGACATTTTCAAGCTTGAAAATAAGCGTTTGGATTTTGCATTTTAGTTAGGCCTTTAGTCCTGTTGTTAAACCTTGTAATTAGAGTGAAAGTGAGACAAAAATCTTATCAATGAGTACATATGAGTTAATACTTTTGAATAAAGTCATTTCTGTGTAATCAATATAAATAAGTAATTAATTGATTGAATTTACAGAAGAGCTACTATTTCGTGACATTGTTATCACGATATGAGGTTACTTTTTTTGATTGAGGTATTGTGATATGATTCTTGTCATATCATCCAACCTTAATTTAGGTTAGATTCTGACCTCTTTGCAGCCTTGTCAAATTTAGTGTTTACTTCTCAGTAGATCACACTGGCCAAAATGGCTGCCACAGTACATTTTTAGTCCTCGAGCCTCATGATCTTGCCTTGTGGCTATTGTGGATAGAAGTGGCTATATACAGTTGTTAAAATAAGTGCTCATGCAATAGAAGAAAAGCATATAAACAAAGGAATTTCAGAAGATTTTAAATCACAGTTGTCTGACAGTGTTCCTGAAGGGTTTCTAGCTCAGACATATTAGCTTTTTTATTTTTGCTGAAGTATTTGAAAAAATGAGCATGCATGCAAATTGATAAACTGTAACTGTATAAAATACCAATAAAATACGATACCAATACGATAAATACCAATGTAGAACACGATCTTGCTTAGTGAATTTTGGGGATAGAAGTGGCTTTATACAATTGTTGCAGACATCCCAAGTCTCCCGCAAATGCGTTGAGACTCCCGGAACTTCCGGGAGACTTGGGATGTCTGCAACAATTGTATAAAGCCACTTCTATCCCCAGAATTCACTAAGCAACATTGTGTTCTACATTGGTATTTATCGTATTAGTATGATGCCCGCAAACTAATAATAATCTCCCGAAAATCGCGCGTCTCCAACTCGTTCTTTAAATACGTCGCACACCCCTCTCCACCGCATCTCTCCTAGCTCTTCAAATACGTCGCGCGCAACTGACCCCCAACGCTCTTCAGGTACATCGCACACATACACCCCACCGCTCTTCAAATACAATCCATCCCCCCCACCCTTAAAAGATTTTAAGATTGTGTTCTTGAAAGATAACTAGCTTAAACCAAAATTGCTTATTGTCATTAAGGCACTGAGTTTGGAACTAGGGATTGGCGATTAATTGTGATCGAAATCGGCATTCAGTTCCTATAATCGATCTAATCTTTCTAGGTAAATATTTCTCAGTTACTTTCCCTACCGTGTGTAGAGTCACGTGACCCTGCTTTAAGGCTGATTCATACTTATTATATTATGTTTTATACTTATTATAATATTTTGACATTATACTTCTACCAAGCACACACGTACAGTCCAGCGCAGCCCTCGCAAACCTCTCAAAAAATGTAACACGTCACAACAATGCCTAGCCCAAGCTTTGTGGTTAGCCAGTTTGGTAAGGGTGACGAGAGTGGGCGGTGCGGAGAGCCTTGTTTTAGGCAAGATTTCTATAAAGAGAGTACTTTGGATGTTAATGGTATTTTGTCCCTGGGATGAATGTAAATCATATTAAACTAAAATATCATATCTATTATTTGTAATGTAAAATGCTTTATTTTTATTTATTATTATTTATGTATTTTTTGTACTCTTTTGCTGCTTCCTTAAACTACTTGGGACAACTTAATTATTTTATGTTCAATCCACTTAAATTTGTTGAAATAACATGAATGAATTGTGTGGAACCCTTTTTTAGTGCATCGTCTTTTATTGAATTATGAATTTGTTATAATGTAATTAATTTTTATCTATATTATAAATATTGCCATGACAAACAAAACAAACACAACATTTGTTGAATTACATCCACTGTCATGTTGTCCCTTTGCATCGCTTAACTGCCATTTACAACTCCTCTCCTTTGACTTCATAGAATGTTAAAGCATCTGTTAAAATATTTGTTACCCTCACTTCTCAATACTCAAGGATGGCTGCCCATGGCTAATCACAAATATGCTAAAAAATGGTTAAAGTTATAACCATTGAATTAAGAGTGAGCTCCTCCTCTTTGCTATCAGGTTTGTCGGCCGCTTCAAGTCTCGCAAGGAGAGGGAGGCTGAGCTTGGTGCAAGAGCCAAAGAGTTTACCAACGTCTACATTAAAAACTTTGGAGAAGACATGGATGATGACAAACTTAAGGATATCTTCAGCAAATATGGCGAGTTATTTGCATAAGTCTCATGCATTAACTATTTTCATGGTTTATACATTTAAACAAAAACCTTTCCTTGTTTTGTAAGGTAATGCCATGAGCATCCGTGTCATGACTGATGAAAATGGGAAATCCAGAGGCTTCGGGTTTGTGAGTTTTGAAAGGCATGAAGATGCCCAAAGGGTCAGTTCAGCTTTAATTGCAGTCAGACCAACATTTCTGTAGATTTCTTGGAATGAACGTGAAACCGTGTATTGTCAATGACTTTGCGCTCTGGTTACAGGCTGTAGACGAGATGAATGGCAAAGAAATGAATGGAAAGCTCATCTATGTGGGTCGTGCTCAGAAAAAAGTGGAGCGTCAAACTGAGCTCAAGCGCAAATTTGAACAGATGAAGCAAGACCGCATGACACGCTACCAGGTCAGTGAGACTGAGCTTTGAGACTTGAGACTTGTACAGTGGATGCTGGGCATAAAAGTGGCTATATACAATTGTTTTTAGAAGGCATTTATGCAGCTGTCTTAAAGGGTCACGAAACACCAAAACACACATTTTTTGAGCTGTTGACAGTCGTATGTGTCCCACACTGCTAAAAACACTATTAGGACACATATATTTCGCTAAAAAGTGTAAATTGGTTGTTTTTGCGTTATTTCAAGCAAATTTGTGCTTCCGGTTTGAAACTAATTTTTGAAGCTGCGTCAGGGTCATGAGATAATAACATGTATTCCAGCGTGGAGACTGGGCGCCTGTGCCAGAGTGTGCCTAATTACGTCTCAGAGTGTGCTGCATTAATGCATGAGTAAGGCTTGGTTCAAACCAATCAGTGCGCTCTATTGTGCAACTTCATTAATATTCATTACTGTCATAGTGTTAAGACGACAGAGACGCCATGTTGTGTTGGCAAAACAAGCGTGAAGTGTTGCTTTTATAGTTTGCTGCAGTTAAGTTTTGTTTTCATTTTCTCTCTGTGAGAGCTCAGCTGGACTCACGTGTGGAATAATAGTGTACGCGACGCTCGACAACAATAACTTGCGTGTCTAAGGAGGATTATTGTTTACCTGAGAGCTGTTCTCCTCTGCAAACGCTGAGATCCGGATTCGCTTGTAGTCTCCTTTTAATAAAGACGTGGTTCTAGTTGCTGTGGATTGTCCTGTCTCTACAGATTTGGTAAGTGAGCGACCAGTGCTCTTTGTTTATTCAGTTTGTTCGTATCGAACTAACTATTGCACCGAGTGTAAACATGTTAGCACCACTACCAAACTTTAACCTCGTGTAGGATTTTCACCGCATTTTGTGACCGGAATAACACACGCGGCTTTCTGACACTACCTGCCGTGTGCATCTAAGTTTCCTGTAAATGCTAAGGGTTTTTTTCTCTTATTCGCCGTGCGGTATCAAACATTGCATGAAAAATACATGCTTAGAGCAGTTCCTCGAATTAAATATCTTGTTTGTCGCGAGGGCATGAATGAATTCCCTGAATGAAAGAGCGAAACTGCAGTTAAAGTCCACCATTTAATAATTTGGCAAATTAGACTACAGATGTCCATGTAAACACAGTCACTTTCTCCCCTGTGTGTGTGTGTGTGTGTGTGTGTGTGTTTTGACTCTGAAACTCAGGACGTGCCCAAATAGACACTCCCACAACATCCCTCTTTAGTTCCTCTGACACTCCCCCATAAACAGAGCTGGACACGCCCACTTTTCTGACTTTTCCAAAGTAGAGGTGTGAAAACACCCTGCTGAAACAAGTGGGTTTCATGGCCCTTTAAGTTGCTTAACTGGAAATATGAAGTTAAAATTATGTAATGTGTTTTTATCAATGTTGATCTTGCTAGGAAATATCCATAAGCTGCTGATGTGGCAATAAATAAACAAACAGAAGTTGTTTAACTGCATCTGCTAATAAACTCCCTTACAAACAATTACTGCAGTTGTTAACTTCTGAAAAGTGCAGTTTTTTGGACACTGCATTATGTAAGTATATTGCAGTATTACAGTATAACTGAATTACTACAACATAAATAGGTGCAGTACAACTACTGCAATTCAACTGAAGTACTACTACAGTACAATTGCTTCAATAGTACTGAAGTACTACAACTACTATAATGCAAAAAGACGGAGTTTACTTGTTTTTACTCCAGTTTACTGCAACTTATACTGCTGTTGAACTTTATTGTGTTGTATTTGAACTGTGTTTATACTTCATTGTATTGCAATTTTGCAATTGTACTTAATTTTACTGCAGTTATACTACTACTGTATATACTGTTGTTGTACTGCAATTATACTGCAGTTTTACTTCAGTTTACTGCAGTTGTTTTTGTAAGGGCTAAATCACTATTACAAGTGCCTTCATGTAAACAGTTCTGAATGGTGGTTTGTTGTCTTTACAGGGTGTCAATCTCTATGTGAAGAATTTGGATGATGGTATTGACGATGAGCGTCTGCGCAAAGAGTTCTCCCCCTTCGGTACAATCACCAGTGCCAAGGTACAAGCATAAGCCCATGTGATATTCTAGACATGTTGTGTAAGATCGAAACCTCCCCCGGAACCCATATAATATACTATTCTTTTTAAATTAGATCATCTGGGCCAGAGGTCACCAATCTCGGTCCCGGAGGGCCGGTGTCCCTGCAGGATTTAGCTCCAACTTGCCTCAACACACCTGCCTGGATGTTTCAAGTATACCTAGTAAGACCTTGATTAGCTTGTTCAGGTGTGTTTGATCAGGGTTGGAGCTCAAATCTGCAGGACACCGGCCCTCCAGGAATAAGTGACCTCTAATCTAGGCAGTGAATTCTACAGGTTGATGCCAACCTGTAGCTCTTTATTTAATTAAAAGGAGTCAAAGGGATAGTTCACACAAAAATGAAAATTCTTCGTTTCAAGTGGTTTATAAAACTAAGAGTTTTTTTTTATTGTGTTGAACTCTAAAGAGGATATTTTGAATAAAGTTGAAAGCCTGTTACCATTGACTTGCATATTAGGAAAAACAAATACTGTGGATGTCATAGCATTTCAAAATAACGTTTGTGTTTAATGAATGAAAGAAAGTCAAACATGTTTTTAACAAATGAAGGGTGAGTAAATGATTCTTTCTGTTAATTACATGTTTTTTTGTCTATTGCTTTAAGGCTGTTTTTATCCAACTTTAACTAAATATTTTATAATGATCTATGAGATGGTTTATTGCAACTCTGTTTTAGGTTTGAATCCATTCTTACGTATTATCTGACTGGTGAACTGGAATGAAAAGGGTTTCTCAAAAAAAAAAAAGAAACTGAAAACAAATTTTGATTTGTTTTCTCCAAACTGTAGGTTTTATATAGGAACCCTAATATTTTTTATTTTTTTTTTGCTTTTATGATAAATTTACATTAAAGAATGTAAATGTTTGAATAAGCACGTTATATTGTTAGATTGGATTTTCTCCTACGAGTTGTTTATCTAGACTCCAGAATTGCAGGAGTGTGTAAGAGATATGAGAAAGAGAATAAATATATTTGGTGAAGCACTTGAGACAACTTGGCATGCATGCAAAATAATAAACAATAACAGCATATAATACCAATGACTCTGGTTATGCCAGGACAAAACATATTCTTTTGTTTTGTTTTAAAAACAATTCAGAGTAAAACTGATGTTTTTAAAGCATCAAGCTCAGCTCTGATCTTGTTATTAGGATATAAGACTAATATTATAATATAATATACTAATATATTATGACTAATATCGTGCTATGATATTTGTCCAGCCATAATTACGTTGATTTCTGACCTCTTTGCAGCCTTGTCAAATTCAGTGTTTCCTTCTCAGTGGACCGCACTGGCCAAATTGGCTGCAACAGTAAAGTTTTAGTCCTCAAGCCCCCTGATCTTGCATAGTGGACACTGGGGATAGAAGTGGCTATATACAGTTGTAAATATAAGTGCTCATACAATAGACGCATACAATCAAAGGAATTTCTGAAGATTTTAAATCAGCTGTCTGACAGTGTTCCTGAAGGGTTGCAAGCTTATACCATTATAGCTTTTCAATATTTGCTGAAGTATTTGAGTCAAATGAGTTTGGATGCAAATTAATAAACTGTAACCGTATAAAATACCAATGATTTGGGTTATGCAAGGAAAATAAATGTTCTTTTGTTTTAAAAAACATTCCAGAGTAAAACTTATGTTTTGTTAGAAAATACTTTTTCATCTTAGACACATGCTCAGTCATGCTCCATCAAGTTCCTCTATCATGATACTTTAAAAATTACATATCGCTTTGAGTGTAATGTAGCTACTCATGCAAGAAGTTTTAAAGGTCACTACACCAAGTTAATTTTATCTTTATTTGACTTGGTTTGTGTTGTTAAAGCATTTGAAACATTTATTCTTGCAACTTATGAACTTTTTCAAAAACTCCAATTATAATTGCTGAACCTGCAAAAGAGTTTGATGCAGTTCATTATATGCAACAGTCTAAATCCTAATCCCTTTTTTTATTTTTTTGTCACAGGTCATGATGGACGGTGGTCGCAGCAAAGGCTTCGGTTTTGTCTGTTTCTCTTCTCCTGAGGAAGCCACTAAAGCTGTGACTGAGATGAATGGCCGTATTGTGGCCACCAAGCCACTGTATGTGGCTCTTGCTCAGCGTAAAGAGGAACGGCAGGCCCATCTCACCAATCAGTACATGCAGAGGATGGCCAGTGTCCGTGCAGTGCCAAACCCTGTTATCAACCCCTACCAACCTGCACCTCCATCAGGATATTTCATGGCTGCCATTCCACAGGTAAAGCGGTGACCTTTTTGTTCATAGCTCTTCGATTTTAACTGCTACTTATTTGTATTTAATGTCTTGTATCTCAGGCCCAGAACCGAGCTGCATACTACCCTACCAGTCAACTGGCCCAGCTCAGACCAAGCCCCCGCTGGACCACACAAGGCGTCCGGCCTCAACGCAAGTCTATCATTCATTCTAGAATCTTTTATCTACTTTTGAATTCAATATCTCAAGCAAAAAAAGTGCTCATTCATAGTATTGAAGACATTCAATATTGTCTACAGACTTCCAGAACATGCCAGGCACGATGCGCCCCTCTGCCCCCAGACCCCAGACCTTCAGCACCATGCGACCAGCATCCCAGGTGCCCCGCATGATGTCCACTCAGCGTGTGGGTGAGTCATTTTAAAGCCATAGTACTCTTTAACTTATAATTGGTTGCTTAAGCTGAGCAGAGTTGAGCCTGGTCATTAGCTAAATGTGAGACCACCTGGAAAAACTTGGTTGCTTTTAGAGGTGGTGTTTGTGAAGCCAGCAGGGGGCGCTTACTTTGCTGTTAATTGTAGATCCTAATGCCCCACAATAGTTAGAGTAAAGAGTGGGGGTGTGAACCCGCTGCTAATTTTCCTCCATTTGGTCTTCACTATGAGACAAGTTTACATGGATATCAACCTTGGGTTGTGATCTGTACTGAATACGGATCAACCATGATCTGTTTGTTTCCATGTGAACTTACTCAGTGTCCTAAGCATCCCCATTATCTGAAGTGGCTCTATCACTGAGAGAGACCCTCTCATAAATTTGGAAAGTGCTTTAGATGTATGGCAATACACATTAAAAGTGCTATATAAAGTACACTTGCCTTTCACGCACGCACATACAGTGTCTGAGTGATATTGTTAAATCTGTAAATTGTAATTAAGTAAGCTCATTCCCTCATTATAGAAAGTCAAATTTCAGCTAATGCCTAGTTCACACTAAAGGATTTTAAGCCTGATTTGAGCCCGATTTGGAAGCTCGCCGACAGATCGGGCTGTGATCGGGAAGAAATCTGCGGGTGATCGGCGCTCGCCGCTCTTTATGTGTGAACTACTCAACAACGCATCAACGAGGCTCGCTGACGCGTCGCCGACACCTCGCAGACGGAAATCCAACATTCAGCATGCTAAATATTCCAGAGCAGTCGGCCGACTCAACCCCACGTGTGGTCAGATGTAATGACGAGCTGCAGCCAATGAGAGAGCATATCAGCATGAGCTGAATGCCTGTGTGTTCAGGAGCTCAGCAGAAACATCTGTGATTGGTCAGAATGGGCATCGGTGCACTCGCTTCATTCTGCGTCAGCACAGACATGAGAGTAGGCTATATTAACAGTGGAACTAGAATTCTGTAACTATTAGAATTACCATACTGCTCATTCTGACCGTTCTCATATGAAACGCCATATTGTCACAACATATTTACATTCAAAGCTATTATTGAGATATTAAAATTAAGCTTTGAATGTTTGGCATCATATTTAATGACACCATTACCCTAAAAATATAATCTTTTTTTTTGGTAATACAGCCTATAAATATGTAGTTAAAATACAAAACACTTAAAGGTCTTGGCTTTCATTTTCACTTTCAAACAGGAGCTATTTCACAGCACAAAATATGCTGTTTTGAAAGATATCTGAAGTAAATTGATGTTTTTGCCATCAGAACGTTTTTTTTATGTTAGCAGGAAGTTGCCAGGCAAGAAAATGCACACATATTTAAAGTCACAGCGAAAAGTATCAGACATGCATGCAGTCATTTTGACCAATTTGGTAATTTAAGGCAGAAATGCTCAGTTCTTTACTGTTTTGTAATAAAAAAATAACAATGTCAGAAAGAAATACAGATAGTTAGAAAACGGCAGGGTGTTATAAATATGTTAGTTTTATTTCAATTAGTCATACAATTACAAAAATTAAAAACTCTCTGTGTATCTATCCGCTCGAACCTTGCAGATGAGTGATTAATCCGCTGATAAATCAGCTGATTTGACGATGTTTTTAAATGCTTTCTCCAAAGCTTGAAACGCTGTCAGTGATGTAATCAGCACACAAGCAGCCAATAGCCTTCAGCTTTTTCTGACGACTCCTTCCTCAAAATTTCATTGGCTGTGGTTTGGTAGCTTGAATGAGCTCATGGGGAATGAGTTGTTGTCAGATCATGTAGTGTGTGACCCCCCCTTGTGGATCATTCACAGAGTGTTGCGTAGTGTGAACACCACAGAGATTAAAAGACACAAAGTCAAGTCATGTAGTGTGAACAGCACAGCGATCTGCTGATGTTTAAAATCCTGTAGTGTGAACTAGGCTTTAGGTGATCAAAAATGTAACCCCCCCCTCCCCCCCCCCCCCCCCCCCCCCCCCACACACACATTCCTTCTCCCCCCAAACTAAATTCAGAATGTGTTATAATTGTTAAACCATTCCAGAGAGGATTGTAGAGATCAAGATATGGTCAAATAGTCTAACATCTCCAGCCACGAGTGCACTAATTTGCAACATTACTTGCTCATGTTCGCATGTCATCACTATGCAAAGATCACATTTTCTGTTTTCTCTCAGCTACTCAGACCATGGGTCCTCGTCCTTCCACTGCAGCCGCTGCAGCTTCTGCTCCACCAGTGCGTGGCGTGCCTCAGTACAAATACGCCCCCAGTGTCCGCAACCCCCAGCAGCACATGAACACACAGCCTCAGGTTACCATGCAGCAGGTAGGACACTCATTTCATCACTTCCCAAATATTTTGAGTAGATTATAAGTTCACTGTATTGCTTTACTCTCATCCTCAGCCTGCCGTGCATGTGCAAGGACAGGAACCGTTGACGGCCTCCATGCTCGCCGCTGCGCCTCCACAGGAACAGAAGCAGATGCTGGGTAAAGATTGTTGAGGATTTGCTGCCTTTGATTGTCCAATCTTTTTTTGTGTGAGGCTAATCTTTTATTTTAACCTTTCACAGGTGAACGCCTCTTCCCACTTATCCAGAATATGCATCCAAGCCTGGCTGGCAAGATCACTGGTATGTTGCTGGAAATCGACAATTCTGAGCTCCTCCATATGCTGGAGTCTCCAGAGTCCCTGCGCTCCAAGGTAAGAATCGCAAATCACACAACCCTTTTTGACTTTTATAAAGATCATCTGTGCAATTTTGTGAAACTAAGTAGTTTTTAAGTGCAGGTTTAACACAAAATGCCTCAAATTATAAAATCACAACAACAAAAAATGCTGTACATGAAATGATACAAACTAGTGATGTGTGGGTTGGGTTGTTTTTCAAACCCGCGGGTCCTGCTTTTATAAAATTATTTCACCCACCCTGCATCACTGTATCTATTTTTACAACCTGCCCCACGAACATTAAATAGATTTTTAAGATTTAAAAATCGTGAATAAATCGAATACACTTCACAGGGTTTCCGCGGGGTCTTGAAAAGTTTTTAAAAGGCTAACATTTAAAAATCTAAATTTAAGGCCTTAAAAAGTCTTAAATTCGCAGTTCTAGGTCTTAAATATTTTTGCAGAGGTCAGATTTTTTTCCGATGTCCATGTAACACTACATCTAATGCTCATTTAAATAATTTTTTTGTTGTTGTTGCAAGGTTTTCGTGGTGTTGTAGTTCTTTATTTTACTAGTCCAATTGTAATTTGCGGCATTACAACTACAAAAAAGGTCAACTTTCAATAGCCAATCTCAGTGCGCGCTGCGAATGTGACGTCATCACTGTGTTTGCAGAAGTTCGCTGTGGGTGCGCGTCACATGATTTCGGCTGGCAGAGTATCACAATATTTCACTGACAAATGTCGTAAGTGCAGTATTACAAGTCGGGAGCACATTCAAGTAATACTAGAGAGCGAACCTCTTTGCTCACACGCCGGTTTCCTCTGTTCGGGGACAAAACTTCTCATGTGCACTCAAAACACTGGCAGCTCACGTGTAAATGGTCTGCTCTAGCTCCGTCGGTGCGGACTCACAATTTTTGTGTCTTGTGTTTCCTCCTCTTTTCGTGCTTTTGCTCTCCAGAGATGCTTCAGCATACTGTAGTATTAAGAATAGTCTTCTTCTTATTATTCTTTTTTGGCCTTAATCCCGTATGGTTGCGGGGTCGGCTCTTTGGAACAAACCATTTTAGACTTGTCCATATGATAACGACTTTTTTTTTTACACATTTTGGCCGGCCTGTCGTCTGGGCCTGTCACCCTCATACACTCATAAACTATGGACAATTTAGCCTACCCGATTCACCTGCCAAATGTTTTTGGACTGTGGGGGAAACCGGAGCACCCAGAGGAAACCGACCGAGCGACCTTCTTGCTTTGAGGCGACAGCACTACCTACTGCACCACTGCTTCGCCCTGTAGTATTAAGAATAGTGAACTGATAAAATGAAATACAGTGTAGTTTTACTACAGTAAAGTGTGGTGAATTCTAGAATAATATACCCTATATTGTAAAAAAAACTACAGAACTGGGTAATTTGTTTATAATACTTTTGTTGTGTTACCATAGCAACTGTAGTATTACCACAACAGATTAATTGAAGTACTTTACTATAGTACTGTTCAAAACACTGTACAGCAGAGACTAGTTCACTTTATTTTAGTTGCCATGATAAAATGGGATTGATAGTGAGATTTATATGAAGAGTGAATAGTACAGTAGGTTTTAATACCTTATCAAGTTTTCCACTATTTTCTATCACTAGTATTTGGTTATAGGTAATAAATAGTGTACTAATATAAATTATATCAAAAAGCATGAAAGGAATAGGGAACAGTGTACTGAGAACACGCAAGAAAATTTGCAGTTTTGTCCACAAACAGAGGAAATCAGTGCACGAGCAAAGAGATTCGCTCGCTTTTAATAAATGAATGTGCTCTTGACCTGTAATACTGTGCTCACGCCGTTTGTCAGTGAAATAACGCCATAGCAGAGCTAATAGATTTTTCTGAGACTCCAGTGAACAGGTCGCACTGCGCCACATTTGATTTGAGTTGAATATGAAACACTTTGAAGAGTTTTTTTCTGAAACAGGTACTTTTGCGCCGACATTTTTATGATCCGTCCATGCTTGATCATAGGGAGAACCAGATGACCAATAATTCTTGTCTAGAATTTGCAACAGCCACGGGATAGTAGGCACACTTTTGTAAAAGTTTAAAAAAAACCTGAGAGATAAGTTTGTTAAAACAAAATAAGAGGCCCAAAAAAACATCCTTAATGATATTAATGATTCTCTTTTTATTTGTCTGATTTTACTGTCTGTTTCTTTTGACTGCCCCCTGTCATTTAAAAAAATATCTCAATGGCAAACGTGTCAAGTATAAAAGCCTTGTTCGTTTTGTGAGGTGTGCGATGCGGCGCCAGGTGAAAGCATAAATCAGCATTAAGATGTTTGTTTGTTTGTTTTTCTGTAGTTCAATGGTGCATCTAACCTGTCTTTAGTACTGTTCAATATAAATAAATTTATTTTACCACTAATTTTGTGATTTTACATTTTCTCTCGCTTGTTTTTGATGTTGCGATATAGGTCTTAAATTTAATACTTAATGGTCTTAAAAAGTCTTAAATTTGACATTATGACATCTGCAGAAACCCTGCTGCAATAAATCAAGCGTGTCCCATGCTGCAAAAGTCAAGCTACATCATTTTGATTTTAACCTAAAACCTAAGCTTTGTGGATGGATGAATTTGGACTGCTTAAAGGGGGCAGGATATGATACGTTTTTAAGTTGACCAACTTTATTAATCCCGCCAGGGGCAGTTAAATTATGGCAGTAGCATCATAATACAACAAACACATAAAGACACAAATCACTTACAGACCATATAAAAAATATATAATCCAGCATGCTTCATAATAACTTCAGAAATAGTTAAAAAAAACAGCATTAAGAAAAAATGTTAGCCTGCTAAAATGTAAGGTTATAAAGCCTTATGACCTTAGGATCAAAGGTGAATTTATGTCTTTAGAAGAGCATTCAATGCTTCTAAACCACCTTTCAGAGGGCAACAATACAAAAAAAGGCTTCAGAGAATGGGAATCATGTCCTATCACACTTGCTAGTCATGTAACTCTGCTAGACTCCGCAGAGGCAAACCAATAGTTTTGAAGCAGGTCTTGAATAAGCTTTGAAGCCAATTTTTGTCTCTAACAGAAAGTGAGAAAAGTAATGCAATAATGGTTTTATCTTGATAAATGTTTTTTTCCACAATGATTGGAGGTCAAAATCAAATTTAATTTGATTGCTTGTGCAGCCTAAGTTGTTTGTTCATTTTCAAATACAACTATATGTATTACCTTACACTGTGTCCTAATTGCTCACAATGTGTCACTCCAATGTACGAAAAAAGTTATCCATGTTAAAAGAAGTTTTTGTCCTAATCATCAATGAGAGTGACATTTTAGAAATGCCTTCTATTTTTGCGACATTGCCTTAGAACAACCGCATATTCCAGTGTTTCTTCTAGGATTTTTTCCAGCTGTGGCGGCTGGCCTATTTACACAGATCTACCAACTACCTGTTGCGTTTTTTTTTAATGACAAATGTCATGAGCGCAGTATTAGAAGTCGAGATCGCATTTATGTAATAGCCTAAGAGCATGCAAATCTCTTTGCTTGCGTGCTGATTTCCTCTGCTCATGCACAAAACTTCTTGCACACCCTCTCAAATATACGCTGCTCAAGCACAGATCTTCTTGTGCCCTCTCAAATAAACGCTGCTGAAGTGCAATTTAGTGCATTTAAGTAGTAAGTATGTCTCCAAAATGTATTAGATTTGCTTGGAATATTTATGAATGTCTCCAATAGACCTACAGAGCAGTATTAATGTGTTTGCTAGCCTCACGCATTAACACCTGTCAGTCAGCCAGGCAGTCAGTCAGTCAGCACGTAACCTTAAAGGGTTAAACAAAACGCACAGCACTACTAAGTTTACAGAAAAGTTTGCACTGTAATTACTCACTTACCTTTTAATATACGTTTTGGTGCCATTATCACCCGCTATTAAAAATAAAACCACAACTGAATGTTTTGAATGAGAAGCTGTAATGTAGCCATGGCGGGATCAATTTTAGCGTGGCGCCCGCCATGGAAGAATGAATGTAGCGGTAGTAACCTTGTATGCTATATGATAATGATCACCTCAGATACAGATTACGTGCTTTATATCAAGTTTAAATGCTACAAATGTGAGTTTAAGGACTATTTTCCATGTCATTTATTGCCATACTATTGAAAGCAGCAGCAAATAGTTCATCTCAGATCATGAAAATAAAATAACTTGCAGACGGTTTGTAAATGAAAGGCAGAACTGTAACTAGGTGCAAACCAACAACATCAGTCACTCAGTAGCCTAATAATTAGTAAAAAGTTAAAGAGGTGTAATGTGTATTAATTGGATTAAAAGCTTTTCAAGTTATCGGGAGTGAAGTGGCTGGTATTTAAATGTTTCTGTCATGTTGCGTCACTTTGGTGCAGACAGACAAATTGCTGGAATCTTAACGTGTCGTGTGTTGTTAGGCTATGGTGTTAAGTGTATGTGCTTTTTTTCAGGTTTTAATATTTAATAAACTGTATGGAAGGAAATGTTTGACAAGGATAAACGTTCTTTTTCTCTGACAGGTCGATGAAGCTGTGGCTGTACTCCAGGCTCACCAGGCTAAAGAAGCCGCTCAGAAAACAGTCACAAACTCTACTGGTGTGCCAAGCGTTTAAGCCAAGGTTAGATGTTCTTCGTTATCTGCAGTGTTTTTTATTGCACGCTTCAAATGTTCACTTTGTTTGGGCAAACTGAGGTCATGATGTCTCTGTTTTGCAGGGTTTGCAACCTTGAATCTTCACTGGGAGGGGAAAAAAAGTAAACATCGAAAAAAATGAAAACACAGAAAACATCGCAAAACATCTAAAACAATATTTAAAAAAGAAACTAGAAGGAGCCAGGTCTAGAGACAAGCATTCTAGGCCTAGTTATGGTATTTTAAAAAAGGAATTAAAAAAAAAAACGAGAAAAACGTAATAAGAAATAAAGTTCGGGGTTTAAAAAAAACTACAGTATAGAGAATAAACAGCCGTAAAGCGTTCCTGCATTGTTTTATTGCTTTTAATTCCTGGCTATGTCACGTTTTTGGAAGGGAGGTGAGAACTGGCAGAACCAGCAATGTGAAGTTATTTTAAATCGAAAATATGCTTGCTCAAATAAAGTTCATTTAAATGCATCGTTGTCTTCTTTTGACTACAGAATGTCTTTCATCAGCGATTTGGAATTCCAACAGCGTCATGTTTTAAAGGGGTAGTTCACCTTAAATCATCCTTTCAAAACCTCTATAGACTTTTATCACATCATAGAGGGTTTTGTGCCACCGTTGAAAGGCTTTCAAGCTAAACCCTGACACTTATCACTAATTCATAAAGAAGTCAAATATTAGTCCATATCAATCAAGCTGGCTAATTTAAGTCATCTGAAGAGACAGCATTAATTTGAATATGGAGACCCGAAAGGGATGTGATGTAGGAGAAAAAAAATGGGTGAAAGAAAATAAAATGGGTGGGAGAAAAAAGTTATAGGTAAACATATTTTTGAGGGTTTTTGCGAAGGGTTTCCCTTGCAAAGATGTTTTGCGTTATCTCGCAAATATGTTTTGCAATCCCTCGCAAAACTGTTGTTCGACAAACACTTCACTTCATACATGTCAACCCTCCTGTTTTTGCCGGGATTGTCCCGTATTTTACTATCATATCCTATTATTAGTTATTTTCTCATTTCTCTCATAGTTTTCATTTTGAAAGCACGCTAAAATGTATATAAAAATGTCTGCATTCCCTTTTTTTTCCATTGAAACTAAGCGTCGATCAGCGCCCATCATATGCAACCTCTGAATCAGTGAATGCATGTATAAGCGCTGACTGACGGACGTGCTCCTAATGATAAACTGATCCCAGATCAGCGTCTGTACACGCCATTTAAAGTGACACCTCTGTTATCAAACACGTGAAAAGCAGCCAATAAATATTTTGTTTTGTTTTGTTTGAGGTTTCACTTACCACTGATATATAATGAAAGCATACTTTAACTGTTTGTGCTCATTTAAGAGGAAATTAGTGCAGGACGTCCGGGCATGTTTACATATTTAGTGTATTTGTCTGTTTAAAAACGCACCCCAGTCCCAAATTGTCCTGCACTTTATCTCCTCTTTGACTTGCTCATACAGCTTATCTGGAAGTCAGTCAGCGCTTATACATGCATTCACTGATTCAGAGGTTGCATATGAGGGCCGCTGATCGACGCTCAGCTTTAATGGAAAGAAAGGGAATTCAAACATTTATTATATTAATTTCAACATGCTTTCAAGATTAAAAATATGAGAAATATGAGAAAATACCTAATAATAGAATATAATGGTAAAATATGGGAGAATCCCGGCAAAAACAGGAGAATTGTCATTTATGAAGTGGTGTTTGTCAAACAACAGTTTTGCGAGATAATGGAAACATCTCTGCAAGGGAACGCAAAAACTTTTAAAAATATGTTTACCTATCACTCATATCATATCAGCATTTTTGATGTCAGCCCATAAGGTTTTCTATTGGGTTTAGATCTGGGCGCTAATCTTGTTGGTCTAGAACAAGGATGCTGCTTGCTTTCTTGTGTGTTTGGGGTGGTCGTCTTGTTGAAACAGGCTTTTCATGGGCCTTACCTCTTCGGCTTAGGGCAGTGGTGCTCAACCCTGCTCCTGGAGATCGACCTTCCAGCAAAGTTCAGCTCAAACCCTGATCAAACACACCTGAACCAATTAATTAGGACCTGAACAGCACTTGATAATTACAGGCAGGTGTGTTTGATATGGCTTGCAACTGAAATCTGCAGGAAGGTCGATCGCCAGGAACAGGGTTGGTCACGCCTGGCTTAGGGCAACATGACCTCTAAGTATTCAGATGTACTCAAATTGATCCATGTTCCCTGGAACGCTATAAATAGACCCAACACTGTAGTAGGAGAACGATCCCCATATCGTGGCACTTGTGGCATAGTGTCTAAGGGATGCAGACAGTTTGTTAAAAGTTTGTTGCTCTGATTTCATGCCCTGGTACACTGTGTGTCTGCTGTCTACATTAGTGTGCCTATGTGTTTTCTGAATGAAAAACCATAAATGAGTAGATTCATTCTGTACTAGCTAGAGCATACTTGTCCACCTTTTCTTTTTTCCCTGAATTCTCCCGTATTTCACAATTCTATCTTGCTGTCATCTCGCAAAGATATTTTCTCCAATTTCTCCCTTATTTTCAATCTTTCTATGTAGGGTGGCATTAAATATCATAGAGCAAATCCTCCTTATGTGCAACTCACACTGTTAAACCACCAGGGGACACCCCTTGCTCTTAGGCTGCATTTACACTGCAGATCTTGATGGTCAGTTCTGATTTTGTGACTGCATCCGATTTTTTTGATGACCTGCTTACATCAACTTTTAAAAGTGACTCGTATCCGATTGTCTGCATTTACACAGCATACAGCAAAGGCGAAATGACCAGGAAAAAAGAGCGGGTGCTGACTAACAGCTGATAATTAAAGAGTGTTCTTTTCTTGATTCCTGTATGTAATCTGTTCGCAGCTTTTGACAAGCTGTTTTACTATAGTTTATGACAGAAAGGTTTTCATTTGTCCATCTTCACTTATAGGCTTTTTAAACCTTTAGGCATCTTAGGGCGCTTTCACACCTACACTTTTGTTTCGGAACGTGTCTCGTTTACCCAGTTAGCGTGGTTCGTTTGGCATATGTGAACAGGGTAATCGCCCTCTGTTCTGCGCCAAAGTAATCGCTCCGAGATCGCTTGAGTGAGGTGGTCACGGCTCGATTGAAACGAACCCTGGAGCGGTTCGATTGCAGTGAGAAAGCGATCCGATCCGAGCGCGGTTATATCACAGTGTTTTATGGACATGTAAAACGGCTATATGAAGAGAGAATTATGAGTATGGCGGGAAGTTTCGCGAGTCTCCGGGTGCCCGCAAACGAGTGATGATCTCCCGGTAATCTCGCGTCTCTCTCCCGGTCCTCAAATATGCATCGTCGCGCACCCTTCTCACCCCTCCCCACCGCATCTCTCCTCAGACACGTAGCGCGCGCACCCTGTCAATCAACATCAAACCACCACCTCTCCTGACAGCTGAGCGGGACTCTGCAAAATAAACTCTGACACTCTGACCAATGTAAGGAGAGTTTACTTGCACGTGACTTGTTTTAGCTCTTTTGGTCCGATTAGAAACTTTGCAGTGTAAAAGCAAACCGCTCCAAGAGCAAAGAGCAACAATGTAACATTTGTAATCTCTGTTTGGGAACAACTGAATTAATTCACAGGTGTGAAAGCACCCTTAATGTAATGTCCATGGCGTGATTTATGCATGTGATGTAGCTATGCACTAGTTTTATATTAGTTTATATTGGTTACGTGGCGGACATTGCACTCTCTTGCTCTCGTTAACATGCTAATACCTGTGCTATATGACAATATAAAAGCCGTTTAAGTCCTCGTGTATGAGATTTAAGGTTTGGGACTGCTAAAGTCTGTTCTGAAATGAAAGCGTCAGACTTGATGACATTCGCTATGGTTTTTAATTGACAGTTCCGATCTTACACTGCAGACACGAGAACACAGGTACGATTCATATCAGATAAATTTCCACATATGAGCAAGGCCTGAATCTGATTTAAGTAAATCGGAATCGATGTGATTTGTTCCTGCTTACACGTACATGGGCCATATCCGATCTGTGCCACAAATCATAACACAAAAAAAAAAGAAATCGGAATTGAGTCAATTGAACAGTGCAGTGTAAATTCGGCCTTAAATGTGAATTTGTTGTATTGCTTTTATTTTATTTAGGCATGAATACACTGTAATAAATACAAAAACAGTAGAATTTCTTTCGATTACAGGTGCAAAACAGTCAGTTTACTGAAGAGTCAAAACAGTCAGTTTTTGTCGTGGTTCGTGACTGTCAGACGAGCTCTATATTAATAAATAGATACTGTTTCCCAATCGGATTCTGTACATGCGATTTGAAGCAAAGAGAGGACACTCTGGGTTCCCTTAAAGGTGCATTAGGTGATCTGCCAAAATGCTAACTGCTTAGCATATTGTCTTTGGACGGCAGAGAGGGACTGTGATTCAAAGCCACGCCTTCTGAAATTGCGAACACGCGCACCACGTCACAACAGCAGACAACCCACTAGTTCATGTCATTCGCCAGTTAGTTAGTGTTTCTTGCCTGCGGCGTGCAGGAATTACATTTATTACTAAGCCGTACTTGCATGCTATTTGAGAGCGAATATTCAGAGTAGCATGGTAAACAGTGTAGGAAGGCTGTCATTGTTCAAAAATGAACCAATGTGAATATAAAAGCAACTTCAGCTCAATAAAGCAGGTTTGGCGGAATAGCGCTATTTACTGGTGTTTTGTTGTTAAACTAAATAAGAATCTACATTATCGATGCTGTTAAAGGTCCCTTATAAAACTGATAATCGTCACATAAATCTTTCTCCCGTACATTACAGTGGCTGAACAACACGTCTGTGCATATAAGCCATTCATAACACAACACAATCTAACATAAGCTTTGACGAAAATAGTTTTGAAACAGAACATTACCTGTGTAATAGTCATATTTCAGCTATGGCGCTGTTCCTCCAGCGTGCAAAATTACAATATTAATTCAGGATTTTCAAAAGTTTCAATTCAGCTTTTGATTTCACAGTGTCTGTGATTGTCAAGTGAACGTGCAGCGCTCATGCAGGCAGGCACGCGCGCATGGCGGATCTGCGTGAACAAATGCGCAGAAATCCGAATCTACATTTCCTGACAGACAGTCTGAGCTACTTATCGGAATTATGAGAGATGTCGGCCCAACAATATTTAATTGGATGAACATTTTTTAATTTTATGCCTTACCCAGAATATAAAAATACATACAGGGCTCAATAATAAGGACTGCCCGATGGCCCGGGGCCAGCGTGCGAGACACTCGGGCCAGTGTACAGAATGTTACTGGCCCGATCGGGCCAGCTGCTGCCTTTTTGCCTGCCAGATCGAGCCAGAGCTGCGTGCTGTGACTGTCTGTCAATTGTGTGCAAACATAAATACAAATTGTGAAATGTTGCACTATAAAATAACTGTTCAAAAGTAGTTTATCATATAATTTATTCATTTATTCCAGTGATTTTAAAGATGAAATTTCAGCTTCATTACTCCAGTCACATGATCCTTCAGAAATCACTAATATTAATTATTATTATATTTATTAATGGTAATAGTTATAAAATCAATAATGTCTGGAGTAATGATTTTATTTGAAACTACATACAATAACAAAGCAGTTATTTAAAATTTTGATAAATATTTAACAATTAAACCTTTTTTACATTTATAAACATAGCCTTAATGAACTGAATAATTTTCCTTAAAAAATATTTTAAAAATTACCGTAAATATATATACAGATTTAATAGCCCCCCTTTAGTTTATTGTTTTTTCTTTTTAAAATATTTCCTAAATGATGTTTAACAGAGCAAAGAAATAGTTTTCATAGTTTGTCTGATAATATTTTTTCCTCTGAACAAAATCTTATTTGTTTTATTTTGGCTAGAATAAAAGCATTTTTTTAACCATTTAAGGTAAAATTTATTAGCCTCTTAAGCTAATTGTTTTTCAGACTGTCTACAGAACAAACCATCATTATACAATAACTTGCCTAATTACCCTAACCTGCCTAGTTAACCTAATTACCCTAGTTAAGCCTTTAAATGTCACTTTAACCTGTATAGAAGTGTATTGAAGAATATCTAGTAAAATATTATTTACAGTCATCATGACAAAGATAAAATAAATCAGTTATTAGAGATGAGTTATTAAAACTATTATGTTTAGAAATGTGCTGAGAAAATCTGTTCTCTGTTAAATAGAAATTGGGGAAAAAAATAAACAGGGGTGCTTATAATTTAGGGGGACTAATAATTCTGAAATCAACTGTGTGTGTGTGTGTGTGTGTCTGTGTATATACACACACACACACGCACATTCAAATAGCTATTAACTTCTTTTTTTTTGGTGGGGCCAGTGAAAATTTGGGCAGGGCAAGTAAAAATCAGAACCACTGGCCCGATCGGGCCAGTAGAAAAAATCCTTAGCGTTGAACCCTGACATATAAATACATTAAAATCATTTACTTTAATCATCACTATTGGACTGTGAAGAGACTTTCAACAAAACAAACAAAACACAACAAAAACAAAACATGTTTCTGGAGACAAGCACCTACTGCATCTTTAATTTCACATCCCAATGTTGGCAGGTATGTACAAGAGGTGCTTTTGGAGCTGCAGAAGCAGTTTCCCAGCAATAGCTATAAACACAGCAGCCCTTTGCCAACAAATGCTTGCTAAAATCGCAACAAAACTGTGGATAGACAGCTGGTTACCTATGATACATTCATATAAAATGACCTGCACCGCATTGTGAATGAGAACATAAGTGCTTTATTTGTTTACATTTTAATTCCTGTTCTCACCAGGCTGCTGAAGCACTTCTGCTAGTGATCTATCACTAACATTAATATTTGTATTCCCACTGTAGTCCCTTGATGATCATACAGGCAAGCAGACTTTTTTTTTCATAATGCCACAAGCTTTCATTTTATATCCACCCATATCTGCTCATTCCTCTCTCTTTCCTTTCGACATTTTAACGGCTGTGTATGGAAGAGATTATGTGCTCCTATTGGTCATCATCCATGTGACTGAACACAACATAACCAATGAAAGAAATTAAACCTACTAGACTTTGGTGTCTTTTATCCCATTAATATCTCTCGATCAGTTCAAAATGGGATATCATTCTTCAAGTGTCCCAAACTGATTTGCTTAACTGATCACGTAAAAGGACCCATTCAAAATGAAGGATTTTGAAAGGCACAGCAGATTGACTCTTCAGGCCCCCATGGTCCTTTGCACAGGAAGGTTGTTTGGTGTCTAACAGTGCATTCCATTCAGCCTGGTTCAACCCTAATGTCTTCAAAGTTGTCGATCCGGAGGGTGAAACCTTCAATAAGCCCTTCTGAATGGAGCAAGCTGTTTTTGTGTTATTGCTGTGAAGCATCGCGGACATGGCATTGGTTGTTGTGGACTATGAAGTTATTTTTATCTCGATGCCCATTTGTCATGTAAAAATCCCTATGTAACGCTACGTCAAGGAAATTGTGCCAAAGTCATGTGATCTAAATGAAGCTTCATGGGATGAACAGATTTGATTTTGGCCATCATTCACATTTAAACGTTTACAGCGAAGTAAACCAGTACACAAGAACAAGAAGCACGAGAACAAACCCCATTGCAGAAGTTCACACGTGGTGCGTGGCATGCAAGAATGAACCTTGTCAATTCATTACAAATATCTTAATTGATTCACAATTTTCATATGAATTTGGAACAACATGAGGGCGAGAAAATGATAAAGGAATTTTCCTTTTGGAGTGAGCTAACCTTTTAAGTTCATGCTGTTCGGACTAGACTGAAGAGTCTCGTAACATTGTTTTTACAGGCTGTATGTGATTATTGGGTAGAACAAGGGATAGGAATGTTGGAATGAAAGAGGAAGACGAGCGCCAGAAAGGGGAGTATAACTGCACAAAAAAGGAGAACAGAAACTGCATGTCTGGCAAGTAACTTAACTGGGGCGAAGATCTAAAAAGTGGCTTTTTTTTATTGGAATAAGTATGACGAAATGGGATTTTGAGATTGTTTTAATAAGAAGATCCCAGTTCTGTTCTAAAGAACCAATGAAAGATTTGCTCAATAACTTTTCCATTTCTTTCCATCACATGCAGCTTTTTAAGATGCCCTGTGAGTATCATGAAGGTTTTCAGATAAGTTTATTAGAAGCAATAAAGTTGTTCAGCCGTAAAGCCCTTTCTGAGCTCATATGTGTTTAGTTTTGTATTTGTGAGGAAGTACAAGAAGATAAGAATCGATATGAGGACGTTTTCACCTTAGGGTCTACTTACACTATGTGCCCAGGCCCGTTTCCCGGATCTTTTGAAAAGTGTCAGTGCGCGTTCACTTGGGCTTTGTATGCTTGTAGTGTGAGTGCAAAACGCGCCAAAGCCCGAAACTGAAAGCGAGATGTGACTTTAAGGGGCTGTTTCATATGGATTTATTAATCATTCTTACTGTTCGGTGAACGCAAACTGCCGTAGTTTATTAAAGACGCAAACCCCTCACTGCACGACAGCTTCGCACCTTCAGCAAACCTCCTCATTCCTGCAGCACGAGGGCTTTATAATTGTTTTTGAGCAGCAAAAGTAGTGGATCTGTTTGGCGAAATATCTGACTGCGTGTCACCGCATCCCTAAGGACTGTTTGGCGAAATATTTGACTGCATGTCACTGCATATCAAACGACTGAAATGCTATAACTAGAGAAATCTCCTCTGTTACTGAACAGCACAGCATCGATGACGTAAGCGTGCCCAGGCCCGATTGTAGTGTGAGTGCGGGCTGTCGCAGAAGACGGGAGGGGGGACAAGCGTGCTTTGGCCCGGTTCGAGGCAACTGTACCTAGTGTGAGTACGGCCTAAAAGGAAAGGTCACATTTAATTGTCTCTCCCAAATCACTTTATGTCTGAACTTGAGTCTCAGAAGTACTAAGATGCTTTCTGCATCTCAAGAATTGTTGACATACTGTAGTTTAGAGGTCTAGATAATCATCAAGTCAAGTAGAAATAGACATGGTGCAGACGTTCCTTCACTGTATTTGGGTGATTCTTCAATGACAATGACATCACTGTCCTAAAGGATTTTTTTTTATTATTGAGCGTAATGAGGTTTTCTTTATAAACAATGAGTTTCGTCATTCTGTGATGTGGAGTCTCTATCACAGTACTGATAGGAGATACATAAAAGGAATTCAACAAAATACATCTATATAAATGCTGAATTACATTGTTGTAGCAGCAAGTAAATACATTACACATTTCTCAAATTGCTCACCTCATTATAGATGCTGTGGTTATATCTTTGGGATTGAAAGTAATGTCATCTATATACGTTCTTCTGGACTTTTTTGAAGGTGTTGGATTAGCTAGAAGTATTTCCTCAAACAAGGTGTTCAACATAACTGCTGCAACCATACCTGCCAACACTCACGTTTTTCCCAGGAGTCTCCTTATTTCAGACCCATATCCCGCCACCCTCCCATTTTGTTATTACTCCTGGAAAACTATTTTCATGTGCCCATCAGCTTTTTGGTACAGTCTGTAACACCCCTGGTTGCTAACTTGGGTATAGTATCTGATTGCATCGGCCACCTGAAACCCGGTCCATATACAGTTACTAACACCACAGAATAGTTATGGCTCGTTTCCACTGACTGGTACGGTTCGGGTCGGTACGGGTCACCTTTATCAGGCTTGGGTTTCCACTACCAAAGGTACCCTTTTGGTGGTTGTGGTGTATGACAAAGTTTTAATCAACGTCATTTTCGCAGAAAATGTCTACAGTAAAGCTGTACAGGTCACTTGTATATCATATGAGAAGCACTTCTCACAAAACAGACGCTTTAAACACATAAATACTTCTGTATAAATGTTTATTACTAACTTTTCTATGAAAAGGATTTGATTATAACTGCAGATCAATGACAATGTGAAATAGCCTACTGTAACGTCTGTATTTATATTAAATAAATAAATGCAACATATATGAACACATACAGACCCTTACAATCTCCGATATGTTACCATGTGCAAAAGAACTACACACAGCAGACATTTAGTCCCTATTTAGGATAAAAAAACAACACAAAAAATAGCCCACAGTCAGTGCAAACCTCTCATCTGTGTCTGTAATCTTCAGCAGCACATGCAAACTCTGTTAGAGAGTAATTCCATCATTCAGAGTTTTTAATAGTCCAAAAGGTGATGATAATAGTTAAACATGGCAGTTTGTTCACATTTGCTGAAAAAATAATGTGCTCGTTTTTTCCAGCTTTTCCTTTGTTTTTTCGCGCTTCACTCTCGTGTTTGTCCATTTCTGACAGGATCGGGTTTCAAAAACACGCACATTATTATCATCAGCTCAAAAAGTTTGTTATTTCAGATATAGACGTGCGGCGAGCACAGGCCAGAAAGCGAAACCGTACGCTTGTTTGAGCCCGGGTCGACCATGGCTCGCTTTTATATGAATATATATTTACGTTGTAAAAAATCTCTCAGCTGTGTATTTTAAACATGGCGGCTTTTTTGTTTTCATTCTGGCTTGTTGTATAAGCAAATGACGTATCTCTGTAACCCAATAGCGTTCAGCTGCGCGTCTAGCTCTGCCTTTTGGTACCCTTTTCTCGTGTATGGTACCATTTCGAAAGGGTGCCGAAAAAGTGGTACGGTACAGGTCGATTCTGTACGCCTTGACAGTGGAAACGGCCATAAAAGCGTACCGAACTGAACGTACCACTCAGTGGACACGGGCCAATACTAACCCAGTTTTCATCAGTGTTAAGACACATTAGCTCCGAACCACAACCCCCCATCCCAACCAACCTCCAACATCATTTCTGCATTGTTTAATCTGGGTGCCTAAATAAAGAAATAAAACATGCTTGCATGAAAATGACGACTCAACATTGAACAATGTTTTTGATTTCCAACTGTACCTTGTGCTTGTATGCTTGTTTGGCGAAACCGCATCAGTTTGGCTACATCTGCTGTGAAAACATCTGGCACCCTACCTCACACCGCACTTTGGGTTCAGAGGATGGATGTAATTGTTGTACAAACGTTTAAAAAGACACAGAACAAAGCATTTTCAGTTTATAATAATGTAGTAATACTACCGTAAACTACTTGGTAACTTCAGTCATATCACTAAGTAATGTCTTCAAAAACTGAAAGAGTACTGTCGACAATACAATCTTACTTTGCTATGCG
The DNA here is from genome assembly GCF_052040795.2 of Danio rerio. Lineage (NCBI taxonomy): Eukaryota > Metazoa > Chordata > Actinopteri > Cypriniformes > Danionidae > Danio > Danio rerio. The sequence goes on along the minus strand of NC_141039.2, from coordinate 13,210,430 downwards.
AATATTGTAGTGATATTACCATAAACTTAGTAACTAAATTCATTTTGAAAAATGTATGTCTTAAAAAACTGAAAGAGTATTGCTGACAATACTAACTTTGCCATCTGAATAAACATAAACAAAGAACATTAATCACACACCTACCAAATTCGTACAATCAACATGAACTGAAACCGTGTTTTTTTTCTAAAGGAGACGATTGGCAAATCTAGATTTCACCATTTCCCGATTCAAAAAGCTCTTGGTTAAATGTTTCTTTCAAACATATTTTTGTTGTTTGTTAGCAGAACACTAATCCAACTGCTTGGGTCCACACGTGAGCTGTCATCACAGGAAATGGAAACAAAGCCTTTGTTTTGGTACATTTAAAACGGAACACAGAGCGACCCATGTCTCCGAACAAATCTTTCACTTGTTTTACGGTTGGCAACACAACATGGCGTCTCTCTGAACACTGTAACATGTAAAAAGAACCTTCAAAGCAGTATTATGCATATTAATGAAGTTGCATTTCATTCACAATAGAGCGTGTTGATTGGTTTGAAACAAGTCTTTCTCATGAATAGGCATGCACAATTACCCGGTTTCACTATTAACCGCGATTTTATTCATCACAGTTAATTAATCGTAAAGGCTTCTCAACACCGTGTTTTTGCACAGAACAAAACTGCAGCAACTAAACAAAGTTAGCCAACTGTGCGCTAGTTTATACACCGAGATTAAAAACCATGCACACTGGACTAAGACTGGGTCTATTTTTGCCGCGCTGCACACGCTCAATTAACAATGCATTGCTAATGACCAAAAACACATTAAATGGCAGTGAAAAGAAGCAATTTTACCCAATAAATGTATCAATAATATCCACTGATTTTTATATAGTCAATCAAATGAACTTGTAAAATGCCAACAAATATTTATTTAGGCCCGAACTACAAAACCAAATTAAAAATAATTTTAATTTTAAACTAGTGTGGTTTTGAAATAAATTAATGCAAATAATCGTGATAACTGTGAAACCTGTTAATAAACTGTGATTATTTCTTAGACTATAATCGTACAACCAAAATTTATAATCGCTGCATCTCTACTCATGAATTAATGCTAAAGACTTATTTGCATTGCTTTGTACCTGCCGGTACAGACATCCAGTCTCCACGCTGGAATTTACACAATGATCTCATCTCCGTGACGGAGCTTCAAAATTTCTTTTCAAACCGGAAGAACGAATTTGTCCAAAACAAACAATTTTCACTTTTTAGTGTCCCAATAGTGTTTTTAGCAACGTGCGACACATATGTCTGGAAAAATGTATTTTGGTGTTTCGTGACCCTTTAAATATTATCTGCTTCAACTGGTAAAAATGTATTACTTTAATTTTTTTATAATCACACTTGATTACAGTCTGCAGAAACATTTTGATCAATGCTTAAATGTGTTTTCAAAAGGGGAAAGCTCCACCCATTAGTGACTATCTCTCCCACATTGGAGTAAGATGTTAGTCTTGTTTTGAATCTGCCACTATGCTGCCTCAAATGTTTCCCAATATGCGTTCTTGTGTAACATCGTAATCAACCACCAAAGTTCATTTTAAAAACTCAAGACACAAAAAAGGAGGACATGAGAAAGTTCCCGCATGTGTTCTTGGTAAAATGACTTTGCTGCGTAAATGAACAGCCAAAGCGCTCAAGAAAGTTACAAACCTGTTCCAATAGCCAAATTGTCCAAGGTCTATTAACTTTCTGTAAAGAAAATTGAAAACATTTATGCTATTATACTACTTACTATTGATGCTATGTACTTTTATGCTATTAAAACATAAATCAAGACTGTGATCACATTTTATTTTTTTAACTGAAGATAAAAACGTCTGAGGAAGTTTAATTGCTTACAATAAAAAGGGTCAAAATGGGCTACAGGACTGAGAGAAATAAAAGTTTAATGCAGGCCACAGTCACCTGACCCGCACATGAAAAGAGGGCTTTTGTTTGCTGAGTGCTGAAATACATGCAATTGGTGGACATTTGCTTTATTGCTGCACTTACTGCACAAAAATCATTGACAAAGCAGCTGTTCCATCAAAATCTTTGTTTGGGCAGTTAATCTAGGTTTCTCAGTGGAAACTTCCAGATGATTGAAAAAAAAAAACACTTTAAATGTAAAACAACCATTTAATGTGATACAAGGCAGGATGGAGCCATGATTTAGTTGTTGATGGAAAAATTCTGAAATTCAGTTTTTGTGGACTAGCATGACTAACAAAGCATTTCGTCACCTTAGAATCATAAGGTTCTGTCTGCGTTCTGAATGATTTTGAGATATTGATCTTCAAAGTTTTTGCAATCCATAAAGCAAACAGTATGTGTGTAACAGTTCTCTTTCATACATCAACATGACAGAGACCCTAAGGGTTCTCAAAATGTAAATTATCAAAGTTCTCTTACACTTGCAAATTGGAGTAAAAAAAAAAAAAACACGGTATAGGCAGATCGAACCTTCTCATTCTGAAAACTCATTTTCTGCTTGGAATTATAAAGTTCTATCAGGCAAATCATTCACTGAAGCATTACTTTTCAAGAAATACAATAAAAATATATATAATTTTTGTTGTAACAATATGTTAATGCTTGAGAAAGTAACATTTTTGCTTTCTATACCATTTATTTCATGTTTTAGGATGAATATTATTTCTTGTTCAAATTACGCATGCGAGGCTGAGCTAAATATTTTTTTCAGTGCAGCTGTTCATTTTATCTAATAATATGTCAAGATTTATGAAATGTTATGCTTAATATGAATTATTGAATTATGTTTATTGAATTATTTGCCCAATGAATTAAATTAAGTATTTGCCCTTCAAGGCTTAATATAAAATTGAAAGACTTTAAAAGAAACAGACAATGACAAAATGAGTTCAATAAACACTGAAGTGCTTCACTGGCTATATGTAAACAAATAAACATATTTCACATTTAAAATATACATTTTTAATATTTATTTCTTTTTGAACAATGTAAAATTTAACATTTCATCTCAATGTCGGTGACGTATACTATCGCCTCACAATAAGAAGGTCGCTGGTTCGAGCCTCAGCTGGGTCAATTTGCTTTTCTGTGTGGAATTTGCATGTTCTCCCTGTGTTCGGTTCAAATATAAGTCCAAATACGTGCAGTACAGGTGAATTGGGTAAGCTAAAATTGGCCATAGTGTATGTGTGTGAATGAGCAATGTGAATAATCCACTGTGTAAAACATATGCTGGATAAGTCGGCGGTTCATTCTGCTGTGGTGACCCCAGATTAATAAAGGGACTAAGCCAAAAAGGAAATGAAAAAAATGAATGAATCTCAATGTCAAGAAATGCTTCTAAATCACCACATTGACACATCTCAATTTTGTGTGGTGCGGCATTATTTAGCCGACTAAAATCTTTCTATGATTTTGTCTTTCTGGTGTTTCCCGCTGTCAATGGAGAAGTCCAACGAAATGACAAAGAAAGCTGATCCTGATTGGTGCTCGGGAATCAGCTGATGCTGATTGGCTCACAGAAAGAACCTTACAGAGCCAAGCTAGAGATCGACTCTGTAGATAAAACCTTTTTTGTTTTTTAAATAAAAAGTCTTTCCCAGAGATGGGTTGCGGCTGGAAGGGCATCCGCTGCGTAAAAACTTCCTGGATAAGTTGGTGGTTCATTCCGCTGTGGCGACCCCGGGTTAATAAAGGGACTAAGCTGACAAGAAAATGAATGAATGAATGAATTAATTAATTAATTAATTAAAAAGTCTCAAATTTAACCAACTTTAAAAAAAATCACATAATTTAAATAAGTTGTCATTTAATAAGAATATTTCAATAACTCAATTTTGACAAAAATGTCAGATAGAACCTTATAATTCTATGGTGACGATTTGTTAACCTTATTATGAAATGTACACTATTACAACTTTAGAATGTTACTAACATTTGTAAACTTCTGATTTCTCAGTAACAGCTCTTGTTCTTTTTGTTTACTGAAATAAGGTCCAATAGAATCAATAGTCACTTCTTTGTAATAAACCCATAGATGTTTGCAACACACCAGGTAATGCTGGGTGAGTGGCAAGTCATGTTAATCAAATTTTTATCAGTTTCTTTTGTTTCTTATTTGTAAGTTACTTCAATACTAGTATTATACATCATATCTTCTGAGATCATGTTGCTTGCTGCCCATTTTCCATAAAAATGTATACCTGTAGACTTGTGATCATGCAAGTCTTACCCAAAAAAATAGTGTAACGCTAAAATTGACAAATGCTTCAATAGTTTTCAGGTGTTTTGTGAATGCCACAGTTACTAAACACAATCAGACTCTTAAAGGGCAAGTCGGGCAACCTTTTATGGTTTATCAGGATGCACTTATGTTGTTTGATGTGACCTTTTTCAAAATGAGCAAGTGCTGAAACCCCTCTTCAGTGTGTCAAGACTGTGGTTTTTACACATGCACCACAGTTTTGCCATTTTTACACCTTGCTTGTCGTTCTCACAGTCAAAATACTTGTAAGTATATGAGTCTTATGTGAGTGATATTTTGTTGAATATTTTTGAATACTTATTTGGATTGCCAAATATAAAGTTTACATTCATTCCCCAAAAAAAATTTACATTTAAAATAGTTGCGTACTCAAATATTTAGTTGAAATGCCTTTAGCTTTGATATCCACCCACATTTGCTGCCATTGTTTTAATGTGCTTTTGCAATATCGCATTTATTTACAAATTGCAGAGTTTCATATTTTTTAATTTTTTGCCAAGATACTTTATTGATGATGTCAGAATCAGTCTATTCCAGTACATACCAAAGATTCTCAATAGGGTTAAAGCCTGGAATCTGTTGTGGCCAATACAGGTGTAAAATGCCTCATGCTTTCTGAAACACTCCTTCACAGCATTGTCATCTTGGAATATGTCCGTCCTATCTGGGAAGAAATAAATTAAACATTTGGCTTCTAATGTTTTTTCTCCCTGATCACTCAGGAAAATGGTAATTCTGGACTCATCAGAACACATGACCTTCTTCTATTGCTTCAGAGTCCAATCTTTATGCTTTCCAGCAAATTGAAGCCTTTTTTTCTCTGATTAGCCTTACTGATATGGTTTTCTTACGACTACACAACTTTCCAGTTCCAATCTCTTAAGTTCTCTTTGCATTGTGCATGTGGAAATGCTCTCTCTTGCTCTATTAAATGGAGACTAAAGTTCTACTGTTTTTGTTGTTGTTGTTGTTGTTGTATGATTTGATTTTACCAGATGTTTAAGGGATTGCTGGGATTTTCCCAACCACATTTCTTCATCAAAGATGATGGTTCCCTACTATCCTAACTCAGTTTTAGTCAGGATTATAATGGAATTCAATGGGGCAAAAGCAGCCCCCAACAACAGAAGGATTTTTTTGATTTTTGTTTTTAATTTTCTAAGCATTTTTCAAAATTATTTGTCACTAAAAATCCTTTCATTTGCTGAAAATCTGAGTAAGTTGTGACCAGATTAAGACTTAAAATCATCTCAGAGTAGATGAAATCATCCCCAACACCACATAAGGGTTGAGACATATATTTTTAAAACAATTGTACTTGTTGATTGACTTGTGGAATGTAATATCAATTAACCATTCGCTTTGTCCCACACTCCTTAGTTACTGTTGCTACGCCTGTCTAGCTTTCATGCCTGGCATGTCTATTACAGTGTGTATGCGCCGGTGTCAGACATTGCCAGGAATATAATTAGTCATTTTTGGCCAACAGGTGAGATATCCGAGAAAGCCAGACTAAAAAGGACTGCAGTATGCATCACAGGGGTATATTCACGACCTAATAGGCAACCGATTAGAAAATAATTGAATCAAAATTTGAAGCTAGATCAGCCTAGCCGCCTCATACGCTGAGCATTCAAGAGCTCAGTTAATGCACAGCAGGGGAAATTTAAAAATAACCTAATAATAACTAATTAAACTATCTATTTTCTGTTTTAGCCAAAAAGCCTCATAGATAAATTGTTGTTGTTGTTGTTGTTGTATGATTTGATTTTACCAGATGTTTAAGGGATTGCTGGGATTTTCCCAACCACATTTCTTCATCAAAGATGATGGTTCCCTACTATCCTAACTCAGTTTTAGTCGTTTCAGCAATCTCCTTAATGTTTTCTTTGCTTGATGCATGCTAATAATTTGACCCTTCTGAAACAGATGAACATCTTTTTCATGACTGTATGATGTGTTTTCTGACATGGTGGTTTAAAAAAAAAGAGAAACAACACTCTACATCAGGGGTCTCAAACTCGATTTACCTGGGGGCCGCAGGAGGCAAAGTCTGGGTGAGGCTGGGCCGCATAAGGGATTCCACAAAAAAAAGTCCTCAAATGTCATTATTAACAGTTTTAATTATTTATTCTGAACATGAAGTTTCCTGAACATTAATAGAACATTGAGTGAAGATTATGAACAGTTCTTCTGAACATGGCATCTTTTGCCTACTTCTTGCTGCCAGAGACTTAACAGCGCTTCTTCTCACAAATCTGAACCACATTTGGCTTTGGAGCGGAAGCAGTTGAGACCCTCAGTATGGCTTGAAGATGATCATCATTAAGTCTAGACTTGTACTTTGACTTATTGAAGTCCTAGGGAAAAAAAGTGGGGGAACTCACTCAAAACTTCCATTCCCTCACCTAAAAAAAAGGCGTATATATGTATAAATAAAACACCCCCACCCCACTCCAGTCACATCAGTCTGTACCAGTCTGTATCTACCTATAATAGGGCAGGCACGTGCACACATAGGGCTCAAGTGCCCTTCCAAAATGATCAAAAGTGCCCCCGCGACGCGACACACCCTCGGTCCCGCCCTTCAGTAGGCGCGCGATAACACCGCTCTTGAGTACGCGCGCGACAACACAGCTGATCAGAACGCGCGCGACAACGCGCATTGAGTGACAAGCGCGCTGTGTACGGATAGAATCAGCGGAGCGGGGAGCGCTCTCTCTCCCCGCTCCGCTGATTCTGTCAGAGTACAGCGGTCGGCGCGGGCCACAAAATATTGCACTGAGGGCCGCAAATGGCCCGCGGGCCGCGAGTTTGAGACCCCTGCTATACATCATTCATTCATTCATTTTTTTTCTCTTCGGCTTAGTCTCTATTTCAGAAGTTACCACAGCGGAATGAACTAACAACTATTCCAGCATATGTTTTATGCAGTTGATGCTCTTCCAGCTGCAACCCATATTGGGAAACATCCATACACACTCATTTACACACATACACCGGCCAATTTAGCTACCACAATACCAATAATTACAGCATCGATCACAGAATTAATGATGTAAATATAGATAAATCCTGATGTGAGCCAATCAGGTAACAAGTTGGAAGACACCGATCCTGTAACTCCCACTGATCTGGGAACTCCCATTACTTCCACAGGAATATCATGTGAGCTGATTGGTCTCCTGGGTTTTGACATCATGTCTACAGCACTCTATTTCTGATGTCTGCATTGACTTTTTGAAGCGAGTAACAAACACTGAGTCAGTCAGACTCTGATATAAATAATTCCTCCTGAGATTAGGAAGTGAATTGACTGCTATTGATCTCTTGCTATTGACAACGTAACTTGTTTTGTCAGGACTCATTGATGTGAGCCACAATCCACACTGATTGTGGATTGTGCACCTAGTGCGAGTGTTTAATAGTCTAGACTCCAAGACTCAGAGTTTGGAAGGATTGATTGGTAAGAAACAAACAGCTTGTGATTGTTGTGAAGATGCACTGAATAGTTTATAATTCACTGTTATGCAGTTGCTAGGGTGTTTTTGGTGGTTGACAGAGTGCCGTCTAGAGATGAGTTTTAATATTTCACTGTATATTATATTATATGTATTAGCCAACGCATGCCCAATTTTTCAGCACTGCTGCTTCCAGAATAATCTTTCCAATTGAGATTTTAAGGTAACACTTTACAATAAGGTTTATTAGTTAATGCATTTACTAACATGAACTAATCATGAACAACACATGTACAGCATTTATTAATCATAATTGAACATTTACTAATGCATTATTAACATCCAAGTCCATGCTTGTTAACATTAGTTAATGCACCATGAGTTAACATGAACTAACAATGAACTACTGTATTTTCATTAACTAACGTTAACTAACATGAAAAAATACAGTAGTAAATGTATTGTTCATTGTTTGTTCATGTTAGTAAATGCATTAATTAACACTAACTAATGAACCTTATTGTAAAGTATGAATGATTTTAAAAAAGAAAAGGAAACAAAAATGTGTTACAAGGATAATCACATCATTAATTAGAAAAAAAATAAAGGATGAGAAATTCTGACTAATAAAACTAAATAAAAATACACACAATCGTGTGCTTTAAAGAGATCGTTCACACACACACACACACACACACACACACACACACACACACAAAAAAACATTTCCTCACCATTCTAAACTTTCTTTTCTTCTGTTGAACACAAAGCCAGATCTTCCAAAGTATGTTGCAAAATACCATTTTTACATATTGTACAACTTACATTTGTACTTTACATTTACTTTGCAAGTTAACCTTTGTGTACTGTTTAAATTGGCTACCCTTCCGTTATGTTTGGCTGCTCTGCCCCATTGACTTCAATCATAACAACATTTTTTATTGTAAAGCCTTGACAACAAATAATCATGCATTCTTGATTCATTTATGTTTTTCCCTGTTGGAAAGAGGTCAAACTTTAAATTTTTTTGTTGACCATCAGCTGGCAGCATCAACCCTTTAGATAGGCCTGTGCAAAAAAAAAAAAGGTTTTTGACTTTATATGAAGTTCTATAAGGTAAAACAGCAAATGGAATTCAATGGGGCAAAAGCAGCCCCCAACAACGGAATGATTTTTTTGATTTTTGTTTTGAAATTTTCTAAGCATTTTTCAAAATTATTTGTCACTAAAAATCATTTCATTTGCTGAAAAACTGAGAAAGTTGTGACCAGATTAAGACTTAAAATCATCTCAGAGTAGATGAAATCATCCCCAGCAGCACATAAGGGTTGAGACATATATTTTTAAAACAATTGTACTTGTTGATTGACTTGTGGAATGTAATATCAATTAACCATTCGCTTTGTCCCACCCTCCTTAGTTACTGTTGCTACGCCTGTCAAGCTTTCGTGCCTGGCATGTCTATTACAGTGTGTATGCGCCGGTGTCAGACATTGCCAGGAATATAATTAGTCATTTTTGGCCAACAGGTGAGATATCCGAGAAAGCCAGACTAAAAAGGACTGCAGTATGCATCACAGGGGTATATTCACGACCTAATAGGCAACCGATTAGAAAATAATTGAATCAAAATTTGAAGCTAGATCAGCCTAGCCGCCTCATACGCTGAGCATTCAAGAGCTCAGTTAATGCACAGCAGGGGAAATTTAAAAATAACCTAATAATAACTAATTAAACTATCTATTTTCTGTTTTAGCCAAAAAGCCTCATAGATAAATTGTTGTTGTTGTTGTTGTTGTATGATTTGATTTTACCAGATGTTTAAGGGATTGCTGGGATTTTCCCAACCACATTTCTTCATCAAAGATGATGGTTCCCTACTATCCTAACTCAGTTTTAGTCGTTTCAGCAATCTCCTTAATGTTTTCTTTGCTTGATGCATGCTAATAATTTGACCCTTCTGAAACAGATGAACATCTTTTTCATGACTGTATGATGTGTTTTCTGACATGGTGGTTTAAAAAAAAAGAGAAACAACACTCTACATCAGGGGTCTCAAACTCGATTTACCTGGGGGCCGCAGGAGGCAAAGTCTGGGTGAGGCTGGGCCGCATAAGGGATTCCACAAAAAAAAGTCCTCAAATGTCATTATTAACAGTTTTAATTATTTATTCTGAACATGAAGTTTCCTGAACATTAATAGAACATTGAGTGAAGATTATGAACAGTTCTTCTGAACATGGCATCTTTTGCCTACTTCTTGCTGCCAGAGACTTAACAGCGCTTCTTCTCACAAATCTGAACCACATTTGGCTTTGGAGCGGAAGCAGTTGAGACCCTCAGTATGGCTTGAAGATGATCATCATTAAGTCTAGACTTGTACTTTGACTTATTGAAGTCCTAGGGAAAAAAAGTGGGGGAACTCACTCAAAACTTCCATTCCCTCACCTAAAAAAAAGGCGTATATATGTATAAATAAAACACCCCCACCCCACTCCAGTCACATCAGTCTGTACCAGTCTGTATCTACCTATAATAGGGCAGGCACGTGCACACATAGGGCTCAAGTGCCCTTCCAAAATGATCAAAAGTGCCCCCGCGACGCGACACACCCTCGGTCCCGCCCTTCAGTAGGCGCGCGATAACACCGCTCTTGAGTACGCGCGCGACAACACAGCTGATCAGAACGCGCGCGACAACGCGCATTGAGTGACAAGCGCGCTGTGTACGGATAGAATCAGCGGAGCGGGGAGCGCTCTCTCTCCCCGCTCCGCTGATTCTGTCAGAGTACAGCGGTCGGCGCGGGCCACAAAATATTGCACTGAGGGCCGCAAATGGCCCGCGGGCCGCGAGTTTGAGACCCCTGCTATACATCATTCATTCATTCATTTTTTTTCTCTTCGGCTTAGTCTCTATTTCAGAAGTTACCACAGCGGAATGAACTAACAACTATTCCAGCATATGTTTTATGCAGTTGATGCTCTTCCAGCTGCAACCCATATTGGGAAACATCCATACACACTCATTTACACACATACACCGGCCAATTTAGCTACCACAATACCAATAATTACAGCATCGATCACAGAATTAATGATGTAAATATAGATAAATCCTGATGTGAGCCAATCAGGTAACAAGTTGGAAGACACCGATCCTGTAACTCCCACTGATCTGGGAACTCCCATTACTTCCACAGGAATATCATGTGAGCTGATTGGTCTCCTGGGTTTTGACATCATGTCTACAGCACTCTATTTCTGATGTCTGCATTGACTTTTTGAAGCGAGTAACAAACACTGAGTCAGTCAGACTCTGATATAAATAATTCCTCCTGAGATTAGGAAGTGAATTGACTGCTATTGATCTCTTGCTATTGACAACGTAACTTGTTTTGTCAGGACTCATTGATGTGAGCCACAATCCACACTGATTGTGGATTGTGCACCTAGTGCGAGTGTTTAATAGTCTAGACTCCAAGACTCAGAGTTTGGAAGGATTGATTGGTAAGAAACAAACAGCTTGTGATTGTTGTGAAGATGCACTGAATAGTTTATAATTCACTGTTATGCAGTTGCTAGGGTGTTTTTGGTGGTTGACAGAGTGCCGTCTAGAGATGAGTTTTAATATTTCACTGTATATTATATTATATGTATTAGCCAACGCATGCCCAATTTTTCAGCACTGCTGCTTCCAGAATAATCTTTCCAATTGAGATTTTAAGGTAACACTTTACAATAAGGTTTATTAGTTAATGCATTTACTAACATGAACTAATCATGAACAACACATGTACAGCATTTATTAATCATAATTGAACATTTACTAATGCATTATTAACATCCAAGTCCATGCTTGTTAACATTAGTTAATGCACCATGAGTTAACATGAACTAACAATGAACTACTGTATTTTCATTAACTAACGTTAACTAACATGAAAAAATACAGTAGTAAATGTATTGTTCATTGTTTGTTCATGTTAGTAAATGCATTAATTAACACTAACTAATGAACCTTATTGTAAAGTATGAATGATTTTAAAAAAGAAAAGGAAACAAAAATGTGTTACAAGGATAATCACATCATTAATTAGAAAAAAAATAAAGGATGAGAAATTCTGACTAATAAAACTAAATAAAAATACACACAATCGTGTGCTTTAAAGAGATCGTTCACACACACACACACACACACACACACACACACAAAAAAAACATTTCCTCACCATTCTAAACTTTCTTTTCTTCTGTTGAACACAAAGCCAGATCTTCCAAAGTATGTTGCAAAATACCATTTTTACATATTGTACAACTTACATTTGTACTTTACATTTACTTTGCAAGTTAACCTTTGTGTACTGTTTAAATTGGCTACCCTTCCGTTATGTTTGGCTGCTCTGCCCCATTGACTTCAATCATAACAACATTTTTTATTGTAAAGCCTTGACAACAAATAATCATGCATTCTTGATTCATTTATGTTTTTCCCTGTTGGAAAGAGGTCAAACTTTAAATTTTTTTGTTGACCATCAGCTGGCAGCATCAACCCTTTAGATAGGCCTGTGCAAAAAAAAAAAAGGTTTTTGACTTTATATGAAGTTCTATAAGGTAAAACAGCAAATGGAATTCAATGGGGCAAAAGCAGCCCCCAACAACGGAATGATTTTTTTGATTTTTGTTTTGAAATTTTCTAAGCATTTTTCAAAATTATTTGTCACTAAAAATCATTTCATTTGCTGAAAAACTGAGAAAGTTGTGACCAGATTAAGACTTAAAATCATCTCAGAGTAGATGAAATCATCCCCAGCAGCACATAAGGGTTGAGACATATATTTTTAAAACAATTGTACTTGTTGATTGACTTGTGGAATGTAATATCAATTAACCATTCGCTTTGTCCCACCCTCCTTAGTTACTGTTGCTACGCCTGTCAAGCTTTCGTGCCTGGCATGTCTATTACAGTGTGTATGCGCCGGTGTCAGACATTGCCAGGAATATAATTAGTCATTTTTGGCCAACAGGTGAGATATCCGAGAAAGCCAGACTAAAAAGGACTGCAGTATGCATCACAGGGGTATATTCACGACCTAATAGGCAACCGATTAGAAAATAATTGAATCAAAATTTGAAGCTAGATCAGCCTAGCCGCCTCATACGCTGAGCATTCAAGAGCTCAGTTAATGCACAGCAGGGGAAATTTAAAAATAACCTAATAATAACTAATTAAACTATCTATTTTCTGTTTTAGCCAAAAAGCCTCATAGATAAATTGTTGTTGTTGTTGTATGATTTGATTTTACCAGATGTTTAAGGGATTGCTGGGATTTTCCCAACCACATTTCTTCATCAAAGATGATGGTTCCCTACTATCCTAACTCAGTTTTAGTCGTTTCAGCAATCTCCTTAATGTTTTCTTTGCTTGATGCATGCTAATAATTTGACCCTTCTGAAACAGATGAACATCTTTTTCATGACTGTATGATGTGTTTTCTGACATGGTGGTTTAAAAAAAAAGAGAAACAACACTCTACATCAGGGGTCTCAAACTCGATTTACCTGGGGGCCGCAGGAGGCAAAGTCTGGGTGAGGCTGGGCCGCATAAGGGATTCCACAAAAAAAAGTCCTCAAATGTCATTATTAACAGTTTTAATTATTTATTCTGAACATGAAGTTTCCTGAACATTAATAGAACATTGAGTGAAGATTATGAACAGTTCTTCTGAACATGGCATCTTTTGCCTACTTCTTGCTGCCAGAGACTTAACAGCGCTTCTTCTCACAAATCTGAACCACATTTGGCTTTGGAGCGGAAGCAGTTGAGACCCTCAGTATGGCTTGAAGATGATCATCATTAAGTCTAGACTTGTACTTTGACTTATTGAAGTCCTAGGGAAAAAAAGTGGGGGAACTCACTCAAAACTTCCATTCCCTCACCTAAAAAAAAGGCGTATATATGTATAAATAAAACACCCCCACCCCACTCCAGTCACATCAGTCTGTACCAGTCTGTATCTACCTATAATAGGGCAGGCACGTGCACACATAGGGCTCAAGTGCCCTTCCAAAATGATCAAAAGTGCCCCCGCGACGCGACACACCCTCGGTCCCGCCCTTCAGTAGGCGCGCGATAACACCGCTCTTGAGTACGCGCGCGACAACACAGCTGATCAGAACGCGCGCGACAACGCGCATTGAGTGACAAGCGCGCTGTGTACGGATAGAATCAGCGGAGCGGGGAGCGCTCTCTCTCCCCGCTCCGCTGATTCTGTCAGAGTACAGCGGTCGGCGCGGGCCACAAAATATTGCACTGAGGGCCGCAAATGGCCCGCGGGCCGCGAGTTTGAGACCCCTGCTATACATCATTCATTCATTCATTTTTTTTCTCTTCGGCTTAGTCTCTATTTCAGAAGTTACCACAGCGGAATGAACTAACAACTATTCCAGCATATGTTTTATGCAGTTGATGCTCTTCCAGCTGCAACCCATATTGGGAAACATCCATACACACTCATTTACACACATACACCGGCCAATTTAGCTACCACAATACCAATAATTACAGCATCGATCACAGAATTAATGATGTAAATATAGATAAATCCTGATGTGAGCCAATCAGGTAACAAGTTGGAAGACACCGATCCTGTAACTCCCACTGATCTGGGAACTCCCATTACTTCCACAGGAATATCATGTGAGCTGATTGGTCTCCTGGGTTTTGACATCATGTCTACAGCACTCTATTTCTGATGTCTGCATTGACTTTTTGAAGCGAGTAACAAACACTGAGTCAGTCAGACTCTGATATAAATAATTCCTCCTGAGATTAGGAAGTGAATTGACTGCTATTGATCTCTTGCTATTGACAACGTAACTTGTTTTGTCAGGACTCATTGATGTGAGCCACAATCCACACTGATTGTGGATTGTGCACCTAGTGCGAGTGTTTAATAGTCTAGACTCCAAGACTCAGAGTTTGGAAGGATTGATTGGTAAGAAACAAACAGCTTGTGATTGTTGTGAAGATGCACTGAATAGTTTATAATTCACTGTTATGCAGTTGCTAGGGTGTTTTTGGTGGTTGACAGAGTGCCGTCTAGAGATGAGTTTTAATATTTCACTGTATATTATATTATATGTATTAGCCAACGCATGCCCAATTTTTCAGCACTGCTGCTTCCAGAATAATCTTTCCAATTGAGATTTTAAGGTAACACTTTACAATAAGGTTTATTAGTTAATGCATTTACTAACATGAACTAATCATGAACAACACATGTACAGCATTTATTAATCATAATTGAACATTTACTAATGCATTATTAACATCCAAGTCCATGCTTGTTAACATTAGTTAATGCACCATGAGTTAACATGAACTAACAATGAACTACTGTATTTTCATTAACTAACGTTAACTAACATGAAAAAATACAGTAGTAAATGTATTGTTCATTGTTTGTTCATGTTAGTAAATGCATTAATTAACACTAACTAATGAACCTTATTGTAAAGTATGAATGATTTTAAAAAAGAAAAGGAAACAAAAATGTGTTACAAGGATAATCACATCATTAATTAGAAAAAAAATAAAGGATGAGAAATTCTGACTAATAAAACTAAATAAAAATACACACAATCGTGTGCTTTAAAGAGATCGTTCACACACACACACACACACACACACACACACACACACACACAAAAAAACATTTCCTCACCATTCTAAACTTTCTTTTCTTCTGTTGAACACAAAGCCAGATCTTCCAAAGTATGTTGCAAAATACCATTTTTACATATTGTACAACTTACATTTGTACTTTACATTTACTTTGCAAGTTAACCTTTGTGTACTGTTTAAATTGGCTACCCTTCCGTTATGTTTGGCTGCTCTGCCCCATTGACTTCAATCATAACAACATTTTTTATTGTAAAGCCTTGACAACAAATAATCATGCATTCTTGATTCATTTATGTTTTTCCCTGTTGGAAAGAGGTCAAACTTTAAATTTTTTTGTTGACCATCAGCTGGCAGCATCAACCCTTTAGATAGGCCTGTGCAAAAAAAAAAAAGGTTTTTGACTTTATATGAAGTTCTATAAGGTAAAACAGCAAATGGAATTCAATGGGGCAAAAGCAGCCCCCAACAACGGAATGATTTTTTTGATTTTTGTTTTGAAATTTTCTAAGCATTTTTCAAAATTATTTGTCACTAAAAATCATTTCATTTGCTGAAAAACTGAGAAAGTTGTGACCAGATTAAGACTTAAAATCATCTCAGAGTAGATGAAATCATCCCCAGCAGCACATAAGGGTTGAGACATATATTTTTAAAACAATTGTACTTGTTGATTGACTTGTGGAATGTAATATCAATTAACCATTCGCTTTGTCCCACCCTCCTTAGTTACTGTTGCTACGCCTGTCAAGCTTTCGTGCCTGGCATGTCTATTACAGTGTGTATGCGCCGGTGTCAGACATTGCCAGGAATATAATTAGTCATTTTTGGCCAACAGGTGAGATATCCGAGAAAGCCAGACTAAAAAGGACTGCAGTATGCATCACAGGGGTATATTCACGACCTAATAGGCAACCGATTAGAAAATAATTGAATCAAAATTTGAAGCTAGATCAGCCTAGCCGCCTCATACGCTGAGCATTCAAGAGCTCAGTTAATGCACAGCAGGGGAAATTTAAAAATAACCTAATAATAACTAATTAAACTATCTATTTTCTGTTTTAGCCAAAAAGCCTCATAGATAAATTGTTGTTGTTGTTGTTGTTGTATGATTTGATTTTACCAGATGTTTAAGGGATTGCTGGGATTTTCCCAACCACATTTCTTCATCAAAGATGATGGTTCCCTACTATCCTAACTCAGTTTTAGTCGTTTCAGCAATCTCCTTAATGTTTTCTTTGCTTGATGCATGCTAATAATTTGACCCTTCTGAAACAGATGAACATCTTTTTCATGACTGTATGATGTGTTTTCTGACATGGTGGTTTAAAAAAAAAGAGAAACAACACTCTACATCAGGGGTCTCAAACTCGATTTACCTGGGGGCCGCAGGAGGCAAAGTCTGGGTGAGGCTGGGCCGCATAAGGGATTCCACAAAAAAAAGTCCTCAAATGTCATTATTAACAGTTTTAATTATTTATTCTGAACATGAAGTTTCCTGAACATTAATAGAACATTGAGTGAAGATTATGAACAGTTCTTCTGAACATGGCATCTTTTGCCTACTTCTTGCTGCCAGAGACTTAACAGCGCTTCTTCTCACAAATCTGAACCACATTTGGCTTTGGAGCGGAAGCAGTTGAGACCCTCAGTATGGCTTGAAGATGATCATCATTAAGTCTAGACTTGTACTTTGACTTATTGAAGTCCTAGGGAAAAAAAGTGGGGGAACTCACTCAAAACTTCCATTCCCTCACCTAAAAAAAAGGCGTATATATGTATAAATAAAACACCCCCACCCCACTCCAGTCACATCAGTCTGTACCAGTCTGTATCTACCTATAATAGGGCAGGCACGTGCACACATAGGGCTCAAGTGCCCTTCCAAAATGATCAAAAGTGCCCCCGCGACGCGACACACCCTCGGTCCCGCCCTTCAGTAGGCGCGCGATAACACCGCTCTTGAGTACGCGCGCGACAACACAGCTGATCAGAACGCGCGCGACAACGCGCATTGAGTGACAAGCGCGCTGTGTACGGATAGAATCAGCGGAGCGGGGAGCGCTCTCTCTCCCCGCTCCGCTGATTCTGTCAGAGTACAGCGGTCGGCGCGGGCCACAAAATATTGCACTGAGGGCCGCAAATGGCCCGCGGGCCGCGAGTTTGAGACCCCTGCTATACATCATTCATTCATTCATTTTTTTTCTCTTCGGCTTAGTCTCTATTTCAGAAGTTACCACAGCGGAATGAACTAACAACTATTCCAGCATATGTTTTATGCAGTTGATGCTCTTCCAGCTGCAACCCATATTGGGAAACATCCATACACACTCATTTACACACATACACCGGCCAATTTAGCTACCACAATACCAATAATTACAGCATCGATCACAGAATTAATGATGTAAATATAGATAAATCCTGATGTGAGCCAATCAGGTAACAAGTTGGAAGACACCGATCCTGTAACTCCCACTGATCTGGGAACTCCCATTACTTCCACAGGAATATCATGTGAGCTGATTGGTCTCCTGGGTTTTGACATCATGTCTACAGCACTCTATTTCTGATGTCTGCATTGACTTTTTGAAGCGAGTAACAAACACTGAGTCAGTCAGACTCTGATATAAATAATTCCTCCTGAGATTAGGAAGTGAATTGACTGCTATTGATCTCTTGCTATTGACAACGTAACTTGTTTTGTCAGGACTCATTGATGTGAGCCACAATCCACACTGATTGTGGATTGTGCACCTAGTGCGAGTGTTTAATAGTCTAGACTCCAAGACTCAGAGTTTGGAAGGATTGATTGGTAAGAAACAAACAGCTTGTGATTGTTGTGAAGATGCACTGAATAGTTTATAATTCACTGTTATGCAGTTGCTAGGGTGTTTTTGGTGGTTGACAGAGTGCCGTCTAGAGATGAGTTTTAATATTTCACTGTATATTATATTATATGTATTAGCCAACGCATGCCCAATTTTTCAGCACTGCTGCTTCCAGAATAATCTTTCCAATTGAGATTTTAAGGTAACACTTTACAATAAGGTTTATTAGTTAATGCATTTACTAACATGAACTAATCATGAACAACACATGTACAGCATTTATTAATCATAATTGAACATTTACTAATGCATTATTAACATCCAAGTCCATGCTTGTTAACATTAGTTAATGCACCATGAGTTAACATGAACTAACAATGAACTACTGTATTTTCATTAACTAACGTTAACTAACATGAAAAAATACAGTAGTAAATGTATTGTTCATTGTTTGTTCATGTTAGTAAATGCATTAATTAACACTAACTAATGAACCTTATTGTAAAGTATGAATGATTTTAAAAAAGAAAAGGAAACAAAAATGTGTTACAAGGATAATCACATCATTAATTAGAAAAAAAATAAAGGATGAGAAATTCTGACTAATAAAACTAAATAAAAATACACACAATCGTGTGCTTTAAAGAGATCGTTCACACACACACACACACACACACACACACACACACACACACAAAAAAACATTTCCTCACCATTCTAAACTTTCTTTTCTTCTGTTGAACACAAAGCCAGATCTTCCAAAGTATGTTGCAAAATACCATTTTTACATATTGTACAACTTACATTTGTACTTTACATTTACTTTGCAAGTTAACCTTTGTGTACTGTTTAAATTGGCTACCCTTCCGTTATGTTTGGCTGCTCTGCCCCATTGACTTCAATCATAACAACATTTTTTATTGTAAAGCCTTGACAACAAATAATCATGCATTCTTGATTCATTTATGTTTTTCCCTGTTGGAAAGAGGTCAAACTTTAAATTTTTTTGTTGACCATCAGCTGGCAGCATCAACCCTTTAGATAGGCCTGTGCAAAAAAAAAAAAAGGTTTTTGACTTTATATGAAGTTCTATAAGGTAAAACAGCAAATGGAATTCAATGGGGCAAAAGCAGCCCCCAACAACGGAATGATTTTTTTGATTTTTGTTTTGAAATTTTCTAAGCATTTTTCAAAATTATTTGTCACTAAAAATCATTTCATTTGCTGAAAAACTGAGAAAGTTGTGACCAGATTAAGACTTAAAATCATCTCAGAGTAGATGAAATCATCCCCAGCAGCACATAAGGGTTGAGACATATATTTTTAAAACAATTGTACTTGTTGATTGACTTGTGGAATGTAATATCAATTAACCATTCGCTTTGTCCCACCCTCCTTAGTTACTGTTGCTACGCCTGTCAAGCTTTCGTGCCTGGCATGTCTATTACAGTGTGTATGCGCCGGTGTCAGACATTGCCAGGAATATAATTAGTCATTTTTGGCCAACAGGTGAGATATCCGAGAAAGCCAGACTAAAAAGGACTGCAGTATGCATCACAGGGGTATATTCACGACCTAATAGGCAACCGATTAGAAAATAATTGAATCAAAATTTGAAGCTAGATCAGCCTAGCCGCCTCATACGCTGAGCATTCAACAGCTCAGATCATGCACAGCAGGGGAAATTTAAAAATAACCTAATAATAACTAATTAAACTATCTGTTTTCTGTTTTAGCCAAAAAGCCTCATAGATAAATTGTTGTGCAATTAAATATAGCATTACTAACCAACGAGAAAACGCGCAGTGCTTTTACAAAATTCATTCACAAAAAGAACAGCCAGAAAGGGTAAATTGATGGATTTATGCCGAATATTAGCATCATTTACCCATAACAATGCACAGCACTTATTATAAAAGGCCTCTTGAGTGTACTTAAGCATACTGTAAGACAATTGAAAGCGTCTTTTTTTTTTTTTAAGTGCACTTTTTTATATTTCACTAGGTGTTGTGCCCATTGACTCTCAAAGTAGCATTAGTAGTTCAATGGATGTCATCAACTGTTACCACATTTTTAAAAATATATTCTTTTATGTTCGAGAGGTAATGAAAACTTAGTTTGGATGAATTTGATGGTGATACAATTTTGGTTTAAAGGGCACCTATACTACCCCTTTATCAAGATTTTATATAACTCTTTTGTGTCTCCATAATGTATCTGTAAAGTTATACCTTTTAGAAGTTTGTAATTTTCAGCTCTGAGCATCTTGTAGCTGTTTTGTTGCCTGTGCCTTTAATGCTGGTTCTCGCCACCCACCGTTCCCACACTGTCAGAGTGTGCCCTAATCTTCGCCTCGGCTAAGTCAGATAAACTGCAAAGTGACAGACATGAAGGAAGCAGATATCACATAACGTTGGCGAAAAATACTACTGTAAGAACCTTCGCAATGATTATTTGATGTATTTGTTTTGGAGTTATTGCAAGCCTTTCTGCAACGATGAGTCACACACAATGCCGTTACAGAGTTCACACACACACATGTTAAACTTTGTACTGTTTTTGCACTACAAATGTGACAGGATACACATTAATATACACTGCTTTATGGACTGAAGAGTCTTCTTTTATAGTTGTACTGCCATGCAGCTGTGGTGATAAAATGTTTTCAAAACGTTTTAAACTTGTATAACTCATTCTTGATCACGTTTGATGATGATTGATGATCACAGCGTGCTCAACAGATCTTTTAAGCCTAGTTG
This sequence comes from Danio rerio, assembly GCF_052040795.2. Classification (NCBI taxonomy): domain Eukaryota; kingdom Metazoa; phylum Chordata; class Actinopteri; order Cypriniformes; family Danionidae; genus Danio; species Danio rerio. The sequence goes on along the minus strand of NC_141039.2, from coordinate 13,189,409 downwards.
CTTTATGCACGTTCTGTCTTGTTACAGGTTACTATGGAGACATGTTAACACGTGGCTGTCGATCGATTCGGTGAGTGGGGAACCAGATTCCTATGTCACTTTGAAGTGGGCCTCAAAATGGCAGGGTTTTGGATCCTATTTTACCTTCTGAAAATTACAAAAAAAGAAACTTATTGTCTTTATATCAACCCACTAAGACTGTGGACACACTATACCTATACACAAAGTTCTGTCTAAACATCTTACAAAATATGATTTTTACCGTAGGTGCTTTTTAAACTATCCCTTTAAGTATATTTTTACTGTACTCTGTCTAAAATTGTACTTCTTTTTTTACAAGGGTTGTTTGAAGGTTTAGATTTAAGATTAGAGACTAAGACCCAAGTTCAGAGAGTGATGAATAATATTCAGCACAATAGCTCAGCACATCTCATTCATTTATTATTTTTACCTTCGGCTTAGTCCCTTTATTAATCCAGGGTTGCCACAGTGGAATGAACTGCCAACCCATCCAGCACATGTTTTACACAGCAGATGCCCTTCCAGCCACAACCTGTCTCTGGGAGACATCCATACACATTCATTCATACTCATAGACTATGGACAATTTAGCCAACCCAATTCACCTGTACCACATTTCTTTGGCCTGTGGGGAAAACCGAAGCACCCGGATGAAACACACGCGAAAACAGGGAGCACATGCAAACTCCAAACAGAAACGCCAACTGACCCAGCCGAGGTTCGAACCAGCAATCTTCTTGCTGTGAGACGACAGCACTCTCAGCACATCTCAATTGTGAGTAATTGTTATCTATAAGAAATTGGACAGCTTTTTAAAGTTTTTAACCTGTATGCACATTATAATAGCAAACATCACTCCTAATCTCATTGAGTCACTGTTTTCTCTGGATAAAGCTGAGCCTAACAGCACATGTTTGTTTCTACCTGGACACAACTGGTTGCTCAAGCTTGATCTCTTGCACTCTTAACAACTCTCCCTGGGCCACTTATTACAATTACTCACCGATTTCCCCTCCCAGCCAGGTGAGCATAACATGTTGTCTCAACAGTTGTTCCGCGAAATGCCGGGGGCATCAGAAATGTTCTTGTGTTTCAGCTGGCAGAGTGTGCCACTAAGGTCATGGGTTTGTTTCTCAGGAATCCATCTTAAAGGATCACTTCACTCTCCTTTGGAAAAAGGCTCACTTTACAGGTCACCCAGAGATAAACAGCTGAGTTTTAGCATTTTTTTGGTTATTATACCAGAGTATAGTTCTTAGATATTGACCTAGAAAATAGAAACCTTTCATTTTCCATGTCAATGTAACTGCTGAAGGGACTACTTTTATTTTAGCAAGATGCTTATGGTCTAATCCGATTCAGTGATTTATGCTAAGCTAAGCTAAATGTGCTCCCGCTAGACCCATAGATTGGATGAATGGATTCAAAAATGGTAAAAGTCTGTTTACTTACTATTTCTTTTAAGAAACTTTCAACTAAATTTTAATGGTTTTTAAGTTTATCTTGGAGGTCTCATACAGTTTGAGACATCCATCCAAGATTAAAATGGTTTAATTATCTCAACATATACATTTGCAGTATCAGCTCTTTTCTTGTAGTCTGAAAATGTTTGTTCCGTGATAAATATCCCCTTTCTGAGAGCCTTCTCTGCTCTGATTGGTCTGATCTTACGAGCAAATTACATTTTAAGTATTGTCCAAAAAAATTCCTACTAATTCATAAGATTTCACTCTTCAGCTCTTGGCATACTGTTTTTCACATGATATACTTTCATATCGAGGTGTTTGATTTCAGGCACAGTAGGAATCTGAATTTTGGTGTCTTTAACACTTGTTTTAAAAAGTAATATCCTCAGCAATGATGCTTATGATTTTACCATATACATTCAAATTTGATTACTCAATCTTTCGAAGTGCTTTTGCAGAACAAAAACAGCATCTTCTAGCCCAGAGGTGCCCAAAATAGGGCCCGCAGGACAAAGTTATCCTATGGTAACCTTTGGTTTGGCCCACCATCCCATCTGAAAAAATAATAGGGAAAATGAATGGCAGATAATTGGGGGCGAATGCCTTTGACAGAAACATCATTTAGAATTTAATGTTCCCATTTTGTTTCTTTGTTTAATTTAGGGAAAAAGCCAACTGAAATTAAATGTTGTAAATGAATCGACTTTTAAAACGTAAATACTGTCACTTGACTGATGCACAGGAAATCTGAGAACAAATAAAGGCAAAAGCAGGAGCAGCTTGACGTATTCCGCACTGAAATCCATTGTGTTATAAATGGGACTGTTTATATTTTTACTATAATAAGATTATTATTAAATGTAAAAAATGAAACTGCATCACTATTTAATCTGTTTGAAAGCAACGTTTTTCAAGTTATTTTAAAATAATATGCGAATAAATTAGAAGCTAGGCAAATTTAATGTAATACAGTTCCGTATCTTTAACTTCGACCCACAGCCCTCAATCAAGTTTGGTTTTTGCCCCTTAAAAAAAAAAAGTTTGGGCATCCCTCTTATTGATCATATCAATACAAACCAACCTCTGCTATAGTGTTTAAGGGTGAAAGGAATTGTTTGGGTACAACCAATGAAGTCTGGCATAATGTAAATTTGTTAGAAGCCTATGCAGACTGGATTTATGGTTTACTAAATTTGCAGCAAGAAATCCCAAGTTATAGATAGCAAATTTAGACTCGAATGCCTTTCCAAGTCAGACTTCTCACTTAGAAACTCAGAAAATCCCAACAACCCGGCACGACCTTCAGCTGTACATAAACAGAAGATAAACGGTACCAAAATATTGTTTATTAGCACATCTGTTTGTCTGTGTCTCAATAAAGTATCAGCGCTATTTTTTTCATGTTGTTGAGTGCCACTATCAATAGACACATCTGGATTGGCTTTCTGATGGAGTCTGAAAACTGAAAACGCTCCCATCAAAGGACTCATTCCAACATAGGAAGGCATCAGGACTCAACTGAATCCTAATATAGCCTCGTCTTCTCTCTGCTGAGATCTCTTCATCTGATCCATTTCAGAAGGCATCAAGAATGTGCGCTTTGTGCCTTTGATATCCCACAATCCTGTGCAGTCTATTCCTGACAACTGCACTTAAAAATAAAGATGCCATCTGAAAGTTGTTCTCTTGTAAAAATGTACAATACCGTATGTTTCTGACACATTTCCACTTCGGATGTCTATTCTATTGAGAATTTAGTATTGTAGTGATTAAAGGTGCACAGAGATTATATGTTTGAATTATTCTCTAATAGCTACATAGAAGGTGTCTGGCTTATGTAAATGCAGAAATTCTTCAGAAAAAGTTTAAATGCTCTGATTTTTACCTTATTTGGAAGGGTCAATGGAAGACCATATGAAATATTAATAAGATCTGTGCTGATTCAATTCAATTTAATTTATTTATACATTATTATTTAATTTAAAACAACTGTTGTTCTCAGTTGTGCTCATTTTAGCCTTTGTGTCAATTTTCCCAGGTTATAGACCACCTTGTAAAAACATCCTGATTGCCTTAACTTTTTAAGCTGAATCAAATTCACCTTATGAGTATATTGAACTTATATTATGTTAAACTAACTTAAAACATCTTTTGTTACTTATAAAATTAAGTCAGAACATGATTAACCTACCTAAAAACATATGCTATCATGACTAATTGATCATATATTTTTTTACAGTGTAGATAACTGGCAGGTACACTGCAAAAATGCTTTTAACGGTCATATCTTTAGAAAGAGGGGTGTCACGGTTGCTTAGAACTGTCGCCTCACAGCAAGAAGACTGCGTTTGAGTGCCGGCTGGGTCAGTTGGCATTTGTGGGTGGAGTTTGCATGTTCTCCTCTTGTTTGCATGTGTTTCCTTTGGGTGCTTCCCAATACATGCGCTATAGATGAATTGAATAAACTGAATTGGCTGTAGTGTATGAGTGTGAATGACTGTGTTTGGATGTTTTCCATTACTGGGTTGCAGCTGGAAGGGCATCCACTATGTAAACATGTGCTGGAATATTTGGCGGTTCATTCCACTGTGAAAACCCCTTAAGAATGAAGAGACTAAGCTGAGGAAATTGAATAAATCTTTAAAAAGTAAAAGCGAATAAACTGTAATGTATAATGATGCATATGCTAATATTTTAATGAGGGTTAAAGAAAAAATACAGCCTGCTAAAAACAGCAAACAAATAAACCCTCCATCACTAAAGATTTTAATAGTTTCCAATTCAAAACCATTGCAAAGCATTCAGTTTGAAACATTTAAAGCAGATTATTTAATGGTTTCTAGTGTTTTTGGGACTTATTTTCTATTTATTGGCCTTGACATGCCACCAGTTACCCAGTTACATTATTGTTTTTTTTCAGCAGGGCTTCCTTTAAGTTGAATGTGTGCTGTAAAGCCTCAACCACAGTTGTGTTCAAAGCTATAAAACAGAAGCAATAAAATAGGAGGGCAAGTACAGTGAAGGAACACGGGACACGACATGCTTGATCTCCATTGACACCAGTTGCTATGCGCAGAGCATTACCGTGAGATGGTCATGCGCTTTATTGGTACACATGAATGAACATGCCCATTATGGCCCTGCTGTTACTGATACTCAGAGCCAGCAAGATCATGAAACCGAGCACACAGCTGTAAGTACCTGCATATGAACGAATCTCTTGAGGATTCAATTTAACGTCCATTTGATTTTATTTTATAGGATTTAAAGACATTTTAAAAACATATTTAGTAACAATGAAGGAAACATTCACTCATTTATTCATTTTCCTTCAGGTTAGTCCCTTTATTCATCAAGGGGTCACCACAGTGGAATGAACTGCCAACTTATCCAGCATAGGTTTTACACAGCGGGTGCCCTTTCAGCTGCAACCCAACGCCGGAAAACACCCATACACTCTTGCATTTAGTCTCATACTACACTATGGCCAATTTAGCTTATTCAATTCATCTATACCTCATGTCCAGGCAAACACGAGGAGAACATGCAAACTCCACACAAACGTCGAAAAGAAAATGAATGAATGAATGAATTTTTCAATACTCAATGTAAAACATGATTTCTGAAAACTAAAAAGCTCCAAATATTTTTTGCAATTGTACATTTCAATGCATAACATAAATCTGGAGTCTGTTTTTGCAAAGAGAACTCTTGTGTGAACATTTTTTATATATTATATTAAAACCTTATACCTGTTTTAGCCAAGCTAAAGTCACCTTTCGTCTTAGTGAAGTTTATTTATAAACAAATTTCGAGAGGATCACGTGCTTATGATTGTTCACAGCTGTTCCAACTTTATCTAATGACTGATTATCCTATCAGACGATCCCTAACTCACTATAAATAACCAGACTTTCATCTCAATATCTTCGTCTTGAAGAAACCCCCCCACCCATCCCTACTTTTCCTCTTTTCAAACGGGCTTCATGGTGGCCAGTGATTAGCGCTGTTGCCTCACAGCAAGAATGCCCCTGGTTTAATTCCTTTCCAAACCAGGCGACATTTCTGTGTGGAGTTTTGCTCGTTCTCCCCATGATCGCGTGGATTTTCCCCGGGTCCTCCGGTTTCCTCCCACAGTTCAAAAACAAGCACTCTAAACAAATAATCCAAAATATTTTAGCCAAACTCTGAGTACACCTTCTCAGCATCCATATCTGACACTCAGCTACATTTAGCAGGAGGGGGAGTCATCGAGATCTACCTGAGCTCAAACTCCCCCCTCGCCTTGCAACGAGAGGGAGCCCAGGGCTCGAAGATCTTATAAGCTCAGGGCTCTCTCCCGGGACAGTACGCCAAACTAGCTTCATTATCAATCATCAGCTAAGTGGGAACTCTTGAAATGGCAGTTTATAGTCTCCTGATAAAGTCAACCCTCTATGGATTGTCTAAAAAGTGATAATTCATACAAATTTATACAATTAATTTGTATGAAAATGTACGATTTTTAAAAGCCCACCCTGGAAGCCAAGTGTTATTGACCAGTGAGCAAAAATGTACAACTGAGATTGTACAAATTTACAAATTAGCCACAAAATAAAAAAGCTACAAACTGAATTGCCATGAGATTGCATTGATCAACCAGGTTCATGTGAACCTGAACTTCAATATTTTCTCAGTGCAGCAGCTTCTTCAGTTCCTGTTTGTTTTGGTCAGCTGCAAAATGTATATAATAGTTTGTTTATAATGTCACAGTTTACTCTATTTTGCTGTCAGAATCATTTTTATCGTGACTTTATATATTACTCTGCAGTCAATGATAAGTCTTTGCTTGCCTATATGGAGTTACATAACATGATGCTGACATACTTCACTTTTACATGCTTGAGCAAAATTGAATAGTTTGACATGCTGTAGGCTTTCTTACAACAGTCCTTGAGGAGAAGTGCCATGCACAATGGAGTACTTACATTCATGTTTTCTTTATAGATCCTGTTAGATAATGAGGTCATTAGTTCATTTGATTGTTGCCTTTGCGAACTACACATCAAAACAGACAAACAAATCTTTTAGACAACTAGAATCTGTCTGGTTCCTTCTCAGACTGAATAAAATGAGTTGTGGTTGATTCGTGTAAGTCATTTACTATTGATTCGAGGCTTTTTGTACGTCTTGTTGCACAAAGCTGACAATACTGATTTTGTTGAAGAATGTGTAGCAGACAGTGCACCTTATTCATGTTTTTTCCAACACAATCTCACGGCAATTCGTAACTTTTTCATTTAGTGGCTAATTCGTATGAATTCATACGATCTAATTCGTACAATTTAGTACGATTTGCTTATCCCCCAATGACGGTTGGGGGGCGGGGTCAGGTGCCACGCCTCCTTTTTAAAATCGTACCATTTCGTACGACTGAACTCGTACGAATTCGTACGAATTAGCCACTAAACTGGCAAAACGTAAAATACTTACGTTTTCTCGTGAGATCAGGCTGGTTTTTTCCCTGTTTATACACCTGACAAGTCTTGCTGTTTATCGAAGTTTTAGGAACAACAAATAATAACTCTACTTCTTGTCGATGAAAGGCAAAGGCCTCTAGATTACACTTATTTGACCAAAATAAAATATGATCATGCCTTCATTTTAAATTATTTGATTAGGACTGTTAGGTATGGGGGTGAAGCAGTGGCACAGTAGGTAGTGCTGTGCTTCTCACACCAAGGTAGTGCTTCTCACAGCAAGAAGGTCGCTGGGTCGCTGATTCGAGCCTCGGCTCAGTTGGCGTTTCTGTGTGGAGTTTGCATGTTCTCCTTGTAGTATGTGTGTGTGTGTGTGTGTGTTTCCCAGAGATGGGTTGTTGCTGGAAAGGCATCCGCTGTGTAAAAACTTGATGGATAAGTTGGCGGTTCATTCCACTATGGCGACCCAGGATTAAAAAAAAGGGACTAAGCTGACAAGAAAATGATTGAATAAATGTTAGGTCTGGCTTTGCTTAGACAAAAGTCTTGTCCCTTATCAAAAATAATGTACATTATAGAATTTAAAATCATGGTGCAGTGAAAATAAACTCCTATGAGCTTGGACGACTGCATCCATAAATCTGCAATGACTCAAATAACTTATTAATAAAGTCATCTGGAATGGCAAAGAAAGCGTTCTTGCAGGACTTCCAGAGTTCATTAAGATTCTTCGGATTCATCTTCAATGCCCCTACCTCCATCTTACCCCAGACATGCTCAATGGTGTTCATATTTGGTTACTGGGCTGGTCAATCCTGGAGGACCTTGACCTTCTTTGCTTTCAGGAATTTTGATGTGGAGGCTGAAGTATGAGAAGGAGCGCTATCCTGCTGAAGAATTTGCCCTTCCCTGTGGTTTGTAATGTATTGGGCAGCACAAATGTCTTGATACCTTCGGCTGTTGATGTTGCCATCCACTCTGCAGATCTCTTTCACACTCCCATACTGAATGTACCTCCAAACCATGATTTTTCCTTCACCAAACTTGACTGATTTCTGTGATCCATGCGGTTCCAATAGATCTTCTGCAGTGGATAAGTGATGATTGGGATGCAGTTTAACAGATGATTCATCAGAAAAATCTACCTTCTGACATTTTTCAAATGATCAACTAGAAGTCAAAGTATTATTTGTTGCTCTTTCAATTGGGATTGACAAGACTTTTGTTGGGTAGTGTATATTTCTTATGCCACAGTGTGTATTTATTATGAATAAGCCAACAGAAATCAGCTTATTTCTTTAAATATATATATTTTTAAAAAACATCTTCATGTCCATACTGAAGTCATGCACAAGACATAAGTTTTTCCATTGTCATTAGTTAATTTAGGACATGCTTTAGCAAAGAGTAAATACAGCAGTTTTTAGAAACAGGGAACCATACATGACCATGGTAAATGCTCGTCATAATCAAAATGCAGGATATATGGATTATAAATTTAGCATATTGTCTGTTTAAATGTATCTTTTATTAGTTTAACCTGAATATTGTGAAATCTGCTGCATGTTTGCAATGAGACAACAAACATATCGTCACCTTGAAATTATAAGGTTCAAGCTGTGTTCTGAATGATTTTGAGATATTGAGCTTCAAGGTTTTTGCAATCCATAGCAAACAGTATGTGTGTAACATTTTTTTAAAAATAAGAAGTCTAAAAATGTAAACAACTTATAAAAACATCCCATAATGTAAATAAAGTGTCATTTAATAAGAATATGTCAATAACTCGATTTTGACAAAAATTCAAACGATCCTTTATGAATTTTTGGTGACTATAAAACCTGTTGAATTAGCCCATCTATGGTCATTTTCTGGTTGTATTGTGTCTCCTCTGGTTTATTTAGCAGCTGAATAAGGGATGTATATTGTGTAAAGCCAGCTGAATCTGTTTCCCTGATCTCTGTCACATTCGAATAAAAAAGGAGCCAGTCAAAGAACACATACACATGCACATGGGCTGTTTTGCACCCAGCACTGAGATGCAAATGGGGCTGTGATTGTTTTGTAAGGTGCTATTGTTTGCATGAGTAACTGGGTGTGTGCAATGAGACATCACTGCTTTGTCTGACGTAAGACTTGTGGTGTATTTCAGCTTTGTGTATGGATCTGGAATATTCCTTCTGTCACGTGAAAGACATTACTGCCAAATCATGCAGAAGGATTGTGGATTGCACTGTGTTTGAAAACAGGGGAAGTCACAGAAGTGTATTTTCTTCATAAAACACTCTCAGCGTGTGCCCTGTCTTCATTAAATAGTATCCCACAAAGGGAATATTTTGCTTGGCTCTGATTGATTTCATATGAGGAAGGTTTGTGTTTAAACTCCCTATAATTAGACCCTGGTTTGGACACCACCAATTGCTCCATATGGAAATAAGTTTTTAAGTGTGTTTGCCATTGAGCTGTGTGCATTTTGACCACAGTGAGCCAAATTACCAGGGTTTCCCGGTATGCAATATTATTGGACACACAAAACCATTTATTTTGCAATATAAATAACTTAATCTTACTAAAGAGAACTGTGTGTGGTACAGGGTTATTTCATGTATTTTAATGAACACAGTTGAGAAGAGAATTTTCCAAAACATACTCAAAATTAATGTGCTGCTTAACAAAAAACATAGGTTATACTGAACTAAACTAACTAACTAACTATGTGTATATGTGTATATATATATATATATATATACAGTTGAAGTCAGAATTATTAGCCCCCTTGAATTATTCGCCCCCATGTTTATTTTTTATTAGGTTAACTAGGCAGGTTAGGGTAATTAGGCAAGTTATTGTATAATGACTGTTTGTTCTGTAGTTTATCTGGGAAAGAAATAGCTTAAACGGGCTAATAATTTTGACCTTAAAATGGTGTTTAAAAAATAAAAAATTGCTTTTATTCTAGCTGAAATAAAACAAATAGGACTTTCTCCAGAAAAATAAAAATATTATCAGGCATACTGTGAAAATTTTCTTGCTCTGTTAAACATTCATCTTTTGGGAAATATTTAAAAAATAAAATAAAATTCAAAGGGGGGCTAATAATTCTGACTTCAACTGTACATATAACTTAACTTCATAATTTTTTGATTAATATGAATTGGTACTATTCATACAATTTAGTACAATTTGCTCATCCCCCAGTGACGGTTGGGTTTAGGGGCGGGGTTTGGTGCCACACCTCCTTTTTAAAATGGTACATTTTCATTTGACAATTAGCCACTAAACTGACAAAAGTTGGTTTCCTCGTGAGATCAGGTTGGTATTTTAGAGTACATTGTGCTGTGTCTCTTTTCTCTCTCTCATTGAGTATGTGTGTGTTTGTGTGTGTGTGATAGAGAGAGCTTCAGTCCTTGACATGAAATGTTTAGGAGCAGAGTAGACTTTATTAATATTTATGACCCTTCCAAATATGGTCAAAACCAGCCGAATGTCATATTAGAGCCAATTCCTAGGTTGGGAAATTAACCTGTAAAATTGTTTCTGGATAATTTTTGCACCTAAGTTAGATATCTTTTATTTAGATATCCAAGAACAATTTAACACAATTTATCAAAGAATTCTATCACACTTGTTATTTGTGATACTGTGTGGCATCATTTTTAATACTTTAATAAACAGACTTGAGAAGAGGATTTTCCAGAAAGTACTAGAAATTATTGTGATGCTTAACGTAAAGCATAGGTTAATTACTAAATTAAACTAATAATAATAAAGATAATACTAAGGGGGTGGCGCGGTGGCACAGTGGGTAGCGCTTTCACCTCACAGAAAGTAGGTCGCTGGTTAGAACCTCGGCTGGGTCAAGTTGCATTTCTGTGTGGAGTTTGCATGTTCTCCCCATGTTTGCGTGGGTTTCCTCCAGGTGCTCCGGTTTCCCCCACAGTCCAAAGACATGAATTGGGTAGGCTATATTGTCTGTATAGTGTTTGTGTGTGAATGAGTGTCTATGGGTGTTTCCCAGTACTGGGTTGCAGCTTGAAGAGCATCCACTGGATAAAATATATGCTGGATAAGTTGGCGGTTCATTGTATTGTGGTGACCCCTGATTAATAAAGGGACTACTGATTTATCTCAGTAGGAACACATTTTCTTAATTTAGCTTTATTTTTGTTTTTCAAAAACATGCACAAAACAAAACTGACTGATTCAGTTCTTCTATTCTTTTTTCATTAACAGAATTAACCTTGATCCTTATAAAATAAAATATTTATTAATGAAATAAATGAATAAATAAACCGAAAATTGCATAAAGAGAAAGAAAAATGCCATTTTTTATAAACGTGTGCTTATAAACACGATGTACGTTACATGTCTGCCATAGTTCAACTGAAATTAGGCTATATTTGAATTAAATTATCATTTTTAAATATATAAATCTCTGATATAAGCGGTTTATCGAAGAATAGCTATTTATGTGTGAAAAATAAATGTACAGAAACTGTTTCATGTAAAAGTATGGTAAAACTAGGTTTTGAAACCATCACAGGAAAATCTGCCTTCCGTCTGTTCTCTTTAATTATTCTAGCTTTGAGGAATGCGCGCGCCGACTCTCGCGAGAGTAGAGTTTGAACTGATATGTGAGAAGCGAGCGAGACGGATGCCAGTGAGTCAGTACGAGCGAAAGAGCGAGCGGAGGACGGGACACACAGGACGGCCCGACTTCAGCCCGACAAAACAACTCCCAAAAGTAGCCGCCTTCCAACACCACACTCGGAGTTTTTCACCTTTATTTGTTGCCTGTAATGAAATGCTTTTACGCGGATGACTTGAAAGGTGAGTCGCTGTTGTTCTCGTTGCTATAAAAGGCTAGTTTGACGGCTTGGCTAACGGTCGTGTGTTCGCTTTCAGATTTACTCTCGCTGGCGAACGAGAAAGCCCACATTTTACAGCTTTATTTCTTAAAGACGAGTCCCACGGTTGTCCCAATACAACTAATAACCGCATATTTTGGGTTGTACGCCCGCTAGCTGGCGTGTAGGGAAGTAAAATCGCTTTAAAGGGCCTGTGGTGAGTCCGACATTAGATGGACCTTCCGTAGGCATGTAGCCAGCTATCGCATTGTCCATTTGTTTCTGTTAAGTTTAAATTCACACCTCTGTAACCAGGAAGTCTGTGGAAAAAGAAACAAATACCCAGCTTCATCGCTGAGGTAAAACGACACGAACCTTTGATCTCCATTATAACATCGATAAGGTGTTTTCCAGCTAACGTTATTGTTGAAGGCTTAGGGAGGTTTATTTAGCAACAGATTGCACGCCTAATTTGACTAAGTTATGGATCACAAATGAAATTTTCGTAGTATTTTAGTTTGTATTGACATTGTGAAACGTCTTTTTTAAATGTATATTTAATTGGTTTGTTTCCTGTAATGACTAACATGTTTGAACAAGTACACTTACGTAGAATCGAGAGTGTTTAGTTGAAAATAAGGATTTGCCCATGTTGCCAAATGCCAGTCTTATGTCATACAGTCTGAGTTCAAAGGGTGATTTAGTATGAAGATTGTCTCAAACTTCTTCGAGAGTGTGTTTTGTAGTAATAGTGAAAATGTACTAACTAGGCTCTGATGTTCAAACTTAGCTGGAAGTGGTGTGACTTAATTTCAGATCTATGGAAACTTGGTCTAGAGGTGAAAAATATTGGTTTAGCAACCACTTCCACATATTAGTCACTATTTGAGGTTTTAGGTAAAGAAATGAGTTGGGAGTGAATATAGTGACCCATCACAAAAATGAAGTGGCGTCTGTTTTGATCATTTTGGGTAGTGGTGAAATATTGGATCAGCATTTGATGTAAATCCTGCATGGAAGCAGCTTATCTTCAGCACAGGCCTCAAGAGAGGATCGTGAATTCTCTGTTTTTTGCTTTGTTTTGAATCCTCAGACAGATAGTTTTGATTAACGTTGTAATTGTTTTGCTTTGCTCATCTTATCATTTGTTTAAGTTGGCCCGTTTGCTTTTCGTTAATGCGTTGAATAAACCTGTTTGTTCGGCTTTAATTTTGGTCTGCTTTAAATTTTCACTTCCTCATCAAACCTGAGTAAAATGTTATATGAATGAATAATTAGGATGAAGGATTTAATTATGTTTTTCTGATGTCACATAAAGTGTAAGCCTAGTACATGATTTCTGTCTATATTTGTTTGAAAAGATTGTTCAGTTGGCCCATATTTAATGCTGTACAAAATATTTTAATCATTCATTTATTTTATTTTCGGATTAGTCCCTTTATTAATCCGGGGTTGCCACAGCGGAATAAACCGCCAACTTATCCAGCACGTTTTTACGCAGCGGATGCCCTTCCAGCTGCAACCCATCTCTGGAAAACATCCACACACACACACTCACTCACACTCATACACTACGGACAATTTAGCCTACCCAATTCACCTGTAGCGCATGTCTTTGGACTGTGGGGGAAACCGGAGCACCCGGAGAAAACCCATGCGAACGCAGGGAGAAGATGCAAACTCCACACAGAAACGCCAACTGACCCAGCTGAGGCTCAAACCAGCGACCTTCTTGCTGTGAGGCGACAGCATGACCTATTGCACCACTGCGTCGCCCATATTTTAATCATATTTATATAATTCTCTTTTTCTTAAACTTTGTGGTCGACGTTATATGTACACTGGATCCATGAAAACCCAATAAAAATACATAAACTGTAATATTTAAAACAAACAATTATGATTGTAAATGATTTAAAGTGTTTTTTTTTTTTTTTTTTTTTTTTTTTGCTGATCTCACTGACTTGTAAGCCAAATACCTTTGCTAATATTTGTTGTTTTACTTGGAAACCTAATTAAAAGGCCATACATGCTAAATAACAGTAATTCCATGCAAATGTCAATTTTCCCATAAAAAATAAAGATTTTACCAAAACAGTGAAACCCTTTTTACATTTTTTGCTTAGGCTTGTATTTTACAGTACTGTAAAAATGCTCAAAGTCCTCTTAATGTTTTCAAACAATTATATTTGATTTTCCACATCTGTCACATCCATAACCAAGCCTTTTCCTCATAAATATAAAAAATAAAAATGAACATTTTTGGATCTATAGTAAGCCAACTCTTATTATTTTGATTAGCAGTATTTCTTTTGAATTGTGCAGTTTAATTAAAAATTCTACGTGTTTTGTATACTGTAAACTCAGACTTTTTTTGGTTACATCCACAACGCGTTTATTTTCCTTATTTAAAATATAAAAATTTTTTACAGATTCATATTGTTCTGATCTTATAATTCTGTGGTTGTTTGTTTTGGATATTATAAACGGATGTTTTAATATAATGTTAACATAATTTCTATTAGAGTTATGTTTTGAACTTTTACTGCAAATGTCACATTAATAACAATGGAATTACTCATTTGCATTCTTCAATGGCCAAAATGTTTACATTTCTTTTAATTAGCAAAATGTGATGACTTTAAGCTGCACTTTTGTCATGGTGAACTGAAAATAATTGTGATTAGATCAAATAACTGTATTTGGATGATTAGTAATTGGGACAGGCTTACTTCAGTGTCTACCAATGTGGTCTGATTTTGATCACTAGGGTAACAGACTGACTGCGGGCATTTTTCATTGCATGAGTATTTTCGAAATTGTCAAAAAAAAAAGCATTAGCATAGAAAAAGTTTTAAAATATATATTTTAAAATAGTTTCGAAATACTCATGTCATTATGTATTTACTACATTTATTATTTCATGTAAATTAATATATTTGATATTTGTTCATTTGGTGAACATGTTTATCCTAAGTGACATCTTTAATTTATTAGCTCTTGCTTTAGCTGGGAATCAACTATATTACTTTGTCAAGTGCTGCTGCTGTGCTAGAGCATCATAAGCAACATACATGAAAGATCAGGCATTCTATCTTTCTTTTTATCAACGAATGTTTGCAAAATTTAAATAATACATGTAGAATGACTATTAAATGCAGGTAACGTTCTTAAGGTTAATAAGTGGTCATGTTAAATTCATTTTTAAATTAATAATAGTTTCTTGCTGAAAAACTGACAAAACGTTACAGTTTAAAGGATAATGGCAAAGTATATGGATTTTGAATGATGATTAAATGTGAATTGTTATCAAATGATTCTTGTTCTAAATATGATGGAACAGGTAATGGTCTCGTAAAAAAACTTGTTACGCTAAATTACATTTTAGCAGATGTCATTCGATGACGGTCCAAATGATGAATATTCAGTAGGTGTATTGATCAATTAAAAATAAATGAATCGGGATGCGTTGTAATGTGGGAAGACAGAAAACCTTCAATTTAAAGCCATTTCTATTTATTGTTTAATACATAATTAAATTTTTGTCATCGAGTCAAACATGCATGTATTTATCTGTGTGTAAAGGTAGTGTTTATATTAGAACATTATGAATAGTTGTGTCTATTATTGTGTCTTTTATATAGGATTGGGATTCTGACTTTCTGACTGCTCTGATTTTTGATATCTGGATGGTCTCTAATTCTGCCACATGTTATTAGGCCTGTTTTAGCTGCCTGGATGATCAACAATGAAGCAGAGAAAAGTTGTGATGAAGTTCTGTTAGAGCAAACCAGTCTGACGTCTGAGGTCTCTGTGTTTATGTTGTTTACAAATTCCCCACGGTCTTGTTCTTGACCTTAATCAATGTCTTGGGCTTGTTTCTTTCTGTGTAGTTGGAGGACAATGAATGCTTTATGCCTGAGCTGGAAGTGCTGTGCAATCAGGTGGCTTGCAAAACACACCAAACTGAGCTAATAAGAGTTGTGTGTGTTTGTGTGTTGAAGGCCAGGCATGTCTCAAAATGGAAAGTGATGTTGTTGTAGTACTCCTAAGGCTAGTGTGTCTTAACACAGTACATTAAATTTTCCAGGAAAAATGTTTGTGACATTAAAAATCAAAGTTTTAGCTGTTGAAACAAATGTTTTTAGTCCGCCTCTGGTATCAGTGTTTAATCACTGTTTCTCATTTGGTAATGTAGTTGATGAATTCTTTGTGTGCAGAGGTCAGGGCCTCATTAAAGTGACCGCAGTGTTTATGCATGCATTCATCATAAGCCCCCACAATGAAGTGATCCGTACTGCAGCCACTTATCTAATGACTAGTTACTTTTTAATTCTCACACGACTTGCATTTGAGCTGGCAATTTATTGGTTATAATGAATATAAACTGTGCTTTAAATTATAATTATTTAAATTAACTTTCAAATACATAAGTTTGTTCTGCCATCCAATAATGCAATCCAATTAACTATCCAATTAATTTAAACCAATTAAAAAGCACTCTTAATGATAAATGCTGCTTTATGGCAAATATATTTTGTTTTTGTGACCATTTTGTTTGGTCAATCAACTATTTTGGGTTCAGCAACATCTTATTAAACACTAGAACTCAAGAATCATACTGTTGCTTACAAAAGGAAAAATACCAGGGGTAAACATATAGACTAAAGGCATTAACAAAGTTCAATAACTATTGAAAATAACTATTATTTTTTTTACTTGTGTTATAGTGTCAGATTTTAAATAAGTTTATTTAAACACAGGCTCATTAGAAATATCTTCATCAGTCTACATTTTTTTTAAAACCTCAAACGTACTTCAACATGCATTTGACTGCAGCTTCTAGGTAAAAACTTAACAGTACAGGTCAGTATAACACCCACAAATTTTGTTTATTTTTACACTAATATATTAAACTAAGATGTTTACAGGGACAAATCATCAAATAAAGTATAATTTTTGTGCAGTTCATTCTACAACACCCAACAAACATTACAAAACAACTTAACAGTCAGTGTTTGTGATTTGTAATGGAATAAGTCTGCCTCGCATTGGTTGGGTGTAGGCAAGAGTTTAGCACAGTAGTTTAAATGTTGCTCTGTACGAGGAGCACCACCTTCACATGGTTGTTTACAAGGACGTTTATCTAAAATGTGACATACGGGCGTACTCGCACTTCATGTATAGGTGCCTTAAACCGGGTTGAAGCACGCTTGTCCCCCCTCTTGTCTTCCCCGACGGCCTCACTAACATTACATTCGTGCCTGAGCGTGCTTACGTCATCATTGTAGCGCTGTTCAGTAAGCGCTTTCACTCAGCACAGTGGAGATTTCTTTAGTTATATTGTATTAGTTGTTTGGGATGCAGTGACACACAGTCAAATATTTCGCCGAACCAATCAGCCACTTTTAACGCTCATAAATAACCATAAAGTACTCGTGCCGGCCAAGTGAACCGCGCCTGAGCCCAATTCAGAGCACTCACACTTGTCAAACGATCCGGGAAATGGGTCTGGGCACGGTTCAGATAGCATAGTGTGAGTAGGCCCTAAAGCATCCTAATCAACACATTTCAAATTCGTGCTTATGTTGACAGCACCCTGTGGTGTGTATATATATTTTTTTTTTCATCTGAAACGTCCAACAAAACATACCGTCCAACAATTTTTACATATTGTATTTTTTACAAATGTATTTTATAGTGTTTGTGGTACAATGATGCACAGGAACAGTAACTTTAAATATAAGAAGTAAAAGCACTGACAGCGAGTCAGAATCAATCTGTATTGTAGTTTGTTCATTGAAGCAGCATTCAAGAGAACTGCAGTACATGCTTATGAACAATACATAGTGCATTGAGTGTATGCTAATATGGTTATTGTGCTTTTCTCTTATATATTTCAACATCTCTTAAGTATTTTGTTTTCTGTTTTAGCCATGTGTCTTTGTTAGTGGACTTTACTTGCATAGCTGTCTTTATTATGTGAATCTGTTCACAGCCTGTATTGCTTTAAGAGGGTGTTTCCTCTACTGCTGTGGTGACCGTGTCTTGTGAAATACTGTTCAGGAAATCCAGGGAGACACGTGTTTGTTAAAGGAAGTGTGTACATGGTGTCTAATGGCATTTTTTTGAGTTTTCACCTGGCAGGGCTCTAGTTCATGTGCTGTAAACAGAAGCCACCCTTTTGAAAGGAACATGAATCACTTTTTGTTTTGTTTTTTATGTAGGAGTATGAACCGGACTGATATTATTGTCTTGGTAATTGGTATACAGAATTTTTCCACATAATCCACTTGTGCGTTTACGTAGTTCAGCGTAAAAGCTGTCGTTTCCTAAAAGCAACAGATAAATCTGATCCACGCACTTTCGCTTTTGTTAGAACGCTTTATATCCGGAACATGATGGCATCTGATGCTCTGTTATGAAAGCCACATTTTTCCACTGATTTTTACAGTTGTCTCAGTTTGTTTGTCTTACTCACTTGCTAGTACAGTTTAGTTTTAAACTTCAGCATTCATGCTCTTCCACGGTTGTTATTTTCAGCTCTTTCTTCAACAGACATTTTGTACAGCAGCCATATATAGAAAGTCTGTGTTTAGCCTGCATCAATTGGAGCTAAATCTTCCTGCTGAATGACCTGGGGAGGCCAGCTGAACTGGCTGTGTCTGGATCACATGGTAACGTCTTAATCTCCATCCTTCATTCAGGATCTCAGTGTGAAGCTCCCTTTAGATTAGCAACTCAACCTATAGCAGCATTTACCCTATCATTGACCAGCTAGCGTGTGTTAATCCTGCTCCGTGTCATGATATGATAACACCTGTGTTTGGAAAGCTACTTGAAATCTTGATTTGGGTATAAGCTAAATTTAAACGTTATTTCTATAATTTAACAGAATTTTTAAGTCTTAATTTAAAAACAGAGGTGGCCGTTAATAACAAGATATCATAATTTGGAGCTGTTTCTCTAAATGTTTTCTTTTTATGAATTTGTTTTAATTTTTTGTGTCAACAGCACTTTCTCATAATCTCTCTCTCTCTCTCTCTCTCTCTCTCTCTCTCTCTCTCTCTCTCTCTCTCTCTCTCTCTCTCTCTCTATATATATATATATATATATATATATATATATATATATATATTAGTGCTGTCAATCAATTTAAAAAAATTAACTGATTATTCACACTTTTTTTTTTGAAAATTAATCGCGATTAATAACATTTAAAAGACTTAAACTTGTAACTTTGGCTATTCAGTTGTAAAAAAAATTAATGTAAACGCAAGACAAAAACTATTTAAATTCAAAATATAGTTGTTCATTAGAATTTTTGTTTATCTTGTAACAGATTTCTTCATGTAAACAACAAACCCACAATAAACTATCAAGATCCTGGCTTAAAAGCCATATTTATTACAGAAATTAAAACACAGGCATGTTAATGCCATTTGAATTTCAAAACAATCAATGCCAATAAAGAAAAAAAAGATTTCCAAGTTGGATTCTAAGTGGACTGAAAAAAATGCCAAAATACAGGCATTGCAAATATGGAAATTGGTAAATTATAATAATAATACTAAAGTATTGAATACAAACAATTGTACTCATTGTAAAGTTGTATTGCTGTGAGTTGAGAACATTAATTATAAAGTAGAAAAATTTTGCTTTGTCCTTCTTTACATTTATCCAGTTAAGACAGTCCAGTCTGTTGACATTATCGTGGGACCATGTGGCCCTTATCTTTTGAATGATGTGAGCTGCGAGTGTAGCGCAATTTGTAACTTTTTGATTTAGTGGCTACAGACAACAACGTTTATGCAGGTTTGTTGCTAAGAAACGCACGCACGCACACGCGCATTGCACACAGACACACAGACCAGGGGCGTGCACAGGGGGGTGCCCCATTTGCTAGAGCCATTGCCCCTCTGCCCTTATTGGCCGAGGTGCCACCCGTTGGCTAGAGCCATTGCCCCTCTGCCCTTATTGGCCGAGGTGCCATACTTTACGATCGCGTTGAGCACCTGCCCCTGTAAGGGTCTGTGCACGGGCCTGACACAGACAGACAGACAGACAGACAGACAGACAGACAGACAGACAGACAGACAGACAGACAGACAGACAGACAGACAGACAGACAGACAGACAGACAGACAGACAGACACACAGACACACAGACACACAGACAGACAGACAGACAGACAGACAGACAGACAGACAGACACACAGACACACAGACACACAGACACACAGACACACAGACACACAGACACACAGACACACAGACACACACACACACACACACACACACACACACACACACACACACACACACACACACACACGCGCGCAATGGCAGGGCAGGTGGAGCGACTCCCTTCAGATTTAACATGCATGATCGCGTTTATCAAATTTGCCTAAACTAAGCATTCTACAGTATGGCTGTATTTCACAAGGATTCTGACACAACAACACGAAGCATACGCTTCTGTTGCGTTTAAGGAGGAAACGCGTCAAACATAATGAAACATTGGAGGGCTCATGCAGAAAGGCATTGGAATGCGCAGTCTTTGACAACTCGCGACTTTATCTGACACTTTCTGAGTACATGTACATAAGACACCATTACTCCGATTTTAATATGATTAAGATAATACTCTTAAGAGTCTACCATGTAAGCAGCATTTTTAATTACCTTAAAGGACCACAGAGTCACAAAATGCAGAGGTTTTTATTTCCATTCGCCAAATGGTATCAAATTCTATGAAAACAGAAGTCAAAAGTTAAAAATGAAACATACGAAATTGCATGAAACTGGAGAGCCTGGTGATGCGACATTATTTGTTTTATACTGAAACTTGCCTTCAAAAGGTGCTTCCTTGGTATTATTCATATTTCTTTGCATGTTAAACACACATTGACACAACAGGAATGAAAAAAAACCTGCAACTGCGTTCATTGTTTTTTTTTTTTAAGCATTAAATATTTAAAATTAATCGCATATATATATATGCGATATAAATATATATATTAAAATTAGGACGTACACAATTCATCCATTTTCTTTTTGGCTTATTAATCTGGGGTTGCCACAGTGAAATGAACCGCCGACTTATCCAGCACATGTTTTACACAGCGGAGGCCCTTCCAGCCGCAACCCATCACTGGGAAACATCCGCGCACACCTAGTTCCCCTTTACCACATGCTTTTGGATATATGGGGGAAACCAAAGCACCTGGAGGAAACCCACACGAACACAAGGAGAACATGCAGGGCTTACACAAGAAAATTATATTTGAAAATTACGCAACAATCACTTCTATATTGATCTTCAGGAGACCATTCTTTGTACGTGGATTACTTTTCCTACTGGATTTGATTGTAGTCGATTTAACAAGATCCATAATTGTTTTAGTCTTCAAAACTCATTCAGCAGTTGTCGTCATGGCTACATGCTTGGGAACAGACTTATTTCCTGTAAGTCGGATTAGATTGTGTCATTTCAATCAAAGGTGATGCTCAAAGTATAGCAGCTTCTGATAATTTTTAACAAGAGTACTATATCAGGGCTCGAAATTAACCTCTTTGCTTGGCAGCACCAGTGCTCCTAACTTTAATAATTTAGGCGCATCAAGTTTAGTCGCACCCACCAATTATAAGCACCATTACTACAAGTTTTATACAAACATTTATTGCATTTGAAATCAACAGCAATCAAACTAACAAGCAAAAAATACATATATGCCAGCATAAAGAAAATATCTCAACGAAATCCCGTTATCTCAAGAAAATAGATTTTTATAACATAACTGAGTGACCAAAGCATACACGGACCGCTCACTGGCCCTGCACGCACCGCTTGACATGAATGAATCTGTTAACGATATAACTATGCTGTTCACACAGGTGCTGTCTGATGTTGCACTGCTTTTGACTGCTTTTGACATATACTGTGCCTTATTATATACATACATCATGTTAATAGCAATACCGGTCTTTTTATCAGTAGCGATGTTAGTTTACTCATTGCAAGCCGTTTGCAATGGTGTTAAATTTGACACATATCTGCCACTTGCACGGCAGACAGCATCTGGCTATATGAGGCCGTACTCACACTAGGTAAAGTTGCCTCGAACCGGGCCAAAGCACGCTTGTCCCCCCTCCCGTCTCCCCCGACGGCCCGTGCTCACACCATATCGGGCCTCGGCACGCTTACGTCATCGCTGCTGCTCTGTTCAGTGACAAGCGCTCTCTATGGCAAGCCTTTTTAGCATTTAAATCTTTGTTCTGACTCCATAAATATATTTAGAGATATCTCTAATTATATTTTGACTAGTCATAATTATAATTCCACTACTCAGAATGACAATTAGAGATATCTGCAATTGTACTAGTACGAAATCAGATTGGAGATATCTGCAAATATATGACTAGTCATATTCCTCCATTGACTTCCATTGAAAAATATTTGCAGATATCTCTAAATGAGTTTTGATTATTCACAATTGTAATTAGAGATATCTCTAACTGAGTTTTTACTAGTCATAATACATTTGGAGATATCTTTAATTCGTCATATTTAGAGATATTTACAAATATATTTGTAGATCTCTAATTAATTTACTAATATTCGAATTACAGTTGTAGATATCTTGAATTGGATTTTTGACTAGTCAAAACTTATTTAGAGATATCTGCAAACATTTTTCAATTGAAGTCAATGGAGGAATATGACTAGTCAGTCATAATTAGGCTTGGGCGGTATCCAAATTTTGATACCGTCAAACCGCCTTCATATTTTACCCCGGTTTCCGGTATTACCGGCGTAATAAAAAAATTATGACGTAAGGCTCAGACAGCGTCACCAAACTGTTGGCTTGAGCCTAAACCATTCAGAAACTGAATACAGAGAGAGAGAGAGAGAGAGAGAGAGAGAGAGAGAGAGAGAGAGAGAGAGAGAGAGAGAGAGAGAGAGAGAGAGAGAGAAAAACCTACAGTGTCTCATCCTCTAAACACACTGGTATCTGAGCTACTGGAAAAAACACAAACCGAACCCGTCCCCAAACAAAACCTTCACAAACAAATTGACAAAACATTAAAATTTAACTATGATGAAAAACTGAAAACTGAATTCAACCTCCAGACTAAACTTAAATGTTATTCGGCCCTAAATAGAACCACACAGTTGGCAAATTATTTATCATTAAAACAATTAAAAGAAAAGCACATTCTTTCTAAATATCGCCTCTGTGATCATGACCTAGACATAGAAAAAGGCAGACATAAAAAATCCTGGACTCCTGAGGAAAAGAGAATATGTCAACAGTGTGACACAAAGCAAATAGAGGATGAGACGCACTTCCTTCTGTTCTGCCCCAAATACAGCACCACTAGAGAAATATTTTTCCCCCAATTTGAAACATTGATCAGTTCATTTTTTAATTTAAATGACTCAGAAAAACTTTACCATATACTCGGAGAGGACGAATTGACATTTAGACTAGCTGCAAAATATGTATATACCCTACACACCATAAGAAACGGTTAATGTAAACTCATGTATCTTATTTAAATCATTTAAACTTTTTACTATTATTATTATTATATTTATCAAATGTATTGTTTTTTTTTTTTTTGTGTCATTATATCTTATTTGTATTACTATTAATTATTATTTTCAATGGTTTTAATATGTTTCATATTTGAAATGCTTTGGCAATACTGTATTTAATGTCATGCCAATAAAGCAACTTGAACTGAGAGAGAGAGAGAGAGAGAGAGAGAGAGAGAGAGAGAGAGAGAGAGAGAGAGAGAGAGAGAGAGAGAGAGAGAGAGAGAGAGAGAGAGAGAGAGAGAGAGAGAGAGAGAGAGAGAGAGAGAGAGAGAGAGAGAGAGAGAGAGAGAGAGAGAGAGAGAGAGAGAGAGAGAGAGAGAGAGAGAGAGAGAGAGAGAGAGAGAGAGAGAGAGAGAGAGAGAGAGAGAGAGAGAGAGAGAGAGAGAACAGCACCTCTCTCTCTCTCTCTCTCACACACACACACACACACACACACACATCTCTCCCGCGATTTATTCAGAAATTTACTCCCACACCATAAGAAATCTGGCCGGCTCCCGCGGGAATGCAGAGAGCTGTAATCAGGCCATAAGAATTATACCCGATAGGTCCCGAGTCCGACAGGTACATTTTGATTGACAGCTTTATAAAGCCCGAACCCATTTACAGCCCGACATTATTCAAATGTGCTTATGCACACAGCTCTATTGCATTTTTTAAAGAATGAGTCATTTATATGTTTTAACATCATTTATTCGTAACAAACGTAGACTATAGGCCACTTGAAAGTTGGAACAAAGAAATAGCTAAAGTAAGTCCTCTGTAACATCGTAACATCTCAGCACTCTATAGGTCTAGGTAGATGCACTTAGCCTTTAAATTGGCCAACACACAAATGAAAAAAATCTTTCTTAACAAATCAAATTAAAATAAACTCTAAATGATGACGGGTATTTTGGCAATAACGAAATTAAGATAAAGGCTCTGCAAGGTTTGTTTCTCAACTTCTCTTCACAATCTGGCATTAAGGCGGCGGTGAAGCTGAATAATAAAAGAATAATGCCACCATTAGCCTGTATACTCTGTCTACATTATGATTATATGGTTTAATTAATATTTATTTATAATTGAAAAACCCTTTACTCACCAAGTTTAGGCTACGTGTGTTTGTGGAGGAACATTTAAATCCACAGGCTTTAGCGCAGTCCTGCGCTCACGGGGTCCAGCAGCTGAACACCCTTTCCTGCTGCTACAGGCCGAGATGCAGAGTTCTGATCTGGCTGATTTTGCAAGTTTTTGGTAGGATTGTTTGTTCATCTTCTACCAGTCAGGAACATCCATTTAATTTTCCATGACTGTAGTTTCATTGTAGCGAGAGGCCTCGTCTTTTTACCTGTCAGCTTGCGGTTTAGGGCTCTACCGTAATACGCAGTGTATGAGCGACCGCGAAATACCTGCGGCTGGAATGCGCTCTTTCTGAGCTAGTGACTGGCTTGACCGCCGTAATAATTCGCTTTTTTTACTACTACATCATTTGTTTCACCTTTGCAGGGATGGATTTTAATGCAGGGATTTGGATTTTTTCGGGTCTCGCTGGGTTCGGGCAAAGATCTTCAGCTCTAATGCAGACCTCTCGTTCATATTAACTACGTCTCCCTTCTGTTCAGTCGAAACTGCCAAACTGCAGGACACTTTGAAGCGCGACACGTCACGTCACCTCTCCCTCTCCCCCTCCCTCTCCCTCTTCCTCTCTCTCTCTCCTCCACACTGTCCCGTGATGACAACCACACATACGTTTTTGTAGGCATTAAATAAAGGATATTTAATATTTTATGACGGTATAACGGTATTGAAACTGACACCGTTGCTATTTTTAGATGCCGCGGTATACCATAATACCGAAATACCGCCCAAGCCTAGTCATAATATATTTGCAGATATCTCCAATCTGACTAGTCGAATTATAATTATGACTAGTCAAAATATAATTAGAGATGTCCCTAAATATATTTATGGATAGTCAGAACAAGGTTTAAATGCTGAAACGGCTTGCCATACGCTCTCACCCGTAGCACAGTGGAGATTTCTCTAGTTATATCGTTTCTGTCATTTGTTATGCAGTGACATGCAATCAAATATTTCGCCAAACAGTCCTTAGGGATGCGGTGACACGCAGTCAGATATTTCACCGGACAGATCCACCACTTTTGGCGCTCATAAACAATTATAAAGCCCTCGTGCTGCAGGAATGAGGAGGTCTGCTGAAGGCGCGCAGCTGTCATGCAGTGAGGAGTTCTCGTCTTTAATAAACTACTGCAGTTTGCGTTCACTGAACAGTAAGAATGATTAATAAATCCATATGAAACAGCCCCAAAGTCACGTCTCGCTTTCAGTTTCGGGCTTTGGCGCGTTTTGCACTCACACACAAGCGTACCGCGCCAAAGCCCAAGTGAACCGCACTCAGGCACACCTCTTCCATCCGGGCCAGGTCCGGCCAAGTGAACCGTGCTTGAGCCCGATTCAGCGCACTCACACTTCTCAAACGATCCGGGAAACCGGCCTGGGCATGGTACGGATGGCATAGTGTGAGTAGGCCCTTAGTTTACTGAGTGCAAGTCCGTTTGCGATGGTGTACGTGGTGTTAAATTTGACACATATCTGCCACTTGCACGGCAGACAGCATCTGGCTATATGAAGGATGAAGGATTAAACAGAAGCTCTCATGCTAGATGTGGCAAACAGTTACCTGAAAATTCCATCCCACAGACTTTTCATAGCGGCCTTGAAGCCAATGGAAGTCTTTTATCCACTCTTGGAAAAGTGTAGATGGTGGATTAACATTCAGCACATGGTCACTAGTAAGATGTAGAGCTGTGAACCTAAGGTACAAAAACTGTCAGGGGGTGGTGGTACCTTTTCAAGGGTTTCATAAAGATTTAATCTTGTATTTTTTAATGACTGATATACACACTTTAGGTTCTAATATGCTTTAATAAGCCAGTATTAGTTTGTTAGGGTACTGCCCCAGCTTAAGTACAATTTCAGGGGAGCCAAAATTTATGGGAGTCAAGCTCTCACAATCTAGTATTCGCTAATATTCGGGTGGCTTGAAACAGTGCAGGAAAGGCATAATGTACTACGAATCTTCATTCTTCAAAACGGCTGACAATTTAATATTAATCATATGATGTCATAATAGATAAATGGCCAGTTATTTAAACCAGATATTTAAATCTTATTCACACACTTGTTTGATGAATCAATTTTGTGAACGGACCCCGGTTGTATACCTGACTTTGTAACATCCTGACTTTGTAACATCTGTAGTCATGTATTTATATTTCAGTTGTTTGGCTTCCTAAAATGTTAGTTAGTAGAACCTTAGAAACATTGCTAAAAATTGATTATCCTAAATATTTCTTTGTCTGGACAAACAAACCACCAGAGTGAATGAATTGTACCTTCGCACACTGAATTGGGCCAGAGAACGTTTTAGGAGGACATGTTTGTTTATTGCCTCAGTGAGTCCATCTCCCTATACAGCAGCTTGCACAATAAAGTGTGATCATGAACTGTGACCTCTATCTCAATACTTTTATACTTGTTGGAAAAGCAGCTTGTTACTGCAAGTTATGTTTTGAGAAACTTCTACTTTGGACTGTTGATTGCATCTCTGCTTATTTACACCCTTCCACTGCCAATTGAAATGCTAATGTTTAGCACTCGTGTTCATTTTGTTCCCTATATGTAACGCACAGGATACTAAGCTATTTTTGTTTGATGTCTTTTGGCACAGCACCGCTCTTTAAACAGAGGTCATTTTTTTGCCTGGTAAATATTGTATAAGGTTCATTGAACACTACTGGTTGTAGTTCCACCTGTCCTAGTTAAGTGTGCTGTGTTTCCTGGTTAGATTGGAATGGAGACGGATTAAACCGATCCTGAATAAGCCTTTTATTTTAGCTGCTCAGCTGACAGCAGTTTGAAAAGCAGCTCAGGGCTTTTTGGATTTGCCATGTCAGGCTTAATATCTGATCAAAGATGTGCGTCCAGTATAAATATCAACTAGATAAAACAAGGTGAAACCCGGTGAGTGATCAGGAAGTTGAAGGGCAGCATTAATAGGCGACCGAATGCACGTTGTCCTGGTGAGGAAGTCTGTCCTCGGTGAAAAATGCACCCGGAAATTGCTTTAATAAGCTCATTACAGAAATCCCACTGCATTCTATACACATGCCTGCTTCTCTTGAGCCACACACAGGACTCTTGCCAGCTTCTGAGATGTGTGTGTGCGTGTGTGTCCTGCAGCAGCTGGGACAGTGGCAACCGCTCTCATTCTGGCATAATCAGCAATTGTGCTGATGAAGAAAAGCCTATTTGGTCTCTCGGTGAACACACAAACATAGAGCAGTTGAACTCTTGCTTCACAAAATGCCTCGCTTCTGACATCATTTCCTGCCGGCCCTCAGCTGACTGGAAAAAGGGGGTGGAAGGCAGAAAAAAGGGGAGGAGGGGTACATGAAGGGTGGGATCCCTTATACTGTGGTGGCGTCTCCACCCTGCCTGTTGCTTCGGCTGCTCTTTTTCAGTCGTTTTGGAAAGAGGGTAAACTACAGCAGCTTAGCTGGTTTGCTTGGTACCTTGGAGTCAGACGTGACTGTAATGAACATAAAAATCTCTGAATGTCTCGCTCATGTGAGCTGCTCTTTATGATGCTGCTGGCTGCTGTTTTATGAGTCAAATGGCTTCCATATGTTAGAAATAGAGTTGCAAATTTGAACAGTACATTCAACGGGAAGTTGGTTTTGTGATTTAACTCTTTCCTCCTCTTTTTTTTTTCTGTAGGTCAAGCTGCCTTACAAAGTCTTGTGCTTTGTATTACAGTACTAGATACTTGCAGAAATGTCATCTTTTGATATATGATGTTCTCATTGTCTAAATGAATGATAAGCTAAAAAGTCTTGTAGCCCTGCATGACAAATATGACACTTAAACCACCTGTGGAATTCGAAACTGAATAATCCGCTTGTTAAGTGTGACGTCACGCGAAGCGGCTTCCGGGTCCAAGAGCTCTATTCAACTGAATGGGGAGACTCATGAAATGGTAATAATAAACGTTTACAAAGCGATTTAAGGCTTTCGAAAATCACGATCGCAGTATATATGTCCATGCCTAATATCCGATGGCCAGAAAGTGATTGTTTTTTTATAAATTGTTACATTTTTGGTATTTGTTATGCAGCAAGCCCAGAGATTGTTGTGTACACCATGATTTTATATAAAATTAACTTTAATGTGTGATCGGAATAAAACGTGATCATAAACGAATAATTTCTCCACTCAAATGAGTGGCGGCTTGGACCCGGAAACAGTATTACAAACGTCACAAACACGTCACCACTTAACAAGCGGATTTAGTCAAGCTATTTGTCCAAAATGGCTGATTTATTTTGAAATGAAACCAATGTCAGCTCACAAATTGTTAAAACAAGAATAGTGGTATCATTTGCAATAAATAATGCACACAAATAATGTAGATGCTAGACTCTCTTAAAAATCCATAAATAGTAGTTGTCCATATTTTGTGATTCGTTATTTAATTATTTATTTATTTTTTAAGGGTTTTCACCTTTTTATTGAGATAGGACAGTGTTATTACAGATTTTACAGACAGGAAAGTAGGGGGAGTAGAGATGTGGGAAGGTTTGGCAAAGGACCATGAGACAGGGAATCGAACTCGGGTCACCGTGAGCACCTTGGTGCTATGTGTCTGCACTAACCACTAGGCTATTGGCGCAGATGTGATTCTAAATTGCATTAAGGGGTCCTTGATCCTTCTTCCAACAACTTTTAACCATGTAAAAAAAAGTTACTTAATAACATAGTTTAAAGTGATGTGTTGTCTGGGTTGGAGTTGCATAATATGATACAAAAACATTGTGATAAGCTGCCAGTGCATTTACTGTTATAGACTCAATACTCTATATATTATTTATTATACATTCATATTATTTTAAACCACTAAAATTGCAATAAAAGTCACTTTAAGCTGTAGAGTTGAAGTTTCAGT